>NW_026782166.1:0-397500 GCF_031769215.1 Ylistrum balloti | reverse complement strand
CATTTGTGACACGGCATATATCACTATAACGGAGTTTGTCAGTACAGGTCGTCGAGACATGACAGAGGGAAAGGAACTTACGGTGAGTACAAAGAAAAAAGTAGAATATTAGTTGTAAATTTTCTTTAATACTTTGTAATTTCTTGACAATAACATCTTATTTTCTCGGTCAAAATGACTTATATTATCGTTAAAGAATCATTCACATGCTGAGGTGAAGTATGCCGCATAGTGAACGCCATTTTTTAAAAAATCAATAGCCTCACCTGTTTTGATGAAAACTATTTTGATGTCATGAGAGAGAGGGATGTATATTGTTAGTATGCGATATAGATTTTAAATGTTCAACAGATCTTGACCTTTTATTGACCACAATTTCTGTACATCATCGACATGTCAAAGCAATGCACATCGCTAGGGGTTAGTTGTACAGGTGTGAAGTTTCACCATTTCTTACAAATCTGTGAAATATTGTCTTATTTTCTTTAAAAAGTGGTATATCTCCACGAGGAAATGTGGTCGAATTGAGAAAGCAGGTGCGCACTGGGTCACGATATACGTTAGTTTCGGTGAAATTGACGAAACAGATTTATGTTAATTTTGAAAGCAAGGGACATAACTCCGCATGAAAAATGTTGGGAAGAAAAAAGGACACCCAGATGCGAAAACTTCGTGATATAGTCATGGTACCGTGTATGTTGGGATATCCCGAAAGTAGCGTTGAAATGAGAGCTGAGTGTCTGGGATTGAGTTCTTCTCACTAAACAAGGTCCAAAATTTGATAAAATTCTGGAGATATAAAAACATGGAGAACAGAAACCAAATTTTTCGTGAGTGAAGACGGTTGAACAAGCTATACTCCTTACTAAGGTGCGCTATCACGATCGGTTCATTGGAACCCGGATGTAAATTCGATTGGTTAAGCAAGTCCCCCTATTAAGTCTTGTCCGCTCAGTATATTTATATGTTCTGGTAAAGGGCATTATTGAGCCCTCTGGGGCCATTTATCTGAAGTATTCGTCATGCAATTGTTCCAGGAGGTCAGTGTAGAAGTGTAGAATATACAATCTTCTGTTCTCCCTAGTCAAAAGGTGCCTATATTTTAAGGAAATTACCATGCCAGGTATACAATGCTTAACTCTACCTTGTTAGATACTCGTCCGCAGAAAGGCCGAAATAGTGGGCGCAAAATGATAACTTGTTAATTCAGTATATATATATATAGATAGATAAATAATTTTGTGCATTTTGTAATAGTACACAATTCTGTTGAACGGTCTTTCCGTCTACCTGTAATAGTGGACGTAAAGGCCGTTACATGAACAAATAAATGTATAAATCTGCGCATGTTTACAAAAATATGTTGTGTATATTTACAAGAATATTTTCTCTACTTTAAAGTCAATGTGACAAGACTATTTACTGATTTATAGATCAATTCTCTGTAGAGGTCCAAGTTACACGAACTGTAGGCAAAAGTAGCCCTAAATACGTCATCGTGTTATAGATATGGCCTCAAGTGGATGACTCTCTTCAATACATTATATATATATAGAATAAGTTAGGATTTTTTTGGTTTATGCCTATACCCCTAATGTTTTTTGTTTTGTTTTCTGCTTCATAATGTCATAAAAAGAAAAAACAAACAAACAAACAAAAAACAAACTAAAAAAAACAAAACAAAACGAAAATAAAAACACACACAAAAAATAAAACATCTCATCACTTTATATTTCCATTCTACTATCATTTCCCCCTGTAACTATATGTTAACCAGATGGGAGTATATCTAACAGGCGCCATTCTATTTATCTTCCACCCGGATGGGATTCATATCCACTGTATATCCCATCTGGTAACAGTTTATTGTTTATATGTATCACAGCACTAAGCCAGTTTATACCAAAATGTGAGATATTTTCTTAAGTTTTGATCCTCTCATCATCATAGTTTACACTTTTCATCAGAACAGCATTCTAAATCAGAATCCTGTGATTTATAGATTACATTTACAGTGCTCCTATTCGCACTGACCAATCAGAACAAACAACACAAAAACAGTTCGTCAAACCTGATGTGAACAGAAACTCTGTTGCTTGCTTAAAACGTTGTAAAAAAAATAAATAAATAAAAAATGACAAACTCGGATTTTCATAACGATCTATATATGTTATCATTGGTCAATACAAATAAATGTTCATTTATATTTTGCAGGCACCAACCGGAAGCAGCAATGTTCAGGTTGGCGGTACAATGTCTCTTAATTCCAAAAATAGTGTTGGCATAAGCCAAACTACAAATAACACCTTCGAGAGTCCCGACAAACCACTCACATTCCACGAAAAAGTCCGTTTCATCTCTCTCCTCGTTTTCCTTAACGCCTCGTTTATTGCTGCGGTGATCCTGGCGGCTGTCTACAACATGTGATGTCACTTCCGGTTATTGATAAATGTCGTCATATACTTCTCTTAGCAGAAACATGTACATTGCAACATTTAAACAGAAAGTTATCATGCAAACTTATTCTATGCTTAGTGATGTTTCAGTCTTCTTTAAAAAAGATGGTGACACGGGTTCAAAGTTCAGCACGCTTCACCGATGTTGGTCAGACTACAGTTGACCTTAATGGCGAAAACACAGACAACGGTCAGTATATAACCTGATATTCGTCATATATTTCACAAATACTTTTTTCAACTTTCGGATTATTTTTGAAATCAACAGAGAAGATGATAGGAATAGAAAAAGTCATTGTGATGGAGGTCGGGAATGTAAAACAAGACCGCAACATTTGATCATTGAATATCCGGGACTTCATGTGTTGATGACGTCACAGTCTGATCCATTGTTATTCAGAGACAATGCACGTCTGAATTCTCGGTGATTTGAATAAACCGCCCTAATACATACATAGTATTCATGTTGTATCTAATGGAAATGAACTGAAGTATAAATACATAAATTGTATTATCTATTCAAATTGCAAAACTTTTCCATTTTAGTTAAAGTATTTAGATATCAAAAAACATAATTACATCGAATTGAGAGGGAATGCGATCCTTGTATTTGTTTTAATGTTACTTGCGAGGGTGCCTGGTTTAGCGAACACGTACATATAAAGACTAAATTTGTCAGCATTCAGTTGGCTTCCTTCCATGAGATATGTTGATCAAATTACACATACCTGTAAAAGACCACATTGTCTCGGATAAGTCGATTGTTACAGTTGTAGGGTCAAGGTTACCGATGCTATCTTTGACGGAATTGAACGAATTCGTACTCACAACTGTCAATCCTATTAGTTCATATCTTAAAGTAGTATTTAGAAAAGACTTAATACAATTGTGAAAACTTGTGTTTCAATCCAATTGGATATATTTAATGAAATATGATAAAAAATCATTTTAAGTCAAACGTACAGCGAAAAAATAAAAACTTAAACCACATTATGTAGTTTTGACTTTTACGCTCTTTTTAGGAGAGCATATAGTCGCCGCTTTGTTCGTCCGTCCGTTCGTCCTTCATAATTTTATCCGGAGCATTTGACAAAAACTATAAGTGGTACCAACATGAAACAGCATAGGTAGATAGATCTTGATCAGGAAAAGTGCAGTGAGACAGTGAGAGTAACTCTCTTTTGCGTAATTTAGTTAGAGTTATTGCCCTTTGTTATTTTTCATACCTTTCAATTTTGTCCTGAATATAATACGAAAACTATAAGAGGTACATATCAACATGAAACTTCTAGTGTTTATTCGGGAAACATCCATCAGTTCTACTGGGTCTTTAGTTGTGTATGGATGGTAACTTCCAATAAAACGTCTTTTTAAACAGCGTTCTTTCTGCGTCCTTTCATTATTAAACACAAGAGAGAGAAAAATGACGTTTATGTTTCTTCCTAAAAGGCAAATAAGATGTCAACCCGTGTGGTTGTGCTCGTCTGGATGTAGTAACCAAAATACGCCCTAAGCTTAAACCGTCAAGAACTCATATTTCTGTAGTTTACTTGAAACGGAAGTAAACAGAGCGTGACGTTATATACATTTACCTGTCCTGTACCTGTACAGGTAAACAAATTTATACCTCATCAAGGTAAAAAGCTGTCAACTACCCGTCGGTCTTAAAATGGCGACAACCAAACCAGAGGTAAGTGATTGAAATGAACATCTATTTAGAATACTGCGTGCATTTCTAATCTGTCCAAATAGATCGAGGAGCGAAGTTGTATTTAACAGTAATGTATACACCACACATACAAAACTGAGGGTTAGTAGTGTAAAGATATTCATGATCACGGCTAAGTATTGAGTCATAACTTCAAAACCATAATACATAGCACATTATATGTACTTGTAGCAGTGCTGACTTACATTGTAAATGTGTTACGGTAAACCAAGCCATGCATGTCATTTATGATTTGTATCAGTCTTTTAAGGTAGATGTATAAGAAAATGGACGTATAATACAGATATATATTATACGTCCCTGTGTTTTATTATCGTACTAAACATCCTTGCATAAATACGTGGAATACATCGTTAAATTTTAACGTAAAGACTAGATATGATATGCACTATGTGTTTATATCAATTCTGTTTTAATGGAAAAAGGTAGATGTAGTTGTTGGCACAGTTCTCAAAAGTCAGTTCCGGTTTATACGCCATCCTCTATCAGGTCGCTAGCGTTCGTTATACTTAAGTATTGTCAACTTATCTGACAGCACGGAAACGCCTGAAGCTTGTTCGGTATCAACTGGTTATTATATAAACTGTACCGAGGTCCGTGACAAAACACGCTGTAAACTTGCATAGTTAAACTTAAAATACATTCCCGTTTTACAGTCAATAAAAAACAGAATATCTACATATTTCACAAACGTGCATGTAAATCTGTTGGTATTGATGTTTCGCCATAGAACGAGTGGAGATCCTTATAAGATTAGTTAACAAATGAAACCACACAGGTAGAATCTTAAACAGAATCCAAAAGAAGGATACAGTTTGAATAAAAACGAATGCAACTGATTTGTACCCGTCTTCATAAAACAACACATTTCTTTTGTTAATTTCCGCTACAATTAAATTTTTATTAAACTTCCTTTCTGAAAAAAAAAAAAAAAATTTTTCATCTAAATATTTGCTGTAATCAAATCAGGTCTTGATCTGCATATTAGCATTTGTTGTCCTACCAAATTACAGTCTAAATCTTGGTCTCTCATCATCAGTAGAAACAGAATTACTGTCAGAAATGATGGACAAATAAAACACCACATGTCCTGGTCATTTCCGGCAGAGCATTCAAATTTGAAATAAAAAGCTTGTCTACTGATCAGAAATAGGAATATCTATGTGAAATCTGGCTTCATGACTCCTAAATAACACACCATATATAGGATTATGCAGATGATGCTGTGCAGTTGCTTTAGAATAGGGACATTGGTCAATTACAGAACAATTTTTTTTCTAGATTCAGACGCAGGTGGTGTTTACAGTGTCCAGAGACAGTGTCAGAGACTCCGTAGCCGTGGATAATGACCAGACTGCAGGCGTGTTCGGTTCCAACGTTAAAAAGCTGCACGACATTGAACCACTGACCACAAAGGAGAAGTTCAAGGCCGTTTTTCTCGTGGCTTTCCCAGTCGTCTTCTTCTTAATAGCCATCATTCTCACAGCAATTTATACTCCTTAGACAGTCATCTACCATCAACAATCAATGTCTTCCTTGTTATATACACCAAATAAACTGCTGACAGCATCATGATTTCTACATCTGCTCTAACAATGACGTCATCGCTAAGTGACATCATACAGGGCCAAACTTCGTTTCTGTTGGTGAAAAGTGGAATCTGTAGTCAAGCTGTGGAACAAATCATATGAAATCCATTATTTCTCTCACAAGAAGACAATATCAGTTGAATTTCTGAAGGAAGAGTGAAATGCAGAGAATGGCTGTGAACTGATTGTGCGCCAAAATCTTGGGTCATGTCATTTGATTTATAATGTTTTAACTCAATAACTCATCTCCAAACATTAAAAAAAATATATATGTTGTTTTTAAATAATAAAAAAGAAAATTCTTTTTCGTTTTTTTATCAGTTTATTAGCATTTCAGTATTTTCAACAAATGCATATGTAATACACGGCTATGCTGGTGAACATTCACATAATTCTATAAGTGATAGGAAAAAGACAGGCAAGAAATAAATAAGAGAGACTGGGAAGCCTAGTACGGGTAGGGAGTATTGAAGTGTTGGATGCATGCAAGATATAGTTGTAATGTTGCTGGGTTTTACAATGACAACTGACGGCAGTGTAAAGGCCTATAGGAAGTGTGACGTGTTTAGATCTCAACATAATCACTAAATTCATTGACATTTTTATTTTGTGCATAAGATCTAGATCTTAAAGGAGAGTGTGAAATAAATATTTGTAAAATTATCATGTATACCAGGAGTATAGCAGATTACAAACATTTATTTGTCAATATTATCAACCAATATCTACCTAACTGTTTCATTTGATATTGGTTGTTAGATTCCCACACTTTCGGCCCCTAGCATCAGTGAAGAATTCAAGACTTTCAAAAATATCCAGTATAGACAGTATAGTAATTAACACGTGAGTGCTCAATTTCATGACCTTTTACACTATCTTTGCTGTGATTCATTTAAACATCTCATTAAATTAGTATCTCTTCCCCTGAAATGAATCTTAAAAAAAACAACAACAAAAAAATACAAACATTTTATATATAAAGAAAAGTCCATTTAATGACATTACAGATAATAGTACTACAAAAACCCTCATTCTAATAAAACTATTAATAAATAAAATCTATAAAACTCCTTGTTACATAATTAAATCTATCATGACCTTCCAGAGTTACTTCCCTTTGTTTTCCTTGAACTTATGGTAAGTAGTAATATGCTTGGCAACCAAGAGTGTTTTGTCTAAGTTTAAACCTACCTTGTCAGCCCAGAAGACAAAAGAAATTACGATGGCACACAATATTATAAAACCCTGATCAAATATCCGTCAGAAGTGATTTCTATTCATAAATTAACTCCACAAACATTTCTCACTTCATCCAAATTATTACAGTTTCCATTTAAGTGATGTGCAGACTGATAGAAGTACAAAAAAAAGTTGTCAAAACTGGTGATAATAACATTTTAAATTAGTGCTCTGTTTTCAGAAACCAAACAATTAGTCTTGACTAATTAATGTGGAAGAAACAAATCTTTCAATTTGATCATAAAATAACTAAATTCATGTTATACTGCAAAGCCTTATTTGGACACATCCAAAATAAGATATAAATAAGATAAAATACCCGTCAAGATGCAAAAATTTGATTTAAGATTTATTTTTGATGAAATTTTGTCATCTACCTTCACTGCACAGCAAATACAAACAAAAGAGATAGATAAATGGTATACTATTATATTGAATATGTGTTGTCTGTCGGTAATATTGAGGTTGTCACTAGATATCATAATTAGGTTTTATACAACCTTGTAATTCATTTTCATGATTATAACCAACAGGTTCATAATATTAACATGGTGATTATCATGATAGACTTCTGACACCAAATCAACAACAAATAAGCATTTATTTAAGATTTTCTTTTTAAATGTTTGTTCTCGAAGGCATAAACAAATAGATTTACAAAAAAACAATAAACAAATTATTCAGTGACATACTCTCACAGTTTGTATTACAACTTAGAAAAAAAAATTAATAATATTTTTAAAATGTCTGGCATGAATGATTAATAATATATTTACAAAGAACTTATCCCTGTGATCTTCAGATCGATATTGAACCCCGAGTGCCACATTCTGGCTTCAGATGAGACCTGGGATAAAAGAAGGTAATACGTTCAAAAGCCTGTAAAATTAACAAAATTTAGTAGAGACTTCCAATATCTTCTAAATTTCATTTAAAAAGAAAAAAAAATTTCATTTTCCCAATTTCTGATAAAATAATTTAATAAGAAGGTCAACAGTACTCTCAGTTGAAATTAAAATTATTGAACTATAAAAAACACACAGATTTTACAACTAATATTCTTCTTTCTCTGAGACAGACACATGTTTTGTGATAGTTACTTACTATGTAGTCTAAAATCACTACAAATAGACCTTGATTGTACTGCTGATATTTTAAAAACAATTCAGAATTTAATCTTTCCTTTGTAACTACCTGCGTATAATGCGCACCCCCTTTTAGACACGACAGTTTTAGTTTGAAAAAGTGTGCACTATACGCGAAAATTTACTGTACATGTAAAGTTCTAGAGTTACATCTTTCGTGGTTTTCCAATATCTATATACTGGGTTTACTTGTGAATCTTCTGTTTAACCACACTGCTCCTAACTTTCACATGATGTTTTTCATCTGATCAATTAAAACGAGAGAAAAAAAAATAAAAAAAGGAATATGAGAAGGTTTTATTAAGAAATACCTGCATATACATACTACATTTATTTATCTCACAATGCTCCATGTTACTAATAAGCCAAATATCCATGCAACAAAAGTGCTAATGTTGGTTTTTTCATTGTCCTGCAATAAGCCCATCCATTACATACTGGGCTTATTTGATAACATATTACATTGAACTGGTATAAGTGTGTTGACATATACTTGTGATGGAACTTAAAAAAATATGAAATAACAGTTTATTTATTGTTGATACATAATAATACATAAGCAAAATTTCTCTTGTACATATATTTCCAGGAAGAAAAATATTGTTAAATCATATTTCATACACAAGTTCTTGTACCCCACGATTACTGACCTCAAAAAATTTGTGATTTATTCTACAAAGCTGAAAATAACTTACTTGAGACTTAAAGATCTGTACAGATACAAAATCGCAACAAGTTGGAATGAGAATGGGTGAGTCTCCAGCGGGAGAGATGATCGGCATGCTGTGTCATAAAAATCTTGTTTTTAAGTAGTAGTTCATCTTAAGGTACTGCTTTTTGATGGAGGGGAGACCTGAAGCACAACCCTTACACAATCTCCAAGGAATGTGAAAAATATATCACAAGTTCAACATGAAACACAAGATTGCTTACAGAATTTAAAGTGATCCATAGTTGATTATTTTAATCAGGTATTCCTGACTAAAACTTGGGATAATTTTAAATAGTTTTGATTAACTTCAATGACATGATCCATCAAAAAACATCCATTTACACATAGTATAACATAATTATGTAGATCTTGTGACCTAAAATTATCCCCCCCAAAAAATAAATAAATAAAAACTTGATTTCATTAAAGTCTAGATAATTTGATATTTTCTACTAAATATTTTATTTAGTACAGAATTTATGTTCTACTTATAGAAGTACACGTACAGTACTCAAGTAAAAAAAAATCCCTTCTTTATCAGTTGGAATAAATTATTCATATCAAATCTAGATCAAGTTGTTTTAAAAAAACATCCAAAATTTCTAACATCAATTAAAATGTTTTTAACAGTTTGATCTTCTCACTACAATCAACTTTCTTTATTTGGCACATTCTCATTCATGCAAATACTGAAAAATTGAGCCGGCAAAAAAAAAAAAAAAAAAAACGGAATATTTCAATATATGGCTTTAATATTACAACCATCACATAACAATAGATATTATGCATGAGTGATCTGATTACCACAGATATAGTAAATAAACAACCCAATAAATAAATAAACAATATGGCTTGTTTAGAAATAGGTAGGTTCGATTAAAACCATATCATGGTGAATGTAGAGCGGGTTTTAATCAGATTGTATCGACTAAGGATCAAAATTACAGAAACAGTACTGTTGTGTCAATATTACCTTCAACTATTAATGTATCATATGATTGCTATTTACCTAATATATGTCCATTTTGTGCTTGTCAGGATTTGATAATGATAATCCCAGAAAATGATAAAAAATTAGTTTCCGGTTCACTTATGAATTACGAAATCATAAAAAATATGTCTGTTTAGCTTTGACAACGACTCTCTCAAAGCAAAAATTCTTCACTCGTTTCATAAAAAACATACAAAATGGAAACTCGCGAAGCATCCCATATTAGAAAGCCATTATTGATGACATCATGTTGTTATACCATGAAGGCAACCATGAAATCCTAGTGAGGTAGCAAAACAAATTGTTAAGCGTCTAAAAATTTGTTATGAAAGCACTAATGCTTTTCTAACCAGAAGTATTTCCAGTTTTATCATTTCTCTGTATATTAAATCCCATCTAAATTGTGTATATTTATTTAATCTTGAGATAAAAATATTCTACAATTATACCTTAATTCAGATGTATATCAAATTTGTAGAAGTATTACATTTTCTAATTCAACAAGTTCACAAAAATTGCTGGCAGTGTGTTGTTTTATAACTGAAATAAAATAAAAAAGGAAAAATTAGAAGAATTGATTTGTCTAATATGGACCAAATGAATTACAAATGGCCAACTCTATCTATAAAGGAAAAGAAAACCCTTTTGTGTCCAATACATCATATCACTTTCATAATGCTATAGACCATATATATTCACCCCAGTCACTTCTCACACTGAAAAACAAATACACAGATTGAGTGTACTTTAACTACAATGTAGATAAAAGTGATTTGATCCCTCCAACATATGTAGCACTTGAAAATAAATGTATATATATCAGGCAGCTTTTAACAAAAGAGACTGCACATGTAAATATACTGTTAACAAACGATAAACAATTCACACGTATTCTTACAAAGAAATACTCACAAAACAAATTAATCGTAAATCATTTCATATTTAACTGATACACTTGTTTTCACTAGTTGCACACAAAGTAAGCAAATTGTACTTTCAAAAAAAAATGAAAACAAAAATTATGATTTAAAACCTTGAGTGTTGAGAACAGGGTCATTATTAAGTTTGGCTGAGGAGGATTTAAGTAGGAATTACCTCCCTTGAAAAGACGTATCATACAAACAGCTAGTAGATACAGATATATATACAAACACACATGTGACCTCCTTTTTATATAACATGGTTCCTATAACTAATCAAAATCAAAGTTTTGAACAGTTTGTGTGATTTGGAATTGCAAATGAATAGATAGTATATATATTTGATGGGTGGAGGGGGAGTGGTCTGGCTCAAGAAGCTGTAGAAATATCAACAATGTCAGATAAATATCAATTTGCTTCTGGATGTAGTATAACACAACACATACCTGTATCCCTATTCATTTGTATAGTCATTCTATCTTTTACATTATCCATGGTACAAAATATCAAGAAAATCCAAAAATTTCAATAACATTAGATATCCAGTGATTTTCACCTACATTTTGATAGATTTTTCAGCCAATACTTCCAATATTTTCATGCTAGAGGATGACAGCAAAGATACAAAAAATATTGTAACATCACTTATTTTCCAATTCAAAGACGTACAAAAGAAAAAAAATACATAAATACGTAAAGGATGTGGTCAATCATGACAAACTTAGGATCTTCAGTTTAATATCTATATTACTTATGTTTACTGATTTCACCCGAACATTTGAGCTTCTTCCTTTAAGTTTCTACTATTCTTCAATCACCCTGTATACCTTCTATACCTGGAGGTATCCAAGCGAGGGATTACCGAACCTACAATACCTTCACAAGAAAAATGATGTTCGCTCTACACCTCTAATTACGTTAATAATTTCAAATTAAGCAGCTGTGAAACTGTGACCAGCCAGGCTGTTATCCATCTCATCTGGCATATTTTTAATTGATATTTTTTATCAAGATATTTAAATAAAAATCAATTCATTGGAAAAATACTAGCAGTGATTTTAGTATTGATCTTTCGTAATACAACATTTAGAGAAATTATATGAAGAATGATTTTTCAAACCGAGGTGCTCGCTCACTAGGCCTAAATTCTTATTGAATATTCATGAATATTCATTAGTTTAAAGACATTTTGTAGCTTTTTTTTATTCTTGGCACTTAAGTTTTGAATTATATATTACATGAAATTCAGAAACTATAGATAAGGCAAATTGAGACAAACTCAAACAGATTAGCTGTATGTAATATACGTATTGTAAATAAAAACTTTGGGGTGGAAATTGCTTAATAAAAGAATGCTTTGACCTGGATATTTGAGTTCATGCTATAAGGAAATTTAAAGTTTACAATATACTATAATGATAGAATATATATACAAATCAGCTGAAAAGCTGAAAGTTTTCATTTCTCATCATCGTTGAAGTGCAAAAAAAAAAAAAAAAAATCAATAACATAGTTAGATTTGGTCTTTATAAATAGTGAAAGGTACCTGTTAAGAAATGACGATATTGTGTTATGACAAATAAAACAACTTAAATATCTAAAGATTTCTAATGAAACAAAGAGATAAATTTGTTCTACATGAGATTATATACATTCAATCACACTTTCAACACCTGTTTAGTCTTCATTACAACAGGCAGAAGCTCTTCAATCATCAGTTACACAATTAGTAAACAAACAAGCTCACTTTCTCATCATCACATTTGATTTAGCCACAGGGATTTACTCCCCGAGTCTTTCATTCAAATCCTGCCTTGGTAACAGATGAGTTCAAAGGTCATTGACATGTGCCTTGGGTGTTGTTCATCCTGTGTTCTTTCGATAGAATGGTTCTCTGGGATTGATAGATCACATGACACACATAACCTGCAGATTCAAGTGTTGCACATAAGTGTCCACATAACTTGAATGAAAATACACTTTGACTTTTCACCTATGACCTTTGCATTTTTAGGTCATGCTTTTTAGTTAAACCCACTTCTTGGTCAAATTCAACACATCTATGACAAATCTATCACTTCAACCATTCTATATACATATATATTTAGCTTCACAGTGTCTTTTAAATAACTTTCATGGTCACCTTGAAAGGTCAAAGGGTCACACTTTGTAACCTCAATTTCATGGTCACAATCATAAGTCAAAAGGTCACAATCAGAGGTTAAAGGGTCATATATATTATGAACCCTGATTCAAAATTTTACATCTCTCTTTTCACAGATTGATGCAAAAAATAAAGGCTAGGCTGAATGGCATGCTCTTGATCTTGAAGGTCAAAGTTCAGACTCTGTGCCCCTGTGGTCCTGGCAGGTTGACTCTCATGTTTAGATGATCCTCCCTTTGTCCCATACCTAGGTCACCGGATGTACAGTCTTCCTTGTAACCCTGAAGTACAGAAATAACTTCATATACAATTACCTAACATAAAGATAATCTTCATTCCATGGCCAAACTTTTCAACAAAGGAATACTTTATTGATTAAAAAGAATTATCTCTTATCTAATTTTCAAATATGTATGTATATTTACTGGTATCTATACATATTTTTGTAAACAAGAATTTTACTTAAAGAAAAAGTTCAACGTTTACAAGTTTTTGATACATTTCAGATACCCCAGTCAGAGATACCCATTATGAAAGATTGTAGTAAATATATGAAAAACAGGAAAACATATATTTATTCAAGAAAAGACTGAATTAAAATGCAGTTGACTAAAAGAATTCTAGACTATCGTGTTAAATGACAGTTTCCTTGACAATACTACATTTTGTGACGGTTAAATTTTCATGGTTTAATGAAAAGCTTGAAGCAAACTAGATACATCTTTCACACAAATCACAAAAGTGATTAAATGGTGTTCTCTATGAATTTGAAATTTTCTGGATTTTTCATTTATGTATCTATTTATCTTTAATGTTGCTAAATCCTTTTAAAAAAAAACTGAAAGTAAAACCCATAGACAATGACAACCATAAATGTAGTTTTGATATCTTTCCTGCAGAAAGCTTACAGCACCTACACAGAATTAGGCTACATTTATTAAATATGCAACACTGATAACTTTAAGATCTGTTTTTCAGAATGAAAAATAAACGCAAGAAACTGGATTTACAAAAATCCATAAACTTTGAAGGCTAATGTCTCAATACTTAGTACTCTTAGTCACAGGCTGGAATTTAAAATAAACATTAATTTGTGTTCGGAAAACAAATTTATAAAATGGAAAAAAAAAAAAAAAAAAAAAAAACTATAACTCAAATATCAAAAGATTTTAAAAGCTAGAAAATATAAAAAATATAATAAACAGCAGTTTTTGTAACCATGGGAACAAACTTTGAAACATGATGTCATTGGCTTAAAGACAAATATATGATACTGGTAACAGCATTAGTAGTAGCGGGAACAAATATTAACTGAGTAAAATTGTTTGGAATACTTAAGCAGAATGGGTAAAAATACTCTTCATTTCAACATTACCATAAAATTTCAGACCAATGGACAAGGGATGGAATTTCAGAAGTATTTTTCACAATAGCTGCCATTTTGGATTTCGGATTGACCCAAAAGTAACATTTGGTTAGATCCATCTCAGGATCATTTCAGGCAAGTTTCAGCTCTATTCCACTGGTGGAACTGGAGAGGAAGTTTAAAATATGTGGTATTGTTCAAGGAAACCATGATTATTAAAATTTGTTACAAAATTGCTTCCATGGCTGCAAAAGTGTATTTGACGAGGTAGAAAAAAAGAAACATTTTATTGACTTCTCTTCCCAGACATTCCTACCAATTTTCAGCTCAATGGCAACAGAAGGGCTTATGAAGAAGTTTAAAATGTCGTTTTCATGAAGGTGGCCATGACCATAATATATTTAGGACTGACAAATAATAACAATGTTTCGTCAAGGCCATCTCAGGATCATTTCAGGCAAGTTTAAGCTCAGTCGCACAGAACAGGAGAAGAAGTTTAAAATACTATAGGCCATCCAGACCCTATGGATGGATGACCTAATATGTTTATGCATGATGCACACCAACAGACGAAACACCATAGCTAAAATAATACCCATGATGCACCACATCAGCGGTTAGATATCAGATTTGCAAGTCTGGGATAAGTCTGGACAAAGATTTCTATGAATCACCTTGTAATGAGCCCATGTCTGGTAATAAGCCCACGTCTGATAATAAGCCCACCTATAAATAAACTGCTATTAATTAGAATCACTAACAAAAAGACATTGTCCTGTAATAAGTCCACCCCAAACTTTGATTCAAATTTAGGTGTAGCCTGTTAGGGCTTATTGCCAGTTAGTGCATAATTATTTCTAAAACTGCTAAAATCAGGCAAATGTTCTCTTCTTCTAGTTTTTATCATGGTGATCTGTTTATTAGACATAACCCTAACTCTATCCACAGTAAGCATGAAAATCCATGTTAGTAATTGACAGTATAGGTTATTAATATCAATGCCTCTGTGTACTGTGTTTTGTCACTCAATAAGCCCAGGAGGTCAAACTATTTGTAAGGGCTACCAGCAGTGGGCTTATTACATGGATCAAAGAAATAGCATTGGTTCATAATTTTACTTATCAATATTTCACTGGTTTTCCGTAACGTAAGCGGGCTTATTACAGGCAGGTAAACACAGAAACCAACAAACATGAAGAATGGAAAAAGGAAGAAAAGGAAATATTTGATTAACTAAATCACAAACAAAACAAGAGGCCCACAGGACCTGTACTTCTCACCTGGCTTTTTTGACTGAAATTGCTTCCTCTATACTAAAGGAAAAGTAATTCTATTTATTTATTATTTCTATTTCCCCATTAGGCACCACCCTTCTGCCCCTTCAGAGTCAGCCAAACCATTTATTCAATATTCTCCTTCACCTAAACATATTTCTGATGAAATTGAGACTCCTATGAAAGAAGAAGAACAATTTACTATATTTCTCCTATTGGGCTCTGCCCTACCTGCCCCTGGGGGCTGAGATCCACCATTTATACAAAATTTATTTGCTTTCATTCTCGGATGCTTCAGACCAAATTGGGACCAAATCAATAGATTTCTACAGAGGATGAAGGATTTTAAAAACATTTGCTCTATATCACCTATTAGGTCCTGTCCCTCTGGTCCAAATGGGGGTGTGGGGTGTCAGACCCACTGTTCATAAAAAAAAAAAAAAAAAAAAATTCAATCTCTTTCTCAAATTTTGGTCAAAATTTGTTCAGTGGTTCATGATTAGTAGCGTTTTGTGAAAAAGTTAATGACAGACGATGGACACCATGTTATGCCATAAACTCACGTCGCCCTTAAGGTCAGGTGAGCAAACGAACAAGCACTAACAGAAACAAACTAAAAGCAACCAATACATGTTACTGGTCAGTTTTAATAACCAAACAAATCAACCAATCACCAACAAACAAAACAGAAGTCACTGGCTAATCGGGTTGAATGTGAAGTCCCAGCCACCTTTTTTTTACCTCCTGTCTTGTGTGAGGGCGTACGTACTATCTCAGCCCTCAGTTTCAATAGCAACGTGTAATTCCAGACTCTACAGATACAACAGTGTAAAACTTAAGTCAGTTATAAGTATGGCTATATGTAAATGTCACTGTGAGTAATTCTTAACATTATTAACAAAATTACATGTCTCTTTCTAGTCTGCTTTCCTAAATTCCTATCTACAAAATCTATTAACGTTATATACACTGGCATTTCACTTGACAATTTAATCCTACAATAAGGAGCCAGTAGATGATTCTTGACTAATTGCATGGAATATCATTGCTTTGCTACACTTCTATAAAATCATGGGTGGGCTTATTACCTGGCACTGGTAAAATTGATATGGAAAGTCATTTCCAGCTATGTTCCTGATAAATTTTTCATTCAGTACTAGATCTGTGTGGGTACATACATCTAGCGGTATATTCTGACATAGTAACACAGCTGTTTGCATGCCCAGTCTTAGACTTTGTGTAGGTTTAGGAAACTCAAATTCCAAAGTGAACTGCTTTATATATTTGGTAAGTACTTAAATAGAAATTAAAACCAAATTCCAGTCTGTAAATATTGATTGCATCCAAAATAAAAATTAATGTATAAGTTAAACAAGGATGAGGGTCTTAGAATAAAGGCACTCAACTGAATAAAAAAGACTTCTTTTAAATTCTGAAAAGTAATTTCTCTTAATACATCGTTTATTACCTTTCTCATAATTATGATTTTGTTCATTTCAAAAAAAGTTTCTATCTGTCAGTATTTTTAGCCTCTGCAGACTGTTTCACAAGACATACACTGCAGTTAAAATTAGATTCAACCGAAAATTATACTATTACCTGATAAGTTCTGAATGTATTTTATATCATCTCTCTAATATTAATAGGCAAAATGTATTAATCAATTTTATTAGGTTTACCAATCTTAAGCACAGAGATGTAATTAACAAGCACACAGTTATATAAGATTTCATTTTGATAAAATTATATCAAAAAAGAAATGAAATTGGAAATCAACCATGAGAACACAAAAATCACAATCATAGAACTGTCACATAGTCACAAATTTTGTTTGATACCAGAACAAGGGACACTGTCATTGAGAACATGATACTAATAGTGACAATGGTGATAATATCTCAATAAGAGATAAGTTAAAACTTCCTGTAACATCAAATGGTAAAATTAACTAATAATGTAAAATTATCTGTGATTTGAAACAAAAATTATTTAATAAAACAATTTCCGAGTCTCATTTTTAATGGGCAGATTAATGAATTAAGAGTTTCCATTTGCTTAAAGGATTTGATGATTTAGAAAGATTTTCATATTAACATATCGACCGCTGACTGTATACAGGGAAACTTTAGCCCATTTTGTCTCTATATCAAATGAATATGAAAATAAAATTTTTGCATCAAAATTAAAGCTGAAATATAAGGCTTTATGTCTTTTAGAATGACTTGATGAACAGTGCTATGCCAGAGAATTAAAGTCCCAGAGAAAACTTCACACATGATACAGTAGCCAGCCAACTAAAATGAAGTAATGTTTTGTGCCATGTTATTGGATGGTAACACAAAATTACAGTTTCAATTATGACTGTTGTTTGATGTTGAGGATAAAGATGAAAATCTTATGACATCTGATATGTAATGTTAAAATCAAAGTCATTCCATTAACTGTGGTTAGTTATAGAAGCCTTCTTAAGCAGCAGATGTCAATCACAGAAAGCTGACACAAGTCAATATATTCTTGCAAGCAGGGCTAAGGTATACACAGACAATCCAAGTCAATAGGTGACCTTTCAACCCAGAAATCTCAACATCTGTCCATAAAATTCAATTAGCTTAGAACAAATACAATAGGACTGTCTGTAGAACTTACATATTAGGACTAGCTGTTGGGTATACATACTAGGACTGACTGTAGGGCATACACAATAGGACTGACTATTGGACATACACAATAGGACTGTCTGTAAGGCATACACAATATGACTGACTGTAGGAGATGCACAATAGGACTGTCTGCAGGGCATGTACAGTAGGACTGTCTGTAGGATGTACATACTAGGACTGTCTGTAAGGCATACACAGTAGGACTGACTGTAGGGCATACACAATAGGACTGACTGTAGGACATACACAATAGGACTGACTGTAGGACATGTACAGTAGGACTGTCTGTAGGATGTACATACTAGGACTGACTGTAGGACATGCACAGTAGGACTGTCTGTAGGGCATACACAATAGGACTGACTGTAGGACATACACAATAGGACTGACTGTAGGACATACACAATAGGTCTGACTGTAAGACATACACAATAGGTCTGTCTGAAGGATATAAACAGTCGGACTGGCTGTAGGATGTACATACTAGGACTGATTGTGGGATGTACACACTAGGACTGATTGTGGAAGTTTAGGGTATATAGTTCACGAGGACTCAGACTGTTGGACATACACACTAGGACTGGCTGTAGGACATACACACTAGGACTGGCTGTAGGACATACATACTAGGACTGGCTGTAGGACATACACAACTAGGACTGCCTATGTGAGGTACCTACACTACACAAACTTACACTTGAAAGGTGTCTATCACAGGTGAAAAGGATTCTAATGTCGGAGGTCATGAGGTCAGGGGGTCAAGGGAGGGTCATCTAGGGAGACTTGGGGTTGGGAATGAACCCATACATCCACCTCAAATAAAAGAAAAATAAAATCTTCAAATATCAAGCAGAATCAAACAAAATATATGGTTAATACAGAAAATGGCAGTCAGGCATATAAACAATCATCAGTTAGTATGGATACCTGTGTCAGTGTGGGCCAACAGGTAAACAATGATAGAGAAGTGTGATGACTGGTATTGTGACTAGGGGACAAAGGTTTCGTGATTGGTCCACACTGACAGGAGCATAAAGTGTGGTGACTGGTATTGTGACTAGGGGACAAAGGTTTTGTGATTGGTCCATAGTGACTGGTACAATGTGACTAGGGGACAAAAGTTTTGTGACTGGTTCATAGTGACTAGTGTATGTAGAGTTGTGACTTGGTACAATGTGACAAGGGGACAAGGTTTTGTGACTAGTGACAGGATGATGCTGTCCACCGAAGACTGGTAAGCAGTGTCACACCCTTCTGCTGTACAAACTGTAAATTAGTTATGTGCTGCGATTGTAATATTTTGTCACTGTTATTGACAAGGTTTACACAGTGACTCTGTAATACACAGTATAATGTTAATGTCACATATTTAGTGACTAGATGGGGGAGCGTGACTGTGACTAGAATTGGTGACAAATTTTCTGTGTGTGAGTGTAATGTGACTGTGATTGTGACTTGATTAGACTGTGACAAGACTAAATCCCATAGCGAGCCTGTGTTACCTTATGACACATACCTGTGACGTGGGTTCTGTGCTCGTATATGGTTGACTTTGTGAAACCGTACTAATTGTATCTTCGCCAATGGAGAGTTCTCGGTGGTCTATAATCATATCTATGTCGGAGTCGGTGTCCTTCGTGGGGTCACTCTGAATCCGAAAACAGAAAACTTATGAGTAATGTGAATAATGGAGAATACTATATCAGAAACTGCACAGACTTTCATCAATGTGTTTACTGTCCTTTTTACATTTTAGGAGTAAAATTTGGAAAAGCTTTAATTGATTCTCGACAAAATTCTAATCTAGCAGTATAAGTCAGGATTTGGACAATGTTTAATTAGTTCTCATCAAAATTTTAAGTCAATGTTAGATCAAACTTTAGTTTTGATAAAAAATTAGACACTATTTGATAAAATTTTCAGGAAAATATCTAAATAAACTTAATGACTGATGTAACACAATAACGTTACAGGGTGTTGAATGGATAGCACCGACTAAGTAAGATACAGAGAATCAGTAAGACTAGACACTTAGAAAATCAGCTGTACCCCCTGTAGCTGTTCGTCAGTGGTCAGTAGACGTGCCAACGGCATACAACAGGCTGGTGACGTCTCCATCAGTGTTGGGCGACAGTGAGTCAGAAACGGCTTCATAAATCTGTAAATCATATCATAGTTATCAATTCCTATAGCAACCATTTGTTCATTTGTTGGGATTATAGCTCTGTAAACAGCCAGGGTCATATATATATACAAAAGCATGCCATTCAGAGCAGTGAAGTTAAACTGTCAGGCTTAAGGATGAAACCAGATTAGCACAGACCAGTACAATTTGTATTAACATGTGTAATTTGTGGTCTTACAATTGTGGTATATTGTTAGAATATACTTTGTGACTTGTAGTATAATATCGGAATCATAAACCTTTTATATGACTAACACTGGCTACTGCTCTGTCTAATAACCACACAGGGTGTAAGCTACAATATACCACTCAGACAGAATGTAACCCTGGTAAATACTAGCTACAATATACCACTCAGAGAGAATGTAACCCTGGTAAATACTTGCCACAATATACCACTCAGAGAGAATGTAACCCTGGTAAATACTAGCCACAATATACCACTCAGAGAGAATGTAACCCTGGTAAATACTAGCTACAATATACCACTCAGAGAGAATGTAACCCTGGTAAATACCAGCCACAATATACCACTCAGAGAGAATGTAACCCTGGTAAATACTAGCTACAATATACCACTCAGAGAGAAAGTAACCCTGGTAAATACTAGCCACAATATACCACTCAGAGAGAATGTAACCCTGGTAAATACTAGCCACAATATATCACTCAGCTAGAGAGAATGTAACCCTGGTAAATACTAGCCACAATATACCACTCAGAGAGAATGTAACCCTGGTAAATACCAGCCACAATATACCACTCAGAGAGAATGTAACCCTGGTAAATACTAGCTACAATATACCACTCAGAGAGAAAGTAACCCTGGTAAATACTAGCCACAATATACCACTCAGCTAGAGAGAATGTAACCCTGGTAAATACTAGCCACAATATACCACTCAGCTAGAGAGAATGTAACCCTGGTAAATACTAGCCACAATATACCACTCAGCTAGAGAGAATGTAACCCTGGTAAATACTAGCCACAATATACCACTCAGAGAGAATGTAACCCTGGTAAATACTAGCCACAATATACCACTCAGAGAGAGAATGTAACCCTGGTAAATACTAGCTACAATATACCACTCAGAGAGAATGTAACCCTGGTAAATACTAGCTACAATATACCACTCAGAGAGAATGTAACCCTGGTAAATACTAGCTACAATATACCACTCAGAGAGAATGTAACCCTGGTAAATACTAGCTACAATATACCACTCAGAGAGAATGTAACCCTGGTAAATACTAGCCACAATATACCACTCAGAGAGAATGTAACCCTGGTAAATACTAGCCACAATATACCACTCAGAGAGAATGTAACCCTGGTAAATACTAGCTACAATATACCACTCAGAGAGAATGTAACCCTGGTAAATACTAGCTACAATATACCACTCAGAGAGAATGTAACTACAATATACCACTCAGAGAGAATGTAACCCTGGTAAATACTAGCTACAATATACCACTCAGAGAGAATGTAACCCTGGTAAATACCAGCCACAATATACCACTCAGAGAGAATGTAACCCTGGTAAATACTAGCCACAATATACCACTCAGAGAGAATGTAACCCTGGTAAATACTAGCTACAATATACCACTCAGAGAGAATGTAACCCTGGTAAATACTAGCTACAATATACCACTCAGATAGAGATGATGTAACCCTGGTAAATACTAGCCACAATATACCACTCATAGAGAATGTAACCCTGGTAAATACTAGCTACAATATACCACTCAGAGAGAATGTAACCCTGGTAAATACTAGCTACAATATACCACTCAGAGAGAATGTAACCCTGGTAAATACTAGCCACAATATACCACTCAGAGAGAATGTAACCCTGGTAAATACTAGCCACAATATACCACTCAGAGAGAAAGTAACCCTGGTAAATACTAGCCACAATATACCACTCAGAGAGAAAGTAACCCTGGTAAATACTAGCCACAATATACCACTCAGAGAGAAAGTAACCCTGGTAAATACTAGCCACAATATACCACTCAGCTAGAGAGAATGTAACCCTGGTAAATACCAGCCACAATATACCACTCAGAGAGAATGTAACCCTGGTAAATACCAGCTACAATATACCACTCAGAGATAATGTAACCCTGGTAAATACCAGCCACAATATACCACTCAGAGAGAATGTAACCCTGGTAAATACCAGCCACAATATACCACTCAGAGAGAATGTAACCCTGGTAAATACTAGCCACAATATACCACTCAGATAGAGAGAATGTAACCCTGGTAAATGCTAGCCACAATATAACACTCAGCTAGGGAATACACAACCCTGATTAATAAACCCTGGTAAATGCTAGCCAAAATATACCACTCAGCTAGATACAATACAACCCTGGTAAATGCTAGCCACAATATACCACTCAATTAGATAGAACACAACCCTTGTAGATACCAGCTACAATATATACATTAGTCTTATATTTTGCCAAAAAATGAAATAAAAAATAAAAAAAAAAAATCAACACACATGAAAACAATTATTTTCTATTTTGTAAAATAATTCAATTTTGCTAACCACTGTAGACCTGCCCAACCATTCATCCAAATTTGTACCAATCAAGGGCAGACAATCCATGACAAGAAACTTACCTGACATCAAAGCTATGCCACTGAGCCACCAACCAAGCTTTAGCATCACGTGGCTTCCTCAACTGACTGATCTCCACGGTGGATCCTCCCTAATCAACAAAAAAAGGTATTACTAAATTCATATTTAGCAATAAGCCTATGTTCAGTAATAAGCCCATCCACATCTATCATGTTACAAATACTAGGTACTGTAACAGCAGGATTTGTAATTAAAATATTCTGAGTCCGTCACCTAGCAAATATGAAGAAACCAGAACTGATCCGCTGATCCCAATCTAAATATATCCTGATATATATAAATAAATCTGTTGATATTAATTATCTACCTTTTTGTTAGTGCATCACAATTATATACATATCCAAACTGTTCTCAGATCTTGTCAGAGTAAGGAAATATACATCAGGTGGACAAAATTGTCATGAACAATATTCCTTCTATTTACATGAGGGGCAAAGCCCACTGTACATCTCTAAACCTGTCTTAATGTCAGGGACAAAGTCCATTGTAGATCTCTAAACCTGTCTTAAAGTCAGAAACAAAGCCAACTGTAGATCTCTAAACCTGTCTTAAAGTCAGACACAAAGCCCTTTGTACATCTCTAAACCTGTCTTAATGTCAGGGACAAAGCCCTTTGTAGATCTCTAAACCTGTCTTAAAGTCAGACACAAAGCCCACTGTAGATCTCTAAACTTGTCTTAAAGTCAGGGACAAAGCCCATTGTAGATCCCTAAACCTGTCTTAATGTCAGGGACAAAGCCCACTGTACATCTCTAAACCTGTCTTAAAGTCAGGGACAAAGCCCACTGTAGATCTCTCAACCTGTCTTAAAGTCAGGGACAAAGCCCACTGTACATCTCTAAACCTGTCTTAATGTCAGGGACAAAGCCCTTTGTAGATCTCTAAACCTGTCTGAAAGTCAGACACAAAGCCCACTGTAGATCTCTAAACTTGTCTTAAAGTCAGGGACAAAGCCCATTGTAGATCTCTAAACCTGTCTTAATGTCAGGGACAAAGCCCACTGTAGATCTCTAAACCTGTCTTAAAGTCAGGGACAAAGCCCACTGTAGATCTCTAAACCTGTCTTAAAGTCAGGGACAAAGCCCACTGTAGATCTCTCAACCTGTCTTAAAGTCAGGGACAAAGCCCACTGTACATCTCTAAACCTGTCTTAATGTCAGGGACAAAGCCCTTTGTAGATCTCTAAACCTGTCTTAAAGTCAGACACAAAGCCCACTGTAGATCTCTAAACTTGTCTTAAAGTCAGGGACAAAGCCCATTGTAGATCTCTAAACCTGTCTTAATGTCAGGGACAAAGCCCACTGTAGATCTCTAAACCTGTCTTAAAGTCAGGGACAAAGCCCACTGTAGATCTATAAACCTGTCTTAAAGTCAGAGACAAAGCCCATTGTAGATCTCTAAACCTGTCTTATAGATCCATTTTTCATCCTTTGTGAGGCACAAAATGTTTGAAGCATCACAAGTCATAAAGATTAATTGGTTCAACTGTCTACGTATTTGGAACAGAAAGTTAACATTTTCTCTAAACAGTCTGAGAGAATTATCCTACAAATGAGAAGAGGGCAGGGATAACAGCAGCTGGTTACAAAATACTTTTACACAATATTTAAAGTTCATTATTAACACTAATATCAAGTTCACATTAATAAGAAGGAAGTTGAAATCATCACAGATTAGATTAAATGATATACACATACAAAGATGTCAAGTCTATAGAAAATGTATGATTGATATACAGAATATACAGGACGAACTTCCAGTAATAAATTCAAATCAGTTGTTATGTCATGTATTAGTAACTATGGCGCATTCAGCTTAGTAATGTTAGTCATCAGTCCAAAGGCAAGTTAAAAGTGATCAAAAAGTAAAGTGGTTTCAATATCAGATATCGCAGGCGACGAAAAGTATTTCAAAGTAAAGTGGTTTCGACATGAGATGACACAGAAGACAAAATTTTTTGAAAAGTAAAGTGGTTTTGACATAAAATATACCAGAAGACATCATCTATTTAAAAATAAAGTGGTTTCGATATGAGATATTGCAGGAAATAAAAATTTATTTAAAACTAAAGTGGTTTGGACATAAGATGACACAAAAGACAAAATTTATTTAAAAATAAAGTGGTTTTGACATGAGATATCACAGGAAATAAGAATTTATTTAAAACCGAAAGTTTCAAAATGAAATGACATAGAAAAAAAATTATTTTAAAGACAACTCTGTTTTCCACAAACACAATGTAGGAAGACATATGTTATTTGTTTAAAAAAAAATGATAGAAACATTTAAACCAAATACACTACATAATTTTGACTTACAAGGACAATATTAAACTTAATTATTGATCCCGACTGAATGAAAAGATCATTACCAGAGATCATGGACAGTTAGCAAGTATTATCTTCGTGCATGAGATACTAAATGATGAGGAAAATTAAACAGAAAACAAATTTTGCTTCGGCTGCTGAAATGCAGAAAGGCCATAACAGTTGATTTCAGGCTGTTCAATAAATAAATAAATAAATAAATGAATAAATAAAAATGTTAGTATCAAGAAATCAAGGACATTTGAGAACTGTTTTATCAAAGATAAATGTTTACTTTTATAACAAAAATCAACACCTACAATACTGTGGTGAATACAGAGGATGTTTAAACAACAGCATCACAGTGGTTACTATAGACACTGATTTTTTTTACAGATCATCAGATGCAGCATTGAATCAGGTCCCCAACTTGAAAAAGCACAGGTAAGTCATCTCAGTAGAGGACAGATTAATTAATTAATCAATTAATTACCAATTAATTAAAATAATGTAATGAATTTGTAATCAGTGTAAGATTATAGCACAGTTTTGTTGTTAATACTATTAAATGAAATGGTGTTAGTAATTATAAAATATTGTCAGGTAAATAAATTTATGTTTAAAACAAAAAATTATTTATTGTCTTAACAAACACATCAGAATGAAAATTCAAATAAACCTCTAGATTTATCTGAATATAACTCTAAAGAGGTAAGATTTTTCTAATGTTTCAGTTCATGCTATACACTTTATTCACATTTAAATACAAACTTTGTTGCTTAAAGATAATTAAATATGGTCATATAAACAAAATTAATTAAATATCGTATTTTCCAGTTTATAAACCACAACGTTATATAATCCACAGGGCCAATTTTTAGCATTTTAGAAATTTAATCCACATATAAGCCCTACCTGAATATAAGCCTCACCCTTTTTTTACGACATGGTGACAACTATTTTTGACATTTGATAAACCAGAAACAGATAATAAGGGGCAGTTTATCAAGATCATCAGTGAAACATTTAATAAACTTTGCAAATGAATTATACATAAACAATCCTCTTCTTTATTTATGTATTTTAAAAAAAAATGTAAATAGCAATTATCAAACTTGTTTGGCGTGGGTGCCTTCACAGATTGTCTACACACAGATATAGGGCTTGTTAGAAATTAATGAAGGCCCTTGCATGCTGACCAAATTCTTATAATCCCAAATTATTTCTTCTTGTAAGTTACACAACGCCATTCACAACATAAACAGGCATGGTGGTCATTCTAGAATTTGACCTATAACCCGATGACCTATCAATCCCAGGATGCAAAATACAATTGTAAACTTCCGCTATGACTTCAATGTAACTGCAAAAGTGCAGAAGACATTATTGTGATTCATATTAAAAGGTATGATCAATTAAGTCCATGAGAATATTAATTTTATTTCAATCTTCAAATCCTCCTGTATATGATTGCAAATGAGAGTTCTAGACGATCTGTATCAGTCAAAAGCACATGAGTGGCAGGTACTCATAAAAAAACCGTCTCATACTGGTGTACAGCTAAGCTTCCTTATTTTTGTTTATAGTTCTTGAGTTTTCGGTGTAGCTTCAGAGACAGCTGTCAAAGTGGATACATAAAACAATAGCTTCAATTGTGGCTGAAATTATACGTAAATAATACATGAATTTATATTTTAAAATCTATCTTTACCATAATGCTTTTCTAAACTTTATATATGATAATCAGGATGAATAATGGAATAATAGAATAATGATAAAATGGTGGTCATCGAGATCAAGACTGAAAACTGTAGACCTTTATTCTTTTTTTTTTGAAGGTTCAATGTCAAAATGAGAAATGGACGTGGTGTTGACCTTACTTTAAAACACAAAACACTGTTAGACAATGATAAACAAAAATTAGCTACCATGATGTTTACGTGGAAACATTCTCCAAGCTGTGCTACAGAAGCTTTGTCAGACAAGGGACGGTCATACAAACACCTCGCTTTTATTTGAAACATTGGTTAGAAATTAAGTAATAGTTGAGGTACACACTTTCTGTAACCTTCACTTCAAAACAATATAGGTGACATGCTAAAAAAATAAGTTACTTAAGCAGGTTAAAAAAAAAAAACAAACAAATTTAAAAGGAATGGTATATGACAAGCCAAGTTTCAATAAAATGTTAGTTAGCCTATCAGAAAACATATGGTTTCAGATAATCTCATCTTCACATTTACATGTAAATGTTCCCAAAGTTATGGTTAAAAATAAAGGAAAGTTATCGAAATGAAAATCAACATGTAAAAAAGCAAAAAAAAAAAAAAGAAAAACAAACTTTTAAAATATTAACAAAATATCTAGAGTTATTAAGGAGTACATATATTTGTACTAGTCATAGATTTTAGACATCGGCAGTTAAATTGATGTTTCATTTCAAGCTATGTATGTTTTTGTTTGTTATTATTCTAAGTCAAATGGCATTATTTCGTTTGAACCTCAATTTAACATTTTATCTGGAGTTGAATTACATGTATTTGGAAAAGTTCAACAATATTAAGATGAGTAAAACATTCTCTGAAGTAAATGCTAATTCTTTATTACCAGTATATATTAGAAAAAATAACTATATAATATTTGGCTACTTTACTCCTTAAAACTAATATACCTTGATGGGAATATGGATAATATGCATGTTGATTGTCCACATCATTCTCGTTTTCCAACGGAAAAAAAAATTCACACTTTGTGAAACCCACCCTACAACAAAACTAATTGACAACTTCCCCACACAACACTGAAGATTATAAAATGGCTTGCACAATTGCTGCAATTTTAATTCTATAGTTTTTCAAAATTCGTAAGAACATTATCATGATTTAAAAAAAACTAAAGGAAAATAAGAAAATAATTTTTTTTACCTGAAATTCAGTCTAAAGTTTTGGTATATCAGAAATTGTGTTAAGTTCAATTGTGTCTCGTTGTGAAGTCCAATTCTATTATTAAGACAAAAAGATAATATAGGTCACTGTGACCTTTGTTTATTGTTGAGGAAATGTACATTTTACCCAAGTCAAAACCTAAAAATCTTTTTAAAAATCTCATTGACCTACATTTGATTCCTAAAAATAGAATGTTTCTAAATGTAAACTTTGACCCAATTATGTGCAAAAGCATGTTTCTGTGACCTATTTTATATTTGGTATGATTCCAAGTGGAATGTTTGATTCAAGTAGAAATTTTTAAAGAGAAAGTTCTTTGTCAGAGCTGTTGATGATTTAAGTTTGTTGACTGTATCTCAGTGTCAGCTCTACAAAGATTTACGGAAATTTAGGGTCAGATGGAAAAATTAAGATAAAGGTTTGAACGAGTCCTCTGCTATTCAACAGTGCCATACATAATACAAACAGGGATACAGCAACAAGCGTGTACATGGAAAATGCTTGCTCATGCAAGGCTACAATCCATGGTACCTACAGGTGTGAAGAAACATTCTCAATTTACAGGTAGAACTTTACTTGAATTAAGGTTACAATCTCTGGCAAAACGTTAAAGAATTAAGGCACAGCAAATTAGGTTATTTTCAACAAAACGCTTCAGCCTAGTACATGGGTAATATAAATTTCTATCCCCTGGAGGAAGAAAAAGTCCACAATCCCTCCAAAAGACAACAGCTTTTTTTTTCTAAAATTTCTCAAAAATAGAATATGTGATTTTTTTTTCTAAAATTTTTTATTTTTTTTTGGAATAAAGAAATGAGCACACTTAATCATGAAACAAAGAGAAAGATAAGAACTTTTTTCTCAATTACTTAAAAAAACTGAATATTTTTAAGATACATAATTCTGTATGTTTAATGGAATAAAAGTTGAAATTTATCTAAAGCTAAACATTTCTCTTTTTTCCTTATTGAAATGTTCAATGCAGCCAAACAAAACTATGATAATTATTCTTAGATGTTTTGAATGGATTTTAAAACATTAAAAAATTATTCAAAACATTACCCTAAGAAAGAAATGTTTCTAACCTTTTATCTATGGTTTAAATAATTTTGTTCAGAACAGCTTGCCTTATTCTTGAGAAACAACAAAAAAGGTGTTGAAGGAGAGCACCGAGACAGTAAAATACACTCTACCTCCAGTAACGGGGATTCTGGCTGTTCTGGCATGCTACTTTCATCTAAGTATTCCTGAGCCTGTTGAGAAATTAAAACAAAGTACATGACTTCACAGTCCATCATTTAGAACATTGAGCCATTCACCATTATATGTAAATGCAAATGATATTGCAATTGGAAAATACTGTGGTTTAGCTTCGCTGATAACTGTGGTAGGTTTTACCACTCCATTCCCATAACTGATGTAGATCTACCACTCCGTTCCCATAACAACTGTAGGTTTCACCACTCCATTTCCATAACTGATGAAGGTTTCACCACTCCATTCCCATAACTGATGTAGGTTTCACCACTCCATTCCTATAACTACTGTAGGTCTACAACTCCATTCCCATAACTGATGTAGATCTACAACTCCATTCCCATAACTGATGTAGGTTTCACCACTCCATTCCCATAACCGATGTAGGTTTCACCACTCCACTCCTATAACTGGTGTAGGTCTACCACTCCATTCCCATAACTACTGTAGGTTTCACCACTCCATTCCCATAACTGCTGTAGATCTACAACTCCATTCCCCTAACTGATGTAGGTTTCACCACTACATTCCCATAACCGATGTAGGTCTACCACTCCATTCCCATAACTGATGTAGGTTTCACTACTCCATTCCCATAACTGATTTAGGTCTACCACTCCATTCTCATAACTGATGTAGGTTTCACCACTCCATTCCCATAACTGATGTAGGTTTCACTACTCCATTCCTATAACTGATGTAGGTTTCACCACTCCATTCCCATAACTGATGTAGGTCTACCACTCCATTCCCATAACTGATGTAGGTTTCACCACTCCATTCCCATAACTGCTGTAGATCTACAACTCCATTCCCCTAACTGATGTAGGTTTCACCACTCCATTCCCATAACCGATGTAGGTCTACCACTCCATTCCCATAACTGATGTAGGTTTCACTACTCCATTCCCATAACTGATTTAGGTCTACCACTCCATTCTCATAACTGATGTAGGTTTCACCACTCCATTCCCATAACTGATGAAGGTTTCACTACTCCATTCCTATAACTGATGTAGGTTTCACCACTCCATTCTCATAACTGATGTAGGTTTCACCACTCCATTCCCATAACTGCTTTAGGTCTACCACTCCATTCCCATAACTGATGTAGGTTTCACCACTCCATTCCCATAACTGATGTAGGTTTCACCACTCCATTCCCATAACTGATGTAGGTTTTACCACTCCATTCCTATAACTGATGTAGGTTTCACCACTCCATTCCCATAACTGATGTAGGTCTACCACTCCATTCCCATAACTGATGTAGGTTTCACCACTCCATTCCCATAACTAATGTAGGTTTCACCACTCCATTCCCATAACTGATGTAGGTTTCACAAATCCATTCCCATAACTGATGTAGGTTTCACAACTCCATTCCCATAACTGATGTAGGTTTCACAACTCCATTCCCATAACTAATGTAGGTTTCACCACTCCATTCCTATAAATGCTGTAGATCTACCACTCCACTCCTGTAAGCGGTAGAGTTATCTACTCCTGATTGTATTATTTCTGTCCGTTTTGTACTGATTCTATCAATTGTTGTATTACTTCTGATTATATTTCATACTCTTTTTGATAATTTTGTACACTATTATATTTTGTACAATTTATATACCTTTTGTACTAATTCTATCATTTTTTGTACTGTTTTTCATAATTTTTGGCAATATTTCTGTTTTTTTATCCTCACTTTGTAGGAGACAGCGTTGTCTCCATCTTTTCAATTACGATGGGAGAAATTAAGTTGTACAAACAGTTGATCATAATCATGATTCCGACGCGTTTTCCATACAAATTAACAGTCCAATCAATCACAGCATATCAAATGTAAGACTATTAAGCTTCCAATAATTTTTGCGCAACATCTGTAAGCAAATCACAGCTCTACATTTAAAATAATATTTTAAGAAAACAGAAATAATCAGCTTGTAGAAAACGAAAAATAAACCTTCACCAATTTTTTTTTCTATTTTGAAATTAATTTTTTCCTATATTGCTTTTCAATATTGCAGTGATGTGATAATTTTAAATGACGATATTTTTGGGGTAAAATTGTGCAAAGCAGGTCTCAAAGCTATATTGTATTGAAAACATGTGTTGTAATATCAACTGTTACGTTTCAGTTTTATAGTATTTGGTATAAAGGTCAAACACAGTAAATAATTTTGATAGCTGGCATTTTGATTGTTACTTACCTTATAAAACAATTGTGATTAATGCTAAAGGTTATGACTTCATAGCTTATTGATTAAAAGTTAATTCAGAGAGAGGAGATATAATATCTTACAAATAAGATTTAAAATATATTGTTCCTCTAAGGTTTCAATTAAAGGTTTACTTTGGGAAATGAATTAATAATTTGTAATTGCTCTGTATAAGCCTTGAGGTTGTTTTCTCATCGAGCCAAGATGTAGCTATCATTTAGTGTGTATGTCATATCATTGATAATAATAGGTCAGGTGACGCAATGGTAACACACTTGTTTTTTCACCTAACTGTCCGGGGTTCGATTCTTGGAATGGATATGAAAAGGTAAGGGGTCACCTGCCCGACCACGTGGGTTTTTCCGGGGTAGTCTGGTGTCCTCCCACAATAAGACCCTTCGTGCACTTACATCCGGACCAACAAGAGTGATTAGTATAAGTTTTAATAACTTGTTTCACAATTTTTGTAAAATAAATAAAGTTTATATATATACTTTAATATTGTTGATGTATTCAATAGAGAGTATTGTTAAAAACAGTGTCTATTGATCATAATGTAGCCAAACAAAACTGACATAACAAACACTGATATAATTTCTGTCTTGTTGTGTAGCCATCAGAAAAGTTTTGTTTAAGAAAAATTATAGGAGGTTTTTTTTTGTTTATTAATACACATCTGATAGAATTATAAGAGAAATATCACTTTGTGTTTTTTCCATTAAATTTAATAATCTTTTTGATGTGTCTTTCAATTTTCAGATCTTATTACCAATAAAACAAGAGAATTTTATAAGGAAAAGAAACAATGCAGCACATGTAACAAACATGAACCATAACTAGGGACACAGGGAAACAGGGAAAAAAAGCAAAAGAAAATTCTATGAAATGCTTGATAACACAATTTTGATCACAATAGTTACAAGATACCAATATAACCCTTAACAGGACCCTGAGATGATATCTTAACTGAAAACAAGCAAATATACACAGTGCGATGTCTTATAATATACATGTTCTTAACGTAAAAAAACCCAAATAAACATGAAAACAAATTAAGAAATGATGGTTATCACAAGAGCTGGTTTAAGATCTCTTCCTTAAATAATTTTCAAACCATACAAGTTAACGGTTATACACCTACAAGTTAACAGTGATACATGTACAAGTTAACGGTTATACACGTACAAGTTAACAGTGATACATGTACAAGTTAACGGTTATACATGTACAAGTTAACGGTTATACACGTACAAGTTAAAAGTGATACATGTACAAATTAACAGTGATACATGTACAAGTTACCGGTTATACATGTACAAGTTAACAGTTATACACCTACAAGTTAACGGTTATACACATACAAGTTAACGGTGATACATGTACAAGTTAAAGGTTATACATGTACAAGTTAACAGTTATACATGTACAAGTTAACAGTTATACATGTACAAGTTAACGGTGATACATTTACAAGTTAACAGTTATACATGTACAAGTTAACAGTTACACATGTACAAGTTAACAGTTATACACCTACAAGTTAACGGTTATACATGTACAAGTTAACAGTGATACATGTACAAGTTAACAGTTATACTGTACAAGTTAACAGTGATACCTGTACAAGTTAATAATGATGTACAAGTTAACACTTATATATGTACAAGTTAACAGTTACACACGTACAAGTAAACATGTTTATAGTCTGCTTGATTCAGACATCAAAAAGACACTGGGAGGGTGTGACATGTTTATAGTGTCTTTGATTCCGACATCATAAAGACAGGGGAAGGTTGTCACATGTTTATAGTGTCTTTGATTCAGACATTATGAAGTCACCTAGCAGTGGATGTCTAGCTAGCATTGGTGAACTGCTCGTGAATATTGGTAGCATTGTGGTAGTGTTGCTAGGGTGTAATTCTCCGGTATCAAAGCTAACAAGTGTTCAGAGGTCAACAATGCATGGCATGGCACATTATTTCTGCATATGTAAAGTAGATATTTTCCCTTTTTTCCGTCATTAATGGATTTTTTTTTGCATATGTAAATAAAATGATATCAATATTTGTCTAACCATTATTTGAATTAACGATATAAATCTAAGTTAAAAATTATGTTACTGGCATACTGTTTTTAAAAGAAAAATTTTCATTGAAATTTTAAAATGAAAAATGTCTACATTACAATAAAAAAGCTGAGGGACATATCAAATCTGTTGCCTTTCCAAATGAACACAATCCACACAGACCCAGGTCAGGGCATGAAAATGTAGGTAAACTAGCCTGTAACGTAAAACCATCATGCAAATATAGTATATATCTTCTTAAACACTTACATACAAGACCTAACAATCAGAGTCACCAAAACTCTTTAACATCTGCGGATAACACAAATATGGTGGCAGCAGGTTTATATGATTTACAAATTACTGTGAAAATTTCAGAGGGATTCTATTTTTTACCATTTTCAAGGAAGGAATAAGATCTAAAAAAAAAAAAAAAAAACCTTGAATAGATTAACGTCATAAATGAATGTGGAATAATTTGTGAAAGGGAGATAACTCAAACATCTTTCAAAGGTATGAAATGCAGTGTATATAACTGAAACGGATAGAACTTGATCATGCCTTAAAGTGAGATGATATCATTTACATGTATGTATGTAACCTTGTGTATAACCTATTTAAGTTAACCCCTATCTTATAACACAGGTACAATATGCCAGGTAGCATACACCTTTAAGTTGAATTTCACATTTTCTCACATTACCAAATCATCCTCACATTAAATGTCTTTGTAAAGGTAGTTCCATGCCTTGTATATCACACAATATATGTGAGTTTTCAATCTTGATGAATTTGTGGGACTGATGGGATAAATAGGACAAAAAGGGACAAATGGGACAAAATGGGACAAATGGGAAAAACAGGCCAAAGAGGGCAAACAGGACAAATGGGTCAGACATGACAAACGGGACAAATGGGACAAAATGGACAAAATGGGACAAATAGGAAAAACAGGCCAAACAGGACAAATGGGTCATACATGACATACGGGACAAAAAGGACAAATTGGACAAATTGGACAAAATGGGAAAAACAGGCCAAACAGGACAAATGGGTCAAACATGACATACGGGACAATGCACCACTAAGGACAAAGGGGAATCTACATATGAAATCTGAGTAAGATCCATCAAGTGCTTCTCGTGAAATAATGGTAACAATCTCCTTATGTACAAATCTAAGATGGCCACCTGTCAGTCATTTGTTATTTTAACTAGTCTCTAAATGAGCAGTGCACAAATATGGACCGAGAGGAACATACATGCGGAATTTGAAAATTATCTACCCTGTAATCTGCAAAAAGAGAGCAAGAATAAGAATTGTGTAAGGACAGACAGATCACAGAAGAAAGGCTATTTGAACAGCCAGTTGTAACCATATAATGATAGTGAGCTAAAAATGTTTGATGAGGATAACAAAACAGTAATTTTCAAATAAAAATTCTATGAACATCGCACAACACATATACCAACATCATGCTTGCATATACAACATCCTGATGCGAGAAAGACAGACACATCCCAGTTCTACAGAAAATATGCTATTCAGGGCTGCCAGCTCTAACTAACTAGTGTCATTAACTCTATCAAAGAATTAGTCTAAATCTGACACCATTTTCTGAATTGGAAAATTTCTAAAAAGTATATATGCCTTTAACAAATTTACAACAAAACGAAACACAAATAGAGCTACTGAGACAAAAAATAAACTTTTTCTATTTTAAGTAACAGTGACCTTGACCTTTTGCTAAACAAGTCCTGAAACAAAATTTTGCTTCCCCATCATGGTAATTAACCTTCATAAGTTTCATTCTTGCCACCTTGGATTAAATACACCTAAAATCTTTTTGGAAGAAGAAACTCAAAGTCTAGATTACTGTGAGTAACCAACATGGTCCAAAATATGCCATCTTCAAATTAAATTTCAGGCTGCTTGGTGAAATGTCAAGTTGCTAACTGAACAGTTCACATGACCTCAATAAATTACATACCTTGGTACTTCTTTTTCAAATATCAGAATAAAAAGTTCAGTGGAATTCCCCATATATAATCCTCTATAAATTCAGTGTTGAAAATAAATTAAGTCTGATAAAATACCAATTATTATGAAGATTTCAAAGGAAATACATAATATAATATATCATTATAATAGATTATCTCCCCTTACTGTTATATTTGGTTCAACGCTGTAAAATTATATTCTTGTTTTGCTCAGATTCTGTGATTTAACAAAACATCTGCGTTTTTTTTACTCCAGAAATCTTCTAGCACTACAATCTATGTCAGTTTTGATCTGTTTGTCATTTCATGGTCACATGACTTTGTTTATAGCTAGATTTTGTTTCCACGCCAATTTTAATCTTTTGACCCTACTTTCACTGTCATTTTATTTCTGTACTGGCAGCCCTGTATACATGTATATAAACCACCCATGCAGAAACCACAACACCTCGACGCACCAGATCGTTGGAAAAAGTGGGCGTCTCCGCCACCGGACTTTCCATGGAGCTGTATTGACGCTGTCGCGAAGAAGCCTAGCATAGATGAATGTTTATCAGTTCAATCACACACTTACACACTGAATGTTGTTTAAATGTTTTTTCTAAGAAAATCCTATCAAACACATTTCGTCACAAAGATTGCTGCTATAAAGATTTCACCAAATCTACCATACATATATAAAATGACATGACGTTATAAAATCTTTTTGTTACACAACACTAGTGAATGTTGCTAGAAATTTCAAGAACGGTTACATTGAAAGTTTGGTTAACAATTATTATTTTTGTTCTAACTCTTTAATCTCATATATTATTGCCGTTATTGAGAATCGAACCACTGTCAATTCTCAATTCAAGTATCCAGTTAATATGTCAGCCCTTGTAAGTTTAAATCAATATGTTTTCAGTAACATGAATTATAAAGTTATCAATTTTCAGTTAAGTGTAATCAGTTAAAATTTATATTACAATTCTTGATTCAAGAAGATCAACTGATCCGTTCTTCATTCAAGTAAAGAATATACCAATATCAAATTTAATTAACTTTAAGAAATTTATTTCTTGGTTGTAACAGATCATTACTTTGAGTTAAAACCCTGATAACTGTACAATGTACACACAGCTTTTATTTAGATTCAAAGTTAGTCATCTCTACTGTCCTGAAGCTGAGAAGAAATACAGTTGATGTAAATATACGGTTATGTATTGGTAAGGTGATAGCTTACTGTAATAGATAATGATTTATTTCAATGAAGACTGAATGATCTTTTGTTAAAATATTGACTGACTTTTCGTAATGTTAAAACAATGATCAAATTTCCTATCAATAACTTACTGTTCTAATACTGGAACCATCTGTAGCCTCTTGGTCATCTTCAACACCAACCCTACAAATTAAATTTTGTCATTGTTAAATTTACCAAATGTATCATTTCAGCCAAAGATATATTTCAGGAAGCAACAACCTGATTTTGAAATGTCTAGTCCAAGGTTTTGCTTATAGTACAAGTTGTTTTTTCACTGGATTAAATTCTTGCAGTGTGAGTAAATTTGAAAATTTTGCTATAACTGCCTCACACTGTTACATATTTCACGTATGGTTCTTGTGAATTCCTATCTCAAAGGGGAAGTGAAAAAAACATTTTGTAAGTTATATTTTCAATTTTAGCTAAATTGGTAAATTTGTAATGTCAATCCCTTTCTTGGATGACTCCCAGAATTAGTATGTAGAGGGAGCTACAATGAAATAAATTTTCATTAGATCTTTATTGTAGGGTTGAAATACGACTGCAAAAACCGCAGAAATTAGAACCAAGCAAAAATGATAAACTTTTATAGTATCAATTTGTTTTGCTGGGTTTATCAGTCATTTGGTCACAGAGCAGGTGTTTCCTTGTAGGAACTGGTTGCTATGGCGCTGAAAATCATGTGGTCGCCAGAACCACAGGTTTTGGTTTCCCATTTCCTGCAGCCATTGTAAAATAGCTGTGGTGAATTCTCTGCAGACAAGAACGGTCACCAAAACCAGTTTTTGGTTTGGCCTTACCTGATCTGCAGCCACTGTAACATAGGTGTGGTAAATCCACCACAGATGACGACGGTCACCAGGACAACCATCATTGTTGAGGACACCATCAGTCGTCTAGCTTCTGAGGATGTGTTCCGGATGGAGAGGGCAAAAGCAATGGCCCCTCGGAGACCTGGATAAATTGTTGTTTTCATAAATTTACCACATCTGAAGTATTTTAACAATTATCCCTGACTAATCAAGGAGGGCTGGTTGGCATTAAATTGAATAACATTTATTGTTATTACTATTGAAACAGCTATAGATGTAGGAAGGTGTAATTATATTACAATCAGGTATTTATTGTCCAGTAAGTACAGTAAAAGTTAAAAATAACAACCCATCTATTGCTTCAATACATAACTCTCTAGTTTAATTACTACACAAACCACCACTGTGATTACTCCAGTACACAAATCCTCCAGTGTAATTACTCCAGTACACAACTCCTCCAGTGTAATTACTCCAATACACAACTCCTCGAGTGTAATAACTCAAATAAACCACTCCTCAGGTGTAATAATTTCACTACACAAACCTCAGATGTAATTCCTCCACTATGCACCCCCCAGTGTAATTACTTAAACAAAACCTTCAGTGAAGTTACTCAAATGCACAACCCCTTAAATGTAACTCAATTCACAATCCCTCAAGTGTAATCACTCATATACAAAACTCCTCTAGTGTAAATGTTCTAATACACAAACCTTAAAGTGTAATTGCTCAATACACAACACTTCCAGTGAAGTCAGTTGAATACACAACCCCTCCAGTGTAATTACCCCCATACACAAACCTCCAATGTAATTACCCCCATACACAAACCTCCAGTGTAATTACCCCCATACACAAACCTCCAGTGTAATTACCCCCATACACAAACCTCCAGTGTAATTACCCCCATACACAAACCTCCAGTGTAATTACCCCCATACACAAACCTCCAGTGTAATTACCCCCATACACAAACCTCCGGTATAATTACTCCAATATACATCCCCTCCAGTGTAATCACTCAAATACACTAATTTTTTTAACCATACATACAACACTAACCACAATGTTTAATACTTACCAGAAAACATCATCATGTTCATGAAGGAACTTTTGATTTTTTTCCGTCGACCAAGATTGAGCAACAAAGACAATGGATAGATATTGCAAAACCTTGCTGTTATAATGGCAAGCTGAATGGAGTTAAGGTCAAATATAGATACAACATTACACTCCATAGTTTTTTCTCTCTCTCTCCTGAATATGTTCTATAGACAGCAAGTTAAATATTGATTAATTCTGAACAAGGGATCCTACAGGGATTTTTGCACTCACCATGACTGATATTTATTTGTTCTTTAAAAGTTATATCTTTCACTTTTCTTTCACTTTTCAGGATGAAAATAAAAAAGTGCAAAAATAAAACCATTTAAAAAACTTGAACCAAAGGAAAAAAAAACTTTGTGATCCTTATTCTTTTTCTGAAATGATGTCACTGTGTTGAATTTTTTTGTCACTTTGTTGATTATTGACAATATGTTGTTTACCAACACACAAGGTGAAACAGATAAGGATACGAAGGTAGAGAGGATGAAGCCAGCATGCCACTTCTGTGCATGGAATGTGAATATAGACACACCCACATAGAGAAAGACAAAATTTTCTGCCAGGAAGTTTGTCAGCTCAAATAACTAAAACAGAAAAAACAGTATGTTAACATGTTAAAAACAAGGCTGTGTTGAAGATTTTCTATAAATAGTAACAGTGACCTTAATGTTGAACCTGGCACGTAGAGGCACAAACTCATTCAAGGTATTATGCAAAGTTTGATTATATTCTGTTGAGAAGTGAAACTGCTAGAGTGATGACAAAAAGTGACCATAGGTATGTATGTATGTACGAACTGAACACATTATCCTCTCTGAAGTCACTGTTATGGGATAATTAGCCCTATTGTCATTCCAGAGTAAGATAACATTGAAACATAAATAGTTTATAATGCAATTATTTCAACTTGGGCAAATTTTGCGATTTAATGTCCAAATCAGAAATCAAATTTTAGTGAAATCATATTTGATTCGCAGTTGAAGAGCTGGTGCTAAAAATATATTTAATTAAAAGTATTTCTTCCTTAATCAAAGTTTACCAGTATAATATTCCCAATACAATAGTAAATAGCAAAAATCAGACAGTAGCAAAATAAAATGCTGTAACAAAAAACTGGTTTTATATTACATGAATAATATACAATGTATGTGTTGATCTTGAAGCATATCAGTAACAAGGGTATCAGTAAAACTGATGACTGCTCCCCAAAAACAACTTTATTGGGCACAAAATTTTAACAAAGTGTAATAATTCTGTAATCTAGGGGTTGCAGGCCCTGAAAAGTTATGCTCCAAACACAATACTTTAACAAAGGGCAGTAACTCTGTAATTGAGGGGTCGAGAGACCTGAACTTGGTACACTGTACATTCAATTTGTCTTTGTATGATCAATGTATACACCAAGTTTCATAATCCTTACTTGATTTTGGACAAAGTTTATGGGAAGGATCAATAGTTACTCTACCAAAACCTTAAATGTTGATAACTTACGTCAATTTATTAATCAAATAAATAACATACAAAAGTATATCAAAGTTTATGTAAGAATACATTGTATATATTTGTGTTTGATAATTAAACTTACCTGTTTTGTCCTCTGTTTTGATTCAACTGATAAGTTGTTAAAGGTATAATGTGCCTGTGTGATCCCACAGAACAGCACTGCTACAATTCCTAAAATAGAAACAGTATATTGGTATAAATGGCTTGTGTGATCCTACAGTACAGCACTGCTACAATTCCTAAAATAGTAACAGTATAAAGGCATAAATGGCTTGTGTAATCCTATAGAATGGCACTGCTACAATTCCTAAAATAGTAACAGTATAAAGGCATAAATGGCTTGTGTGATCCTACAGAAGAGCACTGCTACAACTCCTAAAATAGTAACAGTATAACAGTATAAATGGCTTGTGTGATCCTATAGAATGGCGCTGCGACAATTCCTAAAATAGTAACAGTATAACAGTATAAATGGCTTGTGTGATCCTATAGAATGGCACTGCTATAGTAACAATGAAAGGTTTGATTTAGGCATTGAGTGACCTACACTTGATGCTTTGTTTATTACCTGTATAAAACAGAACAGTTTACCTGTGAGTCCTGCAGCCTCAGCAGCCTGGAATGTACTATATGACATGAGAAAGAACAAGGCCGTCTCCAGCAGGGGAAAGTCCCGGATCTTCGTGAATTTAGTAATGTGATTGGAGTTAAGTATCTAATTTGAATCAGATCAAAATTCTTTCACACTAATACCGTTATAACTTAGTTAACAAGACTTATCACTCAAAGCATCATAAATAGCATAAGATCCTTTAGATTGATGTGTAAACTGGTGATACATAATTACAATGTAATAAATAGAGGCCTTTTACAGTGATGTGTAAGCTGGAGATACAAAATTAAACCGTAATAAACAGAGGCCCTTTACAGCAATGTGTAAGCTGGTGATATAGTTTCTTTCTCTGTCAGTTTTTTAAAATCAGGACCAGTAATTAAGTAACAGTCTACAGTTAATGTACCACATCATCGCCAATAGAATGGATGGTCTACTTTCACTTTAGTAGTATATTACTGTATTACTTTCAGACATCAGAACCGTTACACAAGATTAAAGGATATGACAGCTGTCAGACAGCCAATAAAAGCACCAATGGCAAACGCTCCGGCAAATATCCCAACGAAGCTTCCGAGAGATTTGAAAAAAGCATTGGCACTAAAACCAGTGCTAGCGTACTGACCATAAGTCTCCACCGATCTGTGGAATATAGAAACACAATATAGTCCCTGAAACTACAACAGAAGTCTGTGACAATGATCTTCCTGACAAGAAAGATCAACATCTATCAAAAAACAATGCTAAATCTTCTAACATTCTGACTATATTTAAATAGTCATTGCAAAATTTGAAGAGAAAAAAAACCAGTTTTTAACAATTGCAAATAAATTGTTCCAATTTATATTTATCACAATTTTTGGCCTTGATGGAAGTGCCTGATGGGCCTTTCTTTGTGAGGGAACCAAAGTACCCCGGGAAAGACCTGTGAGGTCGTTTCCCTTAAGAAGCCACATTAGTGTCCAACTTTATCTGAACTGATATGTGTGATTGTTAAGTGTAACCATCCGTCCCCATCCTCCATACATCCATTCTTTTTTTTATTTTACTGGGAAAAAGGAAAGCTATATTTACTGTGTACATCCTTCAAAAAGCCCAGGGGCCAACACATTACGTCTGATCCATTGATATTTGGGGACCAAGAATAAGAATTGGTGTTTAATTCTTCCAAACAGTTAAAGTTATGGTCTGTAAAACTTTGATAATCAACCTTCCAAAGCTTTGCTTCCCACATCCAGCCATTAATATTATGGCTGAAATTAGTATAGTTTTCAAAGTTTTGTGACTCAATACATGGTTTGTTATTAATTTATACAAAACTTACTGATTATGTGCACAAATAAAGACTAGAAGCTGAATATATTTGGCAATTATGCCTTTGACAATAGATTTTAAATCAACAGTTATGAGAGTCACAGTTAGTATACAACCGTAATTTTGTTGTCATTTTTGTATCTTATAATCCAATTTTACATCACTTGCCCTTCCAGGAAAAATGATTTTTCATTTTTTTTTAATATTCTTCCTTTATTACTATCTTCCTTTTATTGTTTTAATAAGATTTAACTTTTTTAAAAAAAATCCATAACTGTAATGTATAATCAAAAGGAATTTGAATTAAATATCAATTGTACTTTTAAAAGCATGATACTGAACATTGCTATTTTATATCAAAAGAAAAACAGTCCCCAATCCTAAGGAAAAATATTGTTTAATGTTAATTTTAGTAAACAAAACACAAACTGCAATTCAATATGAAATTGACAAAATATAAAAAAAAATGTTTACTACAGGATGGCAGCAACTTGAGTTAAACAAAAACTATGAAACATGAACTTTCGTCAATCATTCTTGATGGCTCAGAGCTAGAGGGAGTCAACGTTTTTGAGAAAACAGGAGTGGTAGAGAAAACATTTGTGCTTTGGACAGATGATAATAACACTGTCTCTGTTATGATTGGGTATTCACGCCCTCCGGCTGTCACGATGAAAGATGAATTCACTGTTCTCATCACCATCCACTTGCCATAATCTGTCAGATTTAAGGCATTCATATGTTCCTTAACTCAGATTTACAAACTCAATATTGAAATAGTAATAAACAAAATGTTGTAGAAACAGGGGAATTCATACTGATAGATTTTTATTCTGCAAAATGAAACACTGTTTAAGCATGGCATTGACACATACAATTGTTATGTGATTGAAGACAGTAAATCTGGTTGATGGTAAAACACTGAACAAAAAAATGATGTGATATAACACAGCAAAACGAAGTGTGACACAGCAGTATTATCCTGTATACTTCAACAGATTTAGCTGTTATTTTAACACTAGTTGACAGACATGTATGTAGTCATATTACCCAAAGTTCAAGTATTGCAGAGATCTAGATCAAGAAATGTAGCATGATTTTAGTAATTCCATTTCCATTCAGCAAATTATAATGTTGTAATTTGTTTTCCACTCTTTTGTGAAAAGATGAAAGTTAAAAGAGAGTATTTTAATGGAAATCATGACATTGGTTATTGTTGTCTGTATTTTAATCATTTTCAAATTATCTGACTTTTAAATTTCTATACCACCCTCAAAAATAATGTTAAAACAAAAATCTTGAAAATAGTGAAAAAACTGAAACCTTTGAAAATAGCGAATGTATCAGTCATTATTGATATTTTTTTATAAAAGTTAAGCATACAATCTTATATGCATTTTAATTTCAATGTACAATATTTTTCTACAAAAGATACATTCAGTATCTCATAATGTATGATTTTGTGAATATGACAGGCAGTAATGTGTTCCTGCTTTTTCTCAAATGATTTTCACCAACATGATTGATTAAAATCCATGAAATGTGATGTTTATAGACATTTGAACAAGCCGCAAAGGATTGTGAGGACAATTTAGTCATGCATGTCTATAATGGAACAGAAAAAAGATGTCTTATTTAGCAATTGGCCTCTATAAGGAGGTTCAGCTACTAATAATTCTTTTACAATGGTGCCGAAACTATTGACCTCTATAGACAGGTATTTGTTATTTACAGGTAGTCTTTAAAGAGAGGTATTTGCAATATACAGGTAAATTTTGAAGCAAGTCTGACTGTAAAGTAAGGCAGGATAGACATTTAGACTTAAAATTGACATAAAATATTACGTATCTGTAGTTTCTGTCACAGGGCTCTTGATCTGCCAGATTTCGGGCCAAATTCCCATTGCAAATTAGTATCTTTTTTTCCCAATTTAGACCCCAAGTTTTCCCAATTCTAAGGAAAATGCCACTATTTTTCCCAATTCTAAGGGCCCCAATCCCAAAATGGGTTGTGAGAGCCCTGTGTCAGCTTCTTGGCAAACATCATAGAAAATGATTGACAGACAGCTTTGAAATCAATAGTTAAGATATTTTAAGAAATGAATAAATGCTGAAAATCGGACCTGATACTTCTTAAGCTAAAATTTAATCTTTAAACAATGTAGACAAATGTTTACTTACTCAGACAATACAATAGCTACAGCGTCATTGAGAACACTCTCTCCAAACACAAAGGCAAACAAATCCACATCTACCTTCAGATCACTAAATATAGCCAGCACTGTCACTGTGGTGAAAATAAGACAAACAAAATATATCTACATATATGTATTAGCTACATATGCCCAGCGCTGTCACTGTGGCAAAAATAGGACAAACAAATAATATGTATTATCTGAATATAGCCTGCACTCTCTCTGTTGCAAAAATAAAACAAACAAAAAATATATACATATACGTATTATCTAAATATGCCCAGCACCGTCACTGTGGCAAAAATAGGACAAACAAATAATATATATTATCTAAATATGCCCAGCACCATCACTGTGGCAAAAATAGGACAAACAAATAATATATATTATCTAAATATGCCCAGCACCGTCACTGTGGCAAAAATAGGACAAACAAATAATATATATTATCTAAATATGCCCAGCACCGTCACTGTGGCAAAAATAGGACAAACAAATAATATATATTATCTAAATATGCCCAGCACCGTCACTGTGGCAAAAATAGGACAAACAAATAATATATATTATCTAAATATGCCCAGCACCATCACTGTGGCAAAAATAGGACAAACAAATAATATATATTATCTAAATATGGCCAGCACTCTCTCTGTGACAAAAACAAGACATACACAAAATATCTACTATAATACAGCAGAAAAGTTTTATATGCAAGTGAAATCAATTTTCATCAAGATATTGACACAAAGATTATCAGTCCATGAAAAGATAATATCATCAGCTTATCTCAGAGTCCGACCTTAGTGTTTGGCACAATGTCTGATCAACTATATTAAAAACATCAATGATGAAGATTTACAGGATATGTTGTACAGGTGTAGTAGAATGTGCTACTGATTCAACAAGCTCTCAACTGGGGCCAAAGACCGATATCAATCAATCTCAAACAGATATGTGTAATACTTTTTTTATTGTACAAAGTTTTCTCAAATTTCATAACAACTTTTTCAATTATTCACATTTCAAATTCATTCTATTCCTTCCATTTTGGGTTCTATGTCTGAATGACAAATGGATACGACATCATCTTAATTATAAAGTTACCATGTAATGGTTTCTACACACAGAATGTACCAGACATGTACAGAAAACGTAACACTTGGAAGACAGGTTTCTTGTCTGGTGTGTACATTTAGGGACAGAGATATTCTCTATATACTTTATTAAATATTTCAAACCTGAAATTAGTTTACATACCTGGATCTGTAGCCGAGATTATTGCTCCAAAGAAAAAACAATCATTTAAACTAAAAGTGATATCCATCAACCTCGTGAGTCCATACATTATCCCTCTGTAAGTAAATCATATCAATTTGTAGAAATCAATAAAGGTGCAAGAGTATGGCACATCAAAGGCTTGACCAAAACAAAAACAAGTGGACATGTGTATATCATCTTACCGTAGCACTTTCACAATAACACTATAGAGATGTATTTATATATACCTTTACTTACTCTACACCTACCAAACAACACCCCACCCTCACCATGGTGTCTTTATTATAGTGTATGTATCTATATATACACCTTTACTTACCCTATACCTACCACACAACATCCCCACCCTCACCATGGTGTCTTTATTATAGTGTATGTATCTATATATACACCTTTACTTACCCTATACCTACCACACAACATCCCCACCCTCACCATGGCATCTTTACACCAACACTATACAGTATATATCTATATATACCTTTACTTACCCTATACCTACCACACAACACCCCCACCCTTACCATGGTGTCATTATCATAGTGTCTGTATCTATTTATACCTTCACTTACTCTATACCTACCACACAAAACCCCCTACCCTTACCATCACACCTTATAGACTATACTGTAGTGAACATAATACTTACCCTACCACACAACAAGATATAGTTGTTCCAATGAAAGCATATGTCATTATGGCTCCAAAATTTCGGAAAAAATGTCTCTGAAATAAAGAAATTTAGCATGTTGTCTGAGAAGTAAAGGAATTCCAAAGGAGGGAGAGGGGGATTCTTGGAGGACAATAAAACAGCATTTTTTAGCATTTTTGTTATGGATGGGCTTATTACCAGACATGGGCTTATTGCCAGCTAAGTGGAGACAACATCAAAATCAATTTAAACATTTTTATCAATGCCTTCAGCATCCAGTAGTACCAGAATGCATGTAACAGAAATTGATTTTCTGTTCTGCATGAAAGCAGGAACATCATAAAATACTTTTCATGATTTTTTAAAAAATGTTAATAAAAAAATTTAGCATTACTAAGTTTCGATCAATATTTTCAGGACTCTTCAACAGCAGGATATAAAAGAGCGAAAGCCTGAAAACTTATTCGATGAAAATATCATTCTTTAATGATAGATAATACTATTGACTTTTTGATTTAATGCTAGTTCTGGGACATTTCACAGAGAAATGACACATTACACCAAAAAGCTAATTCATCACTCAGGCTTCAGCTCAAAACAAATACATGCACTGTAATGATACTTTATGAACCAACCAAACATACAATTCAAAATCATTGATTTTTTTTTCTAATTTTTAAAAGAAACCATGGCGAGATTATTTTTAAACTTAATTCTTAAAATCTGATATATGTTTTTACTTAGCAAGAAAATAAAAACACAAATTGTAAAAAAAAACCTTCACACCATTGAGATGTGTAGTTTGTGTAAGAACATCAACAATGAAGATTTTTCAACCACACCCCCAATGAGTTTCCACAGAATATCTAGTGTTTTTAATATTATTTGCACTTGGCAATGAAACAGTTTCTCGGTTAGATTGTAATAATTATATTTTATTGGTAAAGAACTTTCACATGGCTTCATCATCTGTGAGCACTGCCTTCAAAATAACTTTATAACAAACAAATCTATAACTAATATCTTGTCAATACTTACCCGTTTCATACTGTAACCGGCCTCAAATATAATGAAAGGCAGCATGATGTTGAAAAAGAATTCTGGGTCAAAAGTTACCTACAAAATAAGAATCAGTGATAAAGAATCAATCAAGGAATTAAATTTTGAAATCCTTTCCCTGTTGCTGATTTATAACTGTCATGCATTTTAAGAAGTAATTGTTTGAATTAAAAGAACAATAAACTTTTCAAGAACAATCTCAGTATAAATCAAGTAAGATATTCATACCATAAAAAAAGTTAAATTAGCAAACTGCGAGTGAATTTGTGTCTGTTTAACAGCTTCAAGAAAATTATATAAATATGTAGATATATGCATAGAATAAAAACTAATTCCTGTGTGAAGAAATAAATAGGATTAAATAACAAAAATCAAAAAGCCTTTATTCCTTCTTTAGCTTCTTCTGAAAAAGCTACAGAAGGTAGGACTCCTGAAGAAGCCAAGTTAATTTTAAAAGTACATGTTTAGGGCAAATTTCAAACAGCTTGGCAAAATTGTGTAATTCTGATTTTATAAAAATATTCTTTTAAAATAATACAAGAGCACAAAAACCCCGGACAGTTTTTTTCGTTGTATACAGTAAACTGGGTGTGATTCTCAATTAATATTGCTACTTGTAACAGTAAAATCTGATCATAATAAGTATATTTACCGCACGAACAATGGGAGCCATTTCCGCATTCTCGTTGACCATTCCCCAGAGATTGTACTTAAGAGAATGAGCTTTGTTTGTATCATTTTCTTCAGATTTCAAATTGAGGATTAGAGATGATGGTGGCTGAAATGCGTAGAATGTATCATTTCCACTAAGCATCACTTCTGGTGTCTCCGTGCTGGCTGAACTCCCATAGCGGATGACCATACCCACAATCATACCTGCAACGCAAGCAGGAAAAGAATCATTCACATGTAATCTTAAATGAATCAACTTCTCTTAAATTCTGCATCCTGGAAGAAAGAAAAATCATTTATAGGGAAGCTGAAAGGCCCTAAGTGACAAGAACTTTAAAAAATGACTTATTTATTTAAAATTTATTTAAAAATGCTATATTACATTGAAAAATATTGAAATTGTTACTATATGAAATATTTTTGGGCTTAATAGTTACAGTCATGTCACTATAGTAACAATCTAATGTTTTTCGATATAATATAGTGTTTTTTAAAGAGATTTTTTTGTTTTTTTTGTTTTCAACTGATGACCTATTTGGTAGTGATGATCCAATTTATCAACTTTGTCTCGTATAGGTTGGTTACATCAATAAACTAATTAATTGACTACAATCATTCATGATTGATTGTCAGTAAATGAAAGAGTAACATTTGTGTTTTCCTATCTTCAGCAGAAAAAAATCTTGAATCTCAATCTTGCCAAAGTGATTAATCATCTTGTTGATTAACATCTCCACAAAAGTGCTTGATAAACATTATTTTTCAATGTGCATGGAACAAACCTAATCAAAATGCATGGTGGAGATCATTCTTCATGACTTTCCAAGCAAGAAAGTGTGAAGTACAAAACACTTTTAAATTCTTCTTCATTAATGTACGATATTATCAATTTATCACTTTAAAAAATGAGATGTATGTCCTTCCCATTGATTATCAATCAATCATCGATCTGTTCAGATGATCAATAGTAACATTGCAACCATTTCTCAACACTGCAGTTTGGGTGCTGCAAAGTAATTTGTGTCAGGCAAGCATAACAAAGCTAACAATGCAAAATGTTGTAAAATATATAGTAGAAAATAATTTGTGATTTTGTCAATACAACTATTCAATACAATTTTTCTTCACTCAGCATATTTGTATTTATTTTTGCAAACGATTAAACAATTTGTAACGTCATTTAGCCTTAGAAATGGAAACGTGACTCATTCTCATATGCACCTAAGTATCTCTTATGGATAATATATATTCAACCATTAGTAATTTAATTATTAGCTTTAAATGCATATCAGGTTTATTCGGAGTAAAAGGAATGAAAATTGTGCTTCCAGTCCCGTCTCTTGCCTTTCAGTTACTGAATATTTATCCTAAATATAATATATGCTCACACGAGGTACTAGTACTACTGTCTCGATCTTCAGCTGTTCAATCTCTTGTCAACCAACGTCAGTTTAATAATGTCCTCAAGAAACGAACCATCAATAGTTATCGATAATATGCAACCATTGATCCAACCAGTCAACATGGTGATTGACTTACCGTAGATCATGGACAGACCAGATTCATGCACGAATCGAAGCCGGCGGTGTTTGAAGAGCCAGATCGTCAGAATCGTTAGTAGAAGGATTCCAAGAAGGATGAGGATAGTTGCACTATCTGTCTTATGCACGGTGAGCACCTGCTCCTCTTCCTCCAATGCAACCGACATCTTTGTTTTTAATGTTTCTACAGCTTCACAAATCTTACGAGATCAACTAGCATATCGACATTTCCAAAACACGAATACACGTCATGTTGACATTGGGCTCAGGCCGCCATGTTGGAAACTCCCCATACAAATTATACGCTCTTAGTTTCGCAATTTATTGGTTATTTCACAATTCCTTTGTAGTCTACTAATTAACTTAAATCACAAATTACTTACTAAATAACAAGACTGAAATAATTCTGCACTTGTCATTATTGTCCCCGAAACTTCATAATCACAATACATTTAATCTGATACGAAACTGTGTGCATTCTGCTTTACGTTGCGTGGAGATCTGATCATAAGTTTAGGGAAGTTTTATAGTCCAGGAAATTCATAATTTATCAGAATATCTAAATGTCAGTACTTAGATTGAGGTTACGAAAGCGGAAAAAAATTCATATCCGGCTTGTGTTTGGAGAAAAACGCGAACTAATAATGACTTGTACATAATATTATATGAACAAAATAACCACCAGTCAGTAAAAGCAGGGACGTATATAACAGTATTATAAGTCCCTGGTAAGAGATTAACATAAATAAGGTTTATTTTTTTATGTTTATTTTTTTATATTAAAAAAATGATATTGTTTAAAAACCAAACAAGTTATGTTTTTCCTTTCCTAGCGAACACTCTTTTTTCCATTAATAATTATTTCAGACCTGAGGGGATCAGAATATGCATAGATCAGTTCTTCAACTATGAATAGCCATCTTGCAACCGTTGATAGACGAAAGAAATATGACAATGTCCATTTTAAGTTGGTAATAGTATATTGTCGTTATATTGATTTTGATCATATGCAATTCATCACCAGTAATTGTATAGTATCTATTATAAATGAAACGTTCACTTAAAGTTTTGCTAAAGGGCTGTAACTCCAGATTACACGTACTTCGACAAATAAACCGGCTTTTATAATGTCCATAAGTTTTAAGATAATCTAATTTAGTTAAGATATAATCAGTCAACTTGTTGTATAGTGGTTACGATCATTAAAATTATCATTAGTTTTATATAAATACTTATTTAAGTATTCCTTATTTTCCAAGTTTTGTTTGAAGCTCGCTCACGACGTTGGGCTTTGTGCATGTCTGGTGGCCCAGTTTTTAACCTCGTTTTTATTTGTCATTACTTACTTGTATTGAACAAGATTTACATTGTAGGTATCGTCGTAAAGCAGGGCTGCTTCTGCATAACGCTTACCCTTCAGAAACACCTGGTCTTATTATTGTATTTTATATGGGAGGGAAAACGGGATGGTTCCATGTCATCTAGTCGGGATTAGTGATATTCTGTCGAATTTTCTTTTATCGGTCTGGATGCATCTCAAAGCGATGTGATAAAAGTCGGATTAAACGTCTTCATCGTTTCGTTCAGTTTTTGGCCAAGTTGCATCGAAATGGATCAAGCTTGAATTAAGATTCTGTTGACTTGTCGATACTTTTGTTCACTTTATCCACCAAATCAACATTAACTGCTATCTATGGTGTTAATCCATGCAAAATTGTGTAGAATTCTGCCAAAAACGTCCAGAGTTGTGCTAAGAGAAATACGGGAAAATGTTGAAACTGTTTGGCTACACATACGATCACAGCATCAACTATATGGAAGTAAGTCATAAAGTATATAGGCCAAAATCTACAGAACATCTTGTTAAGCTTTCCAAAATGGCGCAATGTCGCCATAGTGATCTCATTGAGAACTATTCTATTTCTTTGAAGCTGGACGTATTTGATGCTCATTAGTTAGTCGTTATTGTATGTCTTGTTCTCATTTAAGAACGTGAAATGGCTTACTTGGATTGACCAAGGTTTACATGACGGGTTTCGCCAATGAAGCAGAAGACGCTTACTCTTCAGGAACACCTGATCTTATTCTCCTTGTAGTTATTCAGGAGTCTTCGTATAGATGTCTTTTCTCGATCTTTTTGCCTCAGCGTTTTATTGGGTTTTTTTGTCATAGTGGTTTTGTTGAATTTGAATTATGATTATGTTGTCATGTTGCTTTTTTTCTTTTCTTTTTTTTTTTTTTTTTTATCTTTATTTTTGTTCATATCCTGAAATATTTAGATCACTTATGTAAAAGAAGCTAGATGAAAAAATAGTTCATGGTGTATTACCTTCTTTCTGAGATGTTTGTTTTCTATTTGTAGTCCAGGTATCATTAATTTTTGGAATCGCGTCCGGGAGCGGTGTACAAGATTTCACCTTAACATTCTTAATGTCAGAGACTTGCGCGTGCGCATTATTTGCTAGATAACTTCCTGTGCACATGGTACTGTTACGGAATCAATGTCATCGTAAACGTTATCTAACTACCTATGAAAATGAAGTTGTTGAGTGTAGCCAACGCACGTTCATGTTTACGTATAGGTAAATGTACCAGACTGCCAAAGGTAAGACGTCTCAAGACAGTGATACATATTGAAAGCTGCTTAAAGCTGAAATGCATCACGTTCACCGCATCGATCGGCAACTGTCAGACGGTGCAAAGCTAGTGCTCGAGGCTGAATGGTAGCAAAACAAAAACGAAGATAATATTCTCATTCACTCAGTTCGCTTATCTCTGATTTCGAAATGGAAACTTTATGTATCTGGAACACCTTTCATTGAAGTTTAAAAAATAGGCCTTTGATATAAGTGTATCAATTATAGTTATATAAACACAAGTAAGTCTTGTCATTGATGAAAGTGAAACATTAAGTTAAAAACAAAAAAAACCCAGAAACATCTATTATTTATTATTTATTTCAATGCTACCGCTAGGGATCGAACCCTCGACCTCTGACTAATTAGTCTGACGCTCAACTAATCGAGTTAAAGAGAAGCCGATTGGTATATTGTGACTAGTATTTACCAGGGTTACACATTGTTTGTGATGGGACAGTTTTGCCCAATTTTGTGAAGAATGTTGGTGAAATGAGAAGGAAAATTTTAAGGAGTAGATTGCAAGTTTTGAGAATTTTGCATTCATTTGTTATAATGTCATGGTTGTCCATTGGATTACACTATGCAATGTATGGCTGATTGAATTGTAAGCAAATTAGACTATTTATTATGCTGGTGGAAAATATGTATATTCTGTCATACAGGTGAATTATACCTGCTATTGAACGGCTGGAAACCATGAAATACCCATGTTATGCTGTATTAAGCCCATCTGTACAGATGTAGATCTATCCTGTCTAATTCTTATTTTTGTCCTTTTTATTTGCAGGGCTATTATGTACCAGCAGCATCTTATGCAGGAGGTAGAACATTTGGAGTAAGTTGCTTATGTTATTGCAATGATAATCTTAGAGGAGGCCAATAGGCATGAGTTCCTAAAAACTTAAAAATTTTTCCATTTTCTTTTTTTCCTTTAATTCTACTGTAAAATGGTTAACCTTGTTTTCAGTTTGGTTGATTTGTACATTTGGGTCATGCATTACACTCATGTTCAAAAATAGTAAAACTGTGTGAAATTTCAAAAGTTTCTTTCTTTACAAACAGATATTTGTGTAATTGATCTACCTACAGTAATCTTGTTGAATTTGCCAGACATTTACAATGGTCATTTGCTTAAATGATTTCAGGATGTCATGGAAGATGTTTCGAAAATTCGAAACATTGGAATCTCCGCTCACATTGATTCAGGAAAAACGACACTGACAGAGCGACTCCTCTTCTATACAGGAAAACTGGCAGAAATGCATGAGGTATAAAATGGAATAAAGTCTTATTTACGATCTTTGTGTGCCCTGTTAGTATTCTGTTAGTGGGGGGTATCAAAATGGAGTCCTTGTCTCCTCATAAGTAAAGAGGTCATGTACTGACGGTCTCTGGCCATTAAAATAGTAATTTTTGAAGGATTCAAATTTCAAGAAAAAAAAATAATAAAAATTTGGTACATTTGAATGAAATCGATACTGAGACTAAAGTCCATTTTAATCATATCTGTGAAAATAACATTCTCTCTTTAAAAGTTGAAATTTTTGACAAATTACAAAATTTCAACTGTCAAAAACCACCAACATTTACATTACTTGTGAAGTACAGGGAATACTTTACATCAATTTTGCCAGTGAAAGCAGGAGACTGTGAATGTGAAATCTTAGAATCAGATATGTTCCCAGTTGGGTACATAGCTCATGCTAATTTCAGTTATTGTGATGAGATGCCTGTTAGCTATCCTGGAATCAAATTGTAGAATTTTCGTATCGCTTATCCTAAGACTTGTAAATACCTCACAGCATATTTAGGGAATTTACATGCTGGGTGGTGAATCAATTTTTATCCTGTAAACAATAAGTAAACACTCTAGTGTTAAGGTATTTGTCCAATAACATATAGGGTGAAGGGCTTTCCAGTTTCTTTAATAAATGACATTGACCCACTTTTGAGGTCACTAGAGTTAAATGTATTGAACTCTTCATATGACCCCTAAGCCCATCCCATCTCATCTCATTCTGAATAAAGATCATAGCTTGATAATCTGTGAACAAATTTGGTTCATATTAACTCTGTAGTATCATAACATCAAGTTCTACATGTTATCAGATTCTGGTTGGAACGGGAGTTGAGGTATTCACATTCTTCAGAGATGTTTACAAAGTTAATACAATTTCATCTGATTTTCTTCTAGGTAAAAGGCAAAGATGCTGTTGGAGCTAAGATGGATTTCATGGAACTGGAACGACAACGTGGTATCACTATACAGTCTGCAGCTACATATGTGCTTTGGCAGGGCCATAACATCAACATCATTGACACACCAGGCCATATAGACTTTACTGTTGAAGTAGAAAGAGCACTGCGAGTCCTTGATGGTGCTGTTCTTGTCTTGTGTGGGGTTGGAGGTGTCCAGTCCCAGACGCTCACAGTAAACAGACAGATGAAACGATATAATATTCCTTGTCTGGCCTTTGTCAACAAGCTGGACAGGGGTGGAGCCAACCCTTACAGAGTGTTGAATCAACTCAGGTAAGAAATCCAGTGTATTCCACATCCAGGTGTGTGATTGTTTGCTGTATTGAGGTGTCATACTGGCTTTTCAGGAATATGTACTGCATGTTTAAAAGTCTAAAGCTACATACTGAACAAAAGTGACAGTAAGGGAGTTCTGTATGGTCAAACCACTCCAAATATGTAAGACCACTTTTGTCCCATCCCCACAATGTCTGAATAGTGATACTTCACCCTACTATCATATGTGGGCTATAAAACTGTCTTTAATCTTAAGTCCTACAGGAAGCAAATAAATTGCTGTCCTTGAAATTTTAGGTTTTCACTCTTGTGTTCCTGTCGTGATGGCTCATGGATCGTAGGGAGGGCGGGATTGTTTCGAATCTTTTGTTGTTGGGATACAAAGATGGGTGTTGGTACTGTATTAGCATACTAAAGTTATGGTAATTATTACTGAAATGAAATTGATGTTTGTGGTATATCTACAGTCATTGAGGAAATGCATTAATTACTGTGCTTGGCATGTGTGATATGTCTACAGTAATTCCAGAAGTGAATGAATTGCTGTCTTCAGAATCTGATATTTGTCATGTGTCTACTTTTGGGTAGAAAATGACATTTGTTGTATATCTGTAGTCTTTCAGGTATAAGTTTCTGTTCTAAAATTAGGCATTTGTTTACTGATACATTTTAATTTTTCAGATCAAAACTGAAGCACAATGCTGCTCTATTGCATCTGCCAGTAGGATTAGAGAAGGAACATGAGGGAATTATCGATGTGATTGAGAGAAAAGCTGTCTTTTTTGATGGGCCAATGGGGTAAGTTTGATTTTGCTGAGATTCTCACTGCTACGAAGGGATGGAAGCTTAGTTAAGATGATCACATGTCAGCTGATATCAAATTAAATTTTGTTTGTGTTAATTTTTTCCGATATTTCACTGCAGAAAACTCATGTTTGGTTGAGACAGTTGACCATCATAACTTTATTGGCATATTAGTACAAAGATGAATTGTGTATCTACAAACACTGCTGTAGATAGAACAGTTAGTGGATTACTTTTCATCAGGAAACCACGGAAATAAGATTACCTCAAAAACATATGTGTTTAGGGTGTTGTAATCTGTTGCCTGTGTTGTATTTAATTGTGGTATAGAATCTTATCTGTTTACCTGATATTTGTCTATATAATTGTTCCATGCTTGTTGGATATATCAAAATAGTGAAAATAAAAAATGAAAGAGCTGTACAGATGAGAATTTTACTGCTGTTGATATGACACTTAAATTTTGATTGAAATAAAAGCAAAATTCTTGTTTGCTTACTGTCAGAAAATTATGCTTGTGGTAATACTCGGTTTCTGTCTGGTGAGGCACATTGACCTCTTGTTTTATCTTTTTTTTTATTTGATTTTAGTCTCAATGTTGTTGAAGAAGAAATTCCACCGGACATGAGAGCACAGACTGAAGATACTAGACAAGAGCTGATTGGTTAGTAAAATTATAAAAAGGAGCTGATTGGTCAGTAAAATTACAAAAGGAATTGATTGGTCAGTAAGATACTAAACAGGAGCTGATTGGACAGTAAGACAAGCATTCTTGGTAGGAGCTGATTGGTTAGTACAATTATTAACAGCTGATTGGTTACTAAAGATAAAGACACTTGACATCTAATTGGTTTGTAAGTTACTAAGACAAACATACTAGATAGGAGGTGATTGATTAGTAAGATTATAAACAAGAGCTGATTGGTCTGTAAGAACCAGGACCTGATTGGTCAGTAGAAAGGAGATGATTCATTATTAACATATACCATACATGAAGTACTTACTTGCAAGTACTAAAAGATGTAACTCTGTCATTGCAGAAAGGGTGGCAGATGCTGATGAGAGTTTAGCAGACTTATTCCTGGAAGAGAAAACACCAACAGAAAAAGAAATTCATGTTTGTATATTTTAAGTTTTTCCTTCCATTTGATAACGTTGAATGAAGATAAATAACATATACCTATGTATTGCTAATTCCATTGTAGTAAAAAGGATATCAGAAATTTTAAAAGAATGTATATTGAATTTTATCTTTAGATAAATTCCTGTTTAAAGCCTTCAACGATGGATTGTTAAACTTGCTGAAGGCCGAATACAATCTCGCTGAAGTCCTGCATTTTGCAGATTAATTTAGAATATGTTATAGCAGCTGTGAAAACCACCAATTTTTATTGTATCTTGAAGGAAAGGTCTTGAGTTCTTGAATACTGAAGAAAATTAGAACTGCATGCTCATCATATATATATAAATATGCAGAGAAAGGACATAGTTACCTCCCTTCACCTTTATATATCATATGTATGTTCACGTATGAAACAACAAGTAATGGATTTATAATAGCCCCAATGAATTTCAATCTTTTAGGATGCCATTAGAAGAACATGTTTGAAACGTACTTTTACCCCAGTCATGCTGGGATCTGCCCTCAAGAACAAAGGTGTGCAGCCACTGTTAGATGCTGTGGTGCGGTATCTTCCCAACCCCACAGAAGTAGAAAACTTTTGTATTGACAACAGTGTTGAGGGGTAAGTAACATAAGGTCAAAAGAAAGCAGTATAAACACTGCAGTCATGTAGTATGAAAGACTACCAGTTATCTATGGACACCATTTTCGATATGGAAAATATTTTTGTAGGTTTGATTTAGTGTTTAATTGCTGCTGTATAGTCGGCTATATTTGTGGGGGTTTAATTTTGCTATAGTTGTGGTCATTATAGATAGCACGATCTTTGAAGGTAATAATGTATAGACATGGGCAAAATGTAATACACATGAATTCACTCATACTTTGACATCCACAAATTATTAGCCTTGCAAAATTAAACAACATTGTATGTTCCTTAAAGCGTCTGACTTAAAAAATTTGAAGTAAGTGCCAACAGCTATCTTTCTCTATTCTCTCCTTTGGCTCTATGCAGTTACCTCCCTTTTTATGTTATTTAGAAAGTGACATGTGTTTAGTAGGTGTAGTAATCGATGTTTACTCTCTTGTTCAGGAAGGAAGAAAAAGTTGTGATGAATCCAGCGAGGACAAGTGACAATCCATTCATTGGTCTTGCTTTTAAGTTGGAAGTAAGTGTGTTTTCTCTAGAGAAAAGGAATTATATATTGCAGAAACAAATATTTCTTGTTCAAAAATTTAACAGAGGTTTAAGAGAAATAAGTGTCATCTGTTCAAACAATATCTCTACTGACATTGAATAAGTTGATAACGTTTTCCTGTTGTCATAAGTCTGTAAAGGATTGATATGTATAGTGTCTTCAAAAAGCTGGGAGACTTGACCTGCTGACCTACATGTTTATTAGTGCTGTGAGATATTATCGAAATACCGGTGTACCTCAATGTACAGAGGTCGATACAATATACCGGTATGCAATCCCTAAAATCCGGTATATCGCAATGGTTTATTCATGTTTATCAGTAATCACAATTTTCACAATATTTGTTAACACAAATAACGTAAATTGTTTAAATGTGAAACAAACATACAAGATTGTCATATTGTTGCTACGTGGTCTTTGAAACGCTTGATCGCCATGTTAAAATCATGCATTTTCGTTATTGTAATTCTTGACATACTTATTCACAGCATCGGTGCTACTAAACACAGAATTCTTTCGAAATTTGCACATGAGGTTCATATATAAGATTATCTAAAATCACATAAAACAAGATATTAAACCTTAATCATTTTGTAATAATATATTGACATGATCGTAATCAACTGACATACATAGCTTCAAGTTTCTTGTTTCAGTGATTGTAAGTATAGGAATGAGTACTCACTTAAGCTTCTCCAGAAACGATGATATTGTTCGGCTTCAAGTTTGCAATGCATGTGACGCAATAAATCATTCAGAAGTCACCGCTTTATGCACCTCACCAAAACGGGTACAATAGGCATTTCATATTCATGTAACTAAAGTCAATATATTGCAATACATACCACAATATCTTGTTGGATATTGCAATACATTGCAATATGGTTTTGTCCGCAATACACAGCACTAATGTTTATCACATTTTCTGTTGTAGGCTGGGAGATTTGGCCAGTTGACCTACATGAGGTGTTACCAAGGTGCCCTGAACAGAGGAGATACCATCTTCAACACAAGGACAGGCAAGAAGGTTCGGGTACCCCGTCTTGGGCGTATGAATGCTGATGAATTGGAGGTAAATATTTCATAACCTAAATGCTGCTGTTACTGAATGTTGATTTTTGAAGAAATTTTCCAAATTTAAGACTGTTTTATTTTCATTTTAGGATCTAAGTATGACATATGCAGGCGATATCTCGGCTTTATTTGGGATAGACTGTGCCAGTGGAGATACTTTCGTCACCAAGGGCAATACCCATTTGTCAATGGTAAGTAATTACTGATTTTAGTTTTGGATGTTGGTGGTCCATTTGTCCATCTGTCTTTTCATTTGGGTGTCTGCTCATCTTCTTATATACCAAAATTTTACAGATGACATCATCAGTTCCCCATGTGTGTCTGTCTGTCCCCTTCCAATGTATTCTTTCATGTCCTGAACTGATTTTCTGTATATGTCTTGAAGCAGTATCATTACCTTAGCACCTCAATCTCTAACGGAATTTAGATAAAACTGTCTGCCAAAGCCAACCACTGTGTACAGGGAAACTTCAGCTGGAGTTTGATCTTCGCTTTCTTCACCGTTGGGTGAAGAGAGAAAAAATGAAGTGTAGGCAAATGCTAAAATTAATATTTGACTGTTTTGGGAGAAAATTTATCACTGAATGCAATTAATCAGTTCTAAGTGAAAGCATAAGAAACCACAACCAAATGTTTCCTGGTTTACAACATTGTGATTTTACACCGAGGGAGTTCTAAAAATACAGGTTACTGAGGCTGAATTTGACCTTTATTTCATGCAGCAGTTACAAACTAGTTTGTATTTTGATATGAAGTATTGTGTTCTCCATTTCTGGAAAACCAAGTACTACAATGTGTATACTAAGCTGCCTTTGTGATAGGAATATATAGACATAGGGTTGTGGCGATACAACTTTGTACTGTTCTAATCATAAAGAGATAAACATTATCAGCTGTGGGATCTCTATAATACTATAATGTGATAATCGTTTGTTCCAGGAAAGTATGCATGTGCCAGAACCTGTTATATCCATGTCTATTAAGCCAGTTGACAAAAAGTCAAATGAGAATTTCTCAAAAGGTATAAGTCGATTCACAAAGGAAGACCCAACCTTCCGTGTTTATTGGGATGAGGAGAATAAGGAAACTATTGCATCAGGAATGGGCGAGTTACATTTAGACATATATGCTCAGGTGAGTCAAGTAAGGAAATAGAGTACTAACTCCATATATGGTATTATTATACATTAGTAGTAATGTAGAGTCTGTTATTTTGAAGGGGATAATATTTTTCACCATTTCCATCGTTTTATTTTCAAAAACTGATATTTCATAGATGCTTGATATCGTGGATAAATGAAAACCCAATAAATCCACTTGTACTAATTCAATGGGTCATTCACAAATAAATTCTTGGATGAAAAGTACACACAAACTCCACAAAGATAAACCCAACATGAAAATGAATGATTTTTCAATAAAATTTCCATTTCAACTGATCAGTGTTCTTTCTGAAATGAAATAAAAAGGTTTTTACCCAAAAGAGTAGAAAAAACCCTGTCTTTCCTAAAACTTAATATGTAAACATGATATTTGATATTTGAATATTTTCCTTGTCAGTTTATTTACTCAGCTGCTGTTTTTGGTATTTTACAGAGATTAGAACGGGAATTTAATGCCAAGTGCATCCTGGGAAAACCAAGGGTCGCATTTATAGAAACACTAACCAATAAAGTGGAGTAAGTAAATATTTTTTTACATCAGCTGTCACGTACATCCTGAAATCATCTAACAATTGTCTTATTTATCAGAATAATTTTTATACGCGGCCAGAGGCGGTCGTATATTGGTGTTATCTTCTCTGTCTGTCCATCCGTACGTCCATTTGTTGTGAACGCAACTCCTCCTAAACTAATCATCAGATTTTCATGAAACTTGCTCAATGTCACTACTACAATGGGTAGATATGCATGAATAATTAAAAGGACCAATCTTGATCTTTATGTTTTGTGGCGGCGTATATTGTGTCCACGGCAATCTTGTTACTTATGCAGTATTCTGTGACATTTTTGCCCTGAATATGTCTGCAATATTCTGTGACATATTTGCTATGACTCTGTACATTGGACTGTGTAGTTTGTAGGGTATATAATTTTCCATTATTTACAGCAATTAGATTTAAAGGATAATCAAATACCCAGGAAACATTTGCGCATAACAGTGAATTAAAATCGCTGAAAATATCTGTTATACTTGTATACATTACTGCAAATTATAGACAGTAACAAATGGACGATCCTAACGTTAGCCATCTTTTATATCTGATTAAATATAAGCTAGTGATTTTCCAAAAATATAACTGTCATTAATTATAGAATAACATGGTTAATCACAGCTCTAGGAGAATTATGACGTCACAGTGTTTTATCTCCATAATGTCTCCGTGTTGACCTAACAACTGCTGCCATATTGAGAGGTGAAATTGTATTTCATGGCTTAGGGAAGTTGTTTAAATTATCTTGAGGAAGGCCGCATAGCATACATAAGATGTCGACATAGTAAATTACTACAAACGTCCTTAGAGTGTATAGATTCCTCTGTTCTATCTTTATAAATTATAGACATTTGGAAACATGTGGATTAGTCCAAACCAGACGGCCGCTATGATAAATATGTCCAATTAACAACTCTACATTATAATAGTGAAGAACAGCTGGTGCAATTGTATTAACTCTCTCTGCTTTGTGATATTGGCTTAGCACAACGATATATTTTTAATATTTTCAGATTTGAACATTTGCACAAGAAACAGACTGGAGGACGAGGAGAATATGCTAAGGTCATAGGATCTGTAGAGGTGAGGCAGATTGTAATTTATATTGTATAGAAATGATAGTTGTAGGATCTGTAGAGGTGAGGCAGCTTGTAATTTATATTGTATAGAATTGATAGTTGTAGGATCTGTAGAGGTGAGACAGCTTGTAATTTATAGTGTTTAGAATTGATAGTTGTAGGATCTGTAGAGGTGAGGCAGAATGTAATTTATATTTATTAGAAAAGATTGCATTCGTATGATCTGTCAACAATGTATGAAATGTATATGAATTGGTGTCAAAGTCAAATAATTATATCATCGATGAATCAATCATTCACCTTTGTAAACATAAAAAAGTTTGAAATAATGAGGAAATTGATACATTTATTGTAAAGCTAAGATTGATATGAATATAATATTGTAGTCTTGAGTCCAGCTGTGCATATGAGTTTCACAGAATAGCACTTCTATGTATAAGATAAATAATATGAAAATATAAAAAAGTGTAACAAATATTACTGTACAACCTACTTGTTTGTATGAAAATTGTAATCATTTTTACAGCTCTAACATTTGCTAAATTGAGCATTCTGACACATTTTGATAGGTTAGTGACCTTGTTTTATATCTGGGTTTTTAAAAACATAATTTAAGGGTCAAAAAATGAGAAATAGTGTCCCAATAGTCACTGGATACTTGCAATGATATCACAATAGTAATTTTTACTACCGTAATACTAACTGATATATATTTTATTGCCTCAATAGTCACCCCTTATGAGTATGTTGTTAGTTTTTGATTATGTCACTCTTTATTGAAGGCTAGGGCCTTGTTGAGCTATGTAATCTTCAGTTAGTCACGGTTTGTAGGAGTTACTGCCCCTTTTTTTCATTTGGTTTAATCGTTAATCATGACCTGAATTTTCCTTATTTCAGCCTCTTCCACCTCAAGAAAACACCAAGATTATATTTCAGGATGAAACTATGGGAACAGCTATACCAAAAAATTACATAGCGGCTATTGAAAAGGTAAGTCTTTAGAAGCAAGAGCTCGATGAGATGTGTTATACAATATGTGTGAAATTATCTTGTACTAAGTACATTATAAGGCTGAAAGGTGATGCTCTTTGTTGGTAACTTGTAATCTAAACAAGTTGTACTTTTAAATAATCACATTTATAATGTTTGAATATCATTTTTAATTGGACTTTTATTTCTGAAAATTCAAGATCAAATTCAGCACATCATTGAACATTTGATGAAAAAGTATTTTAAACTATTATTTTCAGGGATTCAGAGAGGCTTGTTTGAAGGGGGAATTGAGTGGTTTCAAAGCATCAGGAGTTATGATCCGATTAACAGATGGTAAGTTTCTAAAAGCTGGTCAGCTACACAAAATGATCAGGAAAAATTACATGAGAACATATAGTTAATACAATAAACTTAAAAAAGAAAACAAATGAAGCAAAAGCACAAGGGTGTATTGTTTTTGACTAACATACTGTAAAAGACAAGTCAGGTTATGTCAAGGTGCAGAATCAAGTACTAATAACTTTTCCTACATAAGAGCTGAATGACCCTTTATATTTCACACTTGATTCTCAATTCAAATCACCCTGTGTCTGTGGTCCGCTGTCTGTGGTCCGTCATCTGTCCATCTGTCCGTAAGCAATTCTTGTCATTGCTATTTATTGAGAAGCACTAGATGGATCTTCTCAATTTCATATGTAGGTTCCCCTTTGTTCCTAGTCGAACATGGTCTTATTTATCGACAGATTAGAAAAACAACATGGCCGACAGTCAGCCATCATGGATTTTTATTGTAATAGATTGTTATCTCTATTTCTGGAGAAGTGCTGGTTGGATCTTTTCAAATTTCATCAGTAGATATCCGTTTGATCCTTAGTGGTAAACTTTTGAATAGCTGACAGACAGCCATCTTTGATTATGACTAAGAAAGTTTGTAATTCTATTTCCTCAGAAATCCTTAATAGATCTTTCTTAGATGGCCCACCAGGTTGATTCTAGAGACTGGGATTTCCTTTGTTATATGTTAACCTTTCTCACTACAGGTATGGCCCACCAGGCAGATTCTAGTGACTGGGCTTTCCTTTGTAATATTTCAACCTTTCTCGCTACAGGTATGGCCCACCAGGTTGATTCTAGTGACTGGGCTTTCCTTTGTAATATTTCAACCTTTCTCGCTACAGGTATGGCCCACCAGGTTGATTCTAGTGACTGGGCTTTCCTTTGTAATATTTCAACCTTTCTCGCTACAGGTATGGCCCACCAGGTTGATTCTAGTGACTGGGCTTTCCTTTGTAATATTTCAACCTTTCTCGCTACAGGTATGGCCCACCAGGTTGATTCTAGTGACTGGGCTTTCCTTTGTAATATTTCAACCTTTCTCACCACAGGTATGACCCACCAGGTTGATTCTAGTGACTGGGCTTTCCTTTGTAATATAACAACCTTTAAAACCACAGGTATGACCCACCAGGTTGATTCTATGACTGGGCTTTCCTTTGTAATATTTCAACCTTTCTCACCACAGGTATGACCCACCAGGTTGATTCTAGTGACTGGGCTTTCCTTTGTAATATTTCAACCTTTCTCACCACAGGTATGACCCACCAGGTTGATTCTAGTGACTGGGCTTTCCTTTGTAATATTTCAACCTTTCTCGCTACAGGTATGGCCCACCAGGTTGATTCTAGTGACTGGGCTTTCCTTTGTAATATTTCAACCTTTCTCGCTACAGGTATGGCCCACCAGGTTGATTCTAGTGACTGGGCTTTCCTTTGTAATATTTCAACCTTTCTCGCTACAGGTATGGCCCACCAGGTTGATTCTAGTGACTGGGCTTTCCTTTGTAATATTTCAACCTTTCTCACCACAGGTATGACCCACCAGGTTGATTCTAGTGACTGGGCTTTCCTTTGTAATATTTCAACCTTTCTCACCACAGGTATGACCCACCAGGTTGATTCTAGTGACTGGGCTTTCTTGTGTTATATTTTAACCTTTCTCACTCACAGGTATGGCCCACCAGGTTGATTCTAGTGACTGGGCTTTCCAACAGGCAGGAGAAGCAGCCATGAGGAAAGGTAATAATTAGCTTCCTCCTCCGATGAATTCTCTTACATAACATCACATATTTGCCTTTAATCTATTGTCTTAGCTTTCCTTTTAGAAACCTTGTCATTAAAATTTTGACGGCAGATTCTATAAACATTTTAGATATTAGTTATCACTTTGTCCATGTACTTACTTACAAAACACAAAATTTGTGTACATATCTTGAACTCTTTAGATTTAGTTCACATTCACACCATATTATCACACCATGTAGTTTTACACCAGACTGGATTCTGGTGGTTATCATTCAACATTACAGAGTCACAAGTCTGGCATGCAAAATTGACACGAAAAGGACAAGATTGATAAATAAGATAATTACTGTATATATTATGCAAATTGTCTGAGTCAGTATCAAGCAAAATCAGGATGAAGGGCTTAAAATGTGATAGCAGCTAGCAAGTCAGAAAACTAACAAACAGCAATGACAGTGCCCTGTTTTGGACATTGAAAAATATGTCAATTATAATATGATTATCTTTTTAAAAACTTGCATGTTCAACTGTTAAGAAACTGACAGGTTTCATTTATTCTGCTTCACATCTGATATCACGATAAACCAGAAGCCATGAGCACATGTCTGTTTTCATGTGTATTAGCGAAAGTTAGCGTTGACATATTAGTATTCGGAGTATGGCTTGAGTCTTATCAGGCTATGGATTTAAATCATCATCTATATTAGTCTTATGGATGTAAGGTATCTTTTAATGCTCACTCCAAAGCTTCACAGTATCATAGTTCTCCATATAATTGGATTTTAATTGTGAATAGTCAATGTTTAATAGTCCAAAACCACACCTGACCAGTCCTTTAATAAAAAGATCAGGGGATTGGGGGGTACGTCTAAAATCTTTTCACTTTTAATTGTGAAAAAGTATATTTGCAACTGTTTAAAACAGGACATGCTGGGACCAGGATGCTCATACTAGCCACAATATCATACATTAAAGTAGCTTTTCTTCCTGCAGTATTTTCTTTTTATAATATATGTTTGATACAGTTTCTGTCACTCAACTGACAGAGCTTGTTTCTCAGTTGGTATAGAATGGTAGATAACCACACTGGAGACCTGGGTTCGATTCAGATAGATGAGTTTTAGTCTGTACTCAATAGTACACTTGTATACAGGAGCAATTTGCCTTTTTACTTCATCTCTTAATTGGTAAACAATTAATTATGATTGTATGTCAGCTGACCAATTGGGTCAATTTCTTCAAGTAAAAAGCTAAGATTACATCATGTATGTGTACTTTTCATTGTTTGTTTTACAGTGATGGAAGACGGTCTGTGGCAAATGTTAGAGCCGGTAATGGATGTAGAGGTGAACTTTCCTGCTGAGTTTCAAGGGGAAGTTCTTGCCAGTCTCAATAAACGGGACTCCATCATGATGGGACAAGATGCTAACGATGAATTTGTATCACTTTTTGCACAGGTACGTCTTTACAGCAGTATATTGTTGTGGACGGGTTACACCATAAATATATTGGCCATCAAACACTGATTTTAAACAATTATTCCTATATAAAAAGCCACTGCCTTGATAATGTTTAGCTCATCTATTCTTTGAACTGTTTTTCACTCGGTACTGGATTACCACTGTTAGGGAGGGGGTGTGGTGTGGCTATTACTTATCCAAATAAACAATATACTTGCCAGCCAGTTCCAGTTGCAATGACGTTTTTTATACGCCCGTCCGGCATCCGTCGTAAACTTTTATTTGTCCGGAGATCTCCTCCTACATTTTTCAGCCGATCTTTATGAAGCTTGGTAGGCTTAATCACCATGATATGAAGTTGTGTTTTCCTGAACAGGGTTTTGATTAGACGATTTGAATAAGAGTTATGCCCCTTTGCTGTTTTGGGATATTCACAGGCTTATTTTGTTCCGCTTTGCGGTGCTCTTGTTTAGACTTTGTGGTGTTGAGATTCATTATGTTTCCCGGGAATGAAATGTGTTATAGTTGTTGTTGATATTAAAGTCAAAGGTTAAATAAGTGAAGAATTTTCAGCAGAATCTTGATATCCATGCTGTCAGATTTGAACCCTAAGTAAAAGTGAAATTTCTACTGTGCCTATATCATCCAATAGGCAGTGTGCTTTTCCTAGCAACTATGTTATTGTGATCTTCAGCCTTGAGGTAAATGTTCAGAGCAGTCTTGTCTTGTTGATAATTATAGGCATGTAAGGTGAAATATATATTTAATTGAGAAAACAAATCTCTAGTTTTCACTACGCATTTGATAGTAGAATTATTACCCTTGTCGGTTATGATGGATATTAATGGTTTTGTACAGATTTAGTATCCGAGACGCTTTATCCAAACACAATACCATTCATTTCAGACACCTTTAAACCAAATGTTTGGCTACATGACTGAGCTTCGAGCTAAGACCCAGGGAAGAGGAGAATTTACTATGGAGTACAGTCGATACTGCCCAATGAAGCCGGAGATAGAAGAACAGCTGATAGAGGCTCACAGACGGGAACAGGAGCAACAGAACAAAAATCTCAAACGCAAGAAAAACTGATGTTGGTCAAACATAGAGTTATGTCCCTTACAAACCATTAATTTATTCAAATATCTGTGAATGCTTGTAGTGTCTTCAGACTATTTACCAGATAACAAGGAAATCTATTGGTAATAAATCAGAAGTTTATAAGGATCAGAAAGGAATGCCATATCGCCGGTTATTTTTGCCGGATACTTTTTTTTGCTATTTTGCTATTTTGAAGTATGTTATAAATGACCACGAAAATTTCATCCATGAAATAATGATGTATAAGATGTCCTTTTACATCCAGACAGCGAAATTTTAATTTGTTTAAACATAATTGAATCATTTTAGAACAAAATTGTGAAAATTAAGAATTTTGACACATGAAACTCACCCGCTATCCAGTACTGTGACAAAAGGAAAATAGAATTAAAATGGCTGCCATGAAATTGATTCAAATTTGAATGAATTATCAGTTTTCCTTATCCTGTGAGACATGGATATATTACGGGTATATGTCCACATTCTGTTGTAAAGAAGTATGTGTAGGTTACATATTATATGTAGTTGCGAAGATTGGTTAAATCTTAATTATTAAATATACACTGCCAGAAAACAGGGCATTCTACTGAGGGTTTTGAGGGACTGAATATAAGGGCCCCATTCACAGTAGAATTTATTTCCAAATATGGTCGAATTCCCAAAATGTATTCATGAAGTTTACTCCTGTAAAATTCCTCCCCAATTGATAAAATTTTGTCCCAAAATGTGATAAACAGGCTTTAAAAAGAAAAACCCTGGTACTGTAGGATGAGGGATTTTATTTCATCAATGTTTTCCAGAATTAAATACAATTGCGACAGACAGGTATTTCGAAAATGGGAAAAATTACATGGCCATTGTGCCAAATACATCCTGTTTGCAGTACTACGTGTTCTATCTGTAAAATAACTGCAGTGATAAAGTTTTTGTACTTTTATTTTCATGGTTGATTAAATTCCATGACATAGTGAAGATCAAATATTCCCATTATATACATATGTATACATTGTCTTAAAGGGAAAATATTCCTAAAATGGTACATTTGTGTTGTCCAACTCTTTAAAAATTATAGTTTAAATATAGATTTACCAGGAATTAAAACTGTGACTGAAAATCATAATTTTTGATCAATTACTTCAGACACTGTTTTACAGGCATCCCTGGTTAAAATTTGTCGTCCTTATTCCAGTCCTAAGTATACAGCTTTCAGTATGCTACTGCATCCATCTGTCCATCTATTAACTTGATTTTCAAAATACTTCTAACCCACATTGCCAGACTGGATTTTTATCTATTTTGATTTGAAGTCTTTTAAAATGGAAAATCTTTCAAACTGTTCTTCTTTTCTGATTCTGTTTAGATCAGGGATTTTGATGAGAATTGGTCTTGATCATCCCCAGATAGACTGAAGAGTTATCAGTTTTGTATAAATAAAGGGTCTGACCCCAACTGGGGATGAAGTTTTTAAATTTTACTTCAAATTAAGCGATTTTTAAATCTAATTTGAATCATATTCGAGTGATATGGAATAGCTTTTATATGAACTGTTACTCTCAGACCCCATGTTAAAAGGTGGGGCCAAATGAGAAAATTGCCAAAGTTGTTCATATCTTACTTAAATCTGTACTTCCATCAAGGTTTACTTTACATTTAGTCCTGAAAATCACACTCCAAGTCGATCAGACAGACTTTGAATCCTGAAAGTTATTTACCAAATATACTGTATATTTTGATGTACAGATCCAATATACAAAGTTATCATGCATGACATGAGTGTGATTTATATGTATTTTTTGAAATAAAAATATAGTGAACTGTGGGTTGCCTCCCTTGAATTTGGTGTCCTAGATTCCAAAATATTTGTAAAACCTGTTAAACTTTCTCTTATCAAATGGTCTAGTATTCTTGTTACAAATGAAAACAACATTGGAGGCTTGTATTTTTTTTTTTTATTTTTTTTGTCTAATTTTTTTTATCTTTTTTTATTCTTTTAACTCTTTCATCTTAATTTATGAATTAAAATTTGTAAAAATGAAATGAAATAAAAATAGATAAACATAAATTATTATCTATATTTCTGTTATCAGCAATATGTCCTCGTGAAACTGTGATTGGCTGACACCCCAACCCACAACAAAACAATATTTTTCTAGCTACTTGTATAACACTTTGTCATCTCTCTTGAAACTTTGGAATTACTTCAACGAATTTCAGAGAGAGAATGCTTACAGAATCCAAAATGTTTTTTATTTGTTTATTTTTTTTCCAACAAATTCACACATACAGAAGAATCAATATAGTAATAACAGTCTGTATACCACCCTCCTCTATCCTCCTCTTTTTTATTTATTTTTACTCAATTGATCTTTATCAATGTTGTTTGATAATAATTAAATGTATCTTAGCATTCGTGATGATAATATGCATTAACGTATGAATCTGTGTGTGTCTGTACATTGGTGTTTGAACTTTGTGACTGTTGAGTATGAATCTGTGTGTATCTGTACATTGGTGTTTGAACTTTGTGACTGTTGAGTATGAATCTGTGTGTATCTGTACATTGGTGTTTGAACTTTGTGACTGTTGAGTATGAATCTGTGAATTTCATGAACTGATACTGTGTGCCGGTTGGGAATGAGTCCTTGAGAGTTTGTTGAGCGGATACTGTATGATAATGTATATGATGTTTTTTGTTCCAATGTGTATGGCATCATGTTTTGTAATGATTGATAAATGTGCAAATGAAAAATTAAAAAGAAATAAAAAAAAATACAAACATACGTCAATTGGTTATGATATTTTGAATTATATGTGAAGGGAAATATCGTACCTGAAATGCTGAGTTATAAAGGTTCCTGGTATAAATAGCCTTGACTTGGCCAGTAGGTACCTGAAATGCTGTGTTATAAAGGTTCCTGGTATAAATAGCCTTGACTTGGTCAGTAGGTACCTGAAATGTTATGTTATCAAGGTTCCTGGTATAAATAGCCTTGACTTGGTCAGTAGGTACCTGAAATGGTGTGTTATCAAGGTTCCTGGTATAAATAGCCTTGACTTGGTCAGTAGGTACCTGAAATGGTGTGTTATCAAGGTTCCTGGTAGAAATAGCCTTGACTTGGTCAGTAGGTACATGAAATGCTGTGTTATAAAGTTTCCTGGTATAAATAGCCTTGACGTGGCCAGTAGGTACCTGATATAGGTGTTATAAAATTTCCTGGTATAAATAGCCTTGACTTGGCCAGTAGGTACCTGAAATGGTGTGTTATAAAGGTTCCTGGTATAAATAGCCTTGACTTGGTCAGTAGGTACCTGAAATGGTGTGTTATAAAGGTTCCTGGTATAAATAGCCTTGACTTGGCCAGTAGGTATCTGAAATGCTGAGTTATAAAGGTTCCTGGTATAAATAGCCTTTATTTGGCCAGTGGGTACCTGAAATGCTGAGTTATAAAGGTTCCTGGTATAAATAGCCTTGACTTGGCCAGTAGGTACCTGAAATGCTGTGTTATAAAGTTTCCTGGTATAAATAGCCTTGACTTGGCCAGTAGGTACCTGAAATGGTGTGTTATGAAGGTTCCTGGTATAAATAGCCTTGACTTGGCCAGTAGGTACCTGAAATGGTGTGTTATAAAGGTTCCTGGTATAAATAGCCTTGACTTGGCCAGTAGGTACCTGAAATGGTGTGTTATAAAGTTTACTGGTATAAATAGACTTGACTTGATCAGTAGGTACCTGAAAGGCTGTGTTATAAAGTTTACTGGTATAAATGGCCTTGATTTGGTCAGTAGGTACCTGAAAGGCTGTGTTATAAAGTTTACTGGTATAAATGGCCTTGATTTGGTCAGTAGGTACCTGAAATGGTGTTCTGTAAAGTTTCCTGATGTCAATGTAAGAAAAAATCAAAGCAGATGTTGAGCTATTGAAACCACCCTGGATCATCATTAAACAATTCATTTTATGGCTATTAAATGTGAAATACTGGATACATTTTTCTCAGATTTCATATATGGACAATTCTAAAACTGATCAGGAAAACTAAGTGGCTGAAAGGCAGCAATCTTGTGTACTGATAAAATTGGAACTTTGTAGGTTTGTCACTGTTTCTTGAGAAGGACTGGAAAGCTCTTCCTCAAACTTCAAATGTAGGTTCTTCTCTGCCCCCTAGTAATGCATGCCTTTTCAATTTTGTGATTGATCATAAAAAAGGAAAATGTTTATAAATGGCAATTTTGGATTTCTAGATGAACTCAATTTCACATAGCGATTGGTACCCTTTTAATTTGTGATGGATTAGAAAAAATAAAAGTGGCTGACAAGTACTATGCCATAGTGAAATTAAGTGATAGACACAGTGACATTGCTATAGTGACATTAAATGATAGATATGGTGACATTGTTTCAGTGATATTAAATGATAGACAGGGTAACATTGGCATATTGACATGTGATAGGCAGGGTAACATTGGCATATTGACATGTGATAGGGTAACATTGTTATAGTGACATTGTGTGATAGACAGGGTAACATTGTTATAGTGACATTGTGTGATAGGGTAACATTGTTATAGTTAAATTGTGTGATAGACAGGGTAACATTGTTATAGTGACATTGTGATAGACAGGGTAACATTGTTATCGTGGCATTGTGTGATAGGGTAACATTGTTATAGTGACATTGTGATAGACAGGGTAACATTGTTATAGTGACATTGTGTGATAGACAGGGTAACATTGTTATAGTGACATTGTGTGATAGGGCAACATTGTTATAGTTAAATTGTGTGTTAGACAGGGTAACATTGTGTTAGTGACATTGTGTGATAGACAGGGTAACATTGTTATAGTGACATTGTGATAGGGTAACATTGTTAAAGTGACATTGTGTGATAGACACAGTGACATTGTTATAGTGACATTGTGTGATAGACTGGGTTACATTGTCATAGTGACATTAAATGAGAGAGGGTTACATTGTCATAGTGACATTAAGTGAAAGACAGGGTTACATTGCTTTTGTGTTATTTAGTGACATATATAATAGAGTCATAATAGAAATACAGAAATTGTCCCATAATTGATATCTTCCTGTGATATAAACCGGGCGCATTGATTTAGATGTCACTACTCTGAAATGGCAGTAAGAGACCTACATTATAGGATGTTTCGACATAGATACGATGTTGAAATAAAGACCGATTTTATCGTTAAACACCGTGTCCTGTTGAAATTTTCTATTTTTATTGAAATGCTGATTCTGAATCACAGTATCAATGACGAATTAGTGTATTCCTTTTCTGATAATTCCTCTTAACTGCTGTTCACTTTATTTTCATAAATCGATTACCCCCAACTCCCACAACACCAGTGAGTTCCTGACAACAAAGTGATTCATTTTAAATCTATTATCAAGTTCTCGCCCACACAGTTGTCACTGTGTTGTGTTCTAATTGATACGGAGTCGTAATACAGTACAAAACAAAATGTAAACACATTCCTAAAACGATCTTAGATTAAAACAATATTAACATGAGATTTGTATTACTGGTGGTGTGTCCTTGTCCGCTCGTTATTTGAAGTCGGGTCACGACTCTGGAGGTAATTTTGGGGCACGATTCGTACTAAATTCGACCTGCTGTGTCGACTGTCTCGACAAGTAGACATAAATTAGCCCAAAACGTTTATTAAAAACGGCTTGTCTCACGAATTTTTGTGAAAAGTAAGAAAAAACCAAGTTACCATCGGAAGTTTGGCATGCAATCTATGCTAGTGGGCTGTATATATAAGGATTAGTTTGAAGGTTTTCGATAGTAGATAGTTTTAACAATGGTGTCTGTCGTCCGAATCTGGTTAGACTACATGTCACCCATATATATTGTTTTTATTTATTTATTTATTTATTGATGTTTACTTGCCAGTTTTGATATATATATATATGTAATTGTAACCCCAACCACCCACATCCCCTCTCTCGATGTATATGTATATATGATACACCGTATTTAGCGCTGCACCAAACAAAGGATGTGCTCTGTTTGTAACCTGGGTTATACTTATTCTAAATACACAAAACCAGACTCTGATTGAAATTGAAATATGCCATTTATTAAAAATAACAAATGACGACAGAAAATATGACAATTACAATTTCCTGTTCATTAACAGTACAGTAATCAACTGTACTTAATATTATCCAATCAGAGATATCCTAAAAAATATACCCAGGACTACAAAGATGGGGATCAAATTATATATATATATATATATATGCTACACCGTATTTACCTGTCCATCTTGTTCATATTCATATTGTTAAATATTATCGGCAAATGCATTAATACAAGTTTGATAACTTCTTCTATAATCCCATCATATATATTTAATGCAATTCTTTTAGAATGTTTTGAATTTCACGTGTATGTCTTTAGTATCTAAATAATGTTTGTTACCACAAAAACCACCCGGGATTAAATTTTGTCAGGGGGAAATTTTCATTGTTTTTTTTTCGTGAAAGTCTTCATATTGAATTTACATAAAAGTCATTTGTTAACCCCATAGTGTATTTCTATATGTTTGTTCTCTTGCAGTGGAAATCCTGAACCCAAAACGAAATTGAAGGCACAAGCAAATATATTGGAGCCATTTGACAGCGCTTGGAAGGAAAATCTCAGGTCTGAAGCTTTTATGACAAAATCCCGGATTAGGTAATGGGAGAATACAAGGAATGTCGAGAGCACAGCAACAGAAAGGTTTTTATACACAGAAATTGTAATTGGAAATTGTTTAAGCTTACAGCGTGCTTCACAGTGCTTTGAATCAAAAGAAAAACCTTAAAATGAAATATTTTCATACAAATCAAACCATTTACAACTGGAATATCTAAATTATCGGCTAATACCTTAAGAAGACATACACGTCCTTAATACAAAAATCCTAGCATTATATTCAGTCAATTGTTTAAAAAAATATACACACACATAATTTATCTATCATAAGCAAATTAAATAGTTATTGTAATTTGTCGTTAAATCAAAGCAAATCCAAACTTAATTACAACGAAAAAAATTACATCTGTTTTATCTATTTTATGTCTGTAAATAACTAAATATGTATGTATGGCCATCAGATCTGAAAACCCCACACTAACACCAAGGACACTGCTACAGTAAACATACATCTGTATTCCCGTTTATTTTGCCATGGGACAAGACGTTAGCAAACCTAGTCACTTTGCGGAGAGAAGCAAGCGCGGCCGAGCAGGCTTTCACTATATAATATCTCCGTCTGTAAGACGTAATGTTTTTTTTTTCTGTACGCCATTATCCAGCTCGTGTGTTGATCAAGCCAGTGATGGTGTGCATGGACGTATCACAGACAAAGCAAGCTAATGTAGAAGACTCGACTCTGATGTGGATATATAGGGGCGGAATCTCGTTAAATTCCATTGGTATTTGAACATGGTTTGGTTATATAAACCGACTGGCTTCAGTATGATAGGTTGTATATGCGAGGAAGAGAGCTTGCTTCATCGATTGTGTTTGGTTCAGCATATGTGTAGGGGAGGTTGGTAGTTTTCTCTTCTAGGAATGGTGGCATACACACTTTGTAATCGTCGAAGACTGTAGGCTGGATGTGACATTGATATTACACCGAACTGAGCAACAAGAGAATAACCTCCATTTTGTTTATGTGTGCAAGTGTGTTTATGGCAGCCTGTTTATGGACAACCGTTTTTTTATAGTTCCGTTTGCTTAGAGTGTAAGGCCAACTGGAGCTGGGCTTGCTTGCTGTTGCTCAAAGTCTGCCGAGTGTGTTGTGTATCTGTACGTTGTTGTACTCGGCTTGTGAGATAACAAGCTGTTAGTTAAATACAACGGCGAAGCAACCTTGCCAAGCCTAACGCCGGACATACTGTAAACACGAAGCAAGTTGGCGTAAAGGTTAATTAAAGCCGTGTATGAACTGATCATTATGTGTATTGATCTAGGCGTGATCGGATTACCGTACAGACTGGCATATGTACAGCTGTATTTTGTTTCTTCATAACCAAATTCCCAAACGATGACTTAAATGGCGCGGAGATACGGACATTAAAACCGCCATATTAACATTGCCATATATAATCAAGACCAGAAACGGTCATAATGTTCGCCCTGTCTTCCGATGATGAGTGAGTCACCTTGCTACGGCGCTATTTCCTTGATATATTCGGATGCGTTAGATTTGAGGGATACACATGGTGGAATGTGTTTCAGCAAACCAGAACGGACTTAGGTTTAACGAGTGGTTTTGTCTTTTTCTCGTACACCATGACAACTTCGTTATAATCAGATTCATTTACAATACAGCGGCTTATGTAAATCGTCTACCTTATATGGTGGCGGAAAACATTGTTTTAAAAACGAAATGTCGGCATCGTCGTCAACACTATCCCCATTTGACATGAGTGGTCTTGGGGCCGGTTTCGGCCTCTATAGGCCTCGCCGACCGAGTTATACATATGCTACACAGGCAAACAGACAAAGAACTGAAAGCTACAGGTACGCCGTCAAGAAAAGCGCCGCCGATGTGGAGGAGCAGACGGATTTCATAGAAGGTTATCTTACCAAAAGAGGACGGAAGGAAAGTTATGTGAGAGCAACACGAAGAGGAGATGACGCCTTCGAATTAAGATCAGTTCTTGACAATTGCTCATCCACAAAACCTTCAAAACCTACCAAAAATAATATAATGATGACGTCAGCCTCGCATGTAGAAGACAATATAAAAAACGATGAAAAACAACAGCAGCAGCAGCAACAACAACAACAACAACAACAACAACAGCAGCAACATCAACAACAACTTAGAATGAACCATACACCAAATAACCGGATGACTGTAAGTCTTACTACTTCCGGTGGTGGTGGTGGTACCCCGGATCATATTGACGAACTAAAGACGGCAATCGCTTGTAGGTCTAAAATTATAAAACCTAAACAGTCAGTGTACAAACTTAACGAGGATCTAAATACTCAGAGTCCTAGTTACAACAAAGGAGGAGGAAGCAAAAAACTTCCAATAGCCGGCGAAAATCACATAATGTGTCAAGATAATACGAAAGAAAATGTCGGGACACCATGCTCTGAATTAAGTAGTACTGTGCCATCTATAATTGTTTTTACATTCAAGAAAAATTTAGTGTTTTTATGTATTAGTTTTATTACACTGTTTTCCTCCTTCAGGGCTATACAGAACCTCCAAAGTTCAATCAACGACAAAGGAAATCTAGGGATTATTGCCATGGGGGTTGTGCACGGGGCTATGTTCTTAACCTGTTTGTGGGCCCCTTCAATCATCAACAAATTATCTGCTAAATGGGCTCTAGTGATTGGAATGTTCAGCTTTCTTACATGGATTGGAGCGAACTTTTATCCAACATTTTACACACTAATACCAACTGCTATATTTTCAGGGTGTGGACAAGGAATTTTATGGACAGCTGAAATCTCCTACATTTTAAAACTAGCATTTGATTCTTCTCGTGTCAGTAGGGGCAACATAGATAAAGAGGTCCTTCGTTTCCATGGCATATTTCTAGCGTGCTTCCAAACGACACATATATGGGGAAATCTCATATCTTCGTTTGTGTTGAATTTCTACAAAGAAGAACCGAAATCATTTTATATGCCCTCTAACATGTCTGGCGCGCCTATACCGAGTGAAGATATGGGTGAGGACGCTGGAGTATTAAATAATTGTGGCGTTCTACACCCATGTGGAATTCCGGATTACAGTAAAACTACAGGTAATTATCTGCCCCCATTATATCATGATTTTTTTTCTTTGTACGTACATTTGCATCAATATTGACACAATTTGCATGATCATGTATTTCAAATGTAGTTCAACTTAAAATGGAGCGACAAATATCACAAAAAAACAATCTGGTACATTTTTGAAACAACTATATATAAAATATATAAATAAACCATAACCATATTAACAATGCATTCAGCAACTGTCGTCACTATAGATATATTTTGTGTGGGTGCTGTCTATATCAACACGGTATGTATTGTCTATATCAACACCAAAATGGTATGTACTGTCTATATCAACACGGTATGTACTGTATATATCAACACGGTATGTACTGTCGATATCAACACGATATGTACTGTCTATATCAACACCAACACGGTCTGTACTGTCTATATCAACACGGAATGTACTGTCTATATCAACACCATATGTACTGTCTATATCAACACGGTATGTACTGTCTATATCAACATGTGCTGTGTATATCCACATGTACTCTCTCTATCAATATGGTATGTACTGTCTATATCTGCACGGTATGTACTGTCTATATCAACACGGTATGTACTGTCTATATCAACATGTACTGTCTATATCAACACGGTATGTACTGTCTATATCAACACGTACTGTCTATATCAACATGTACTGTCTATATCAACACGGTATGTACTATCTCTATCAACATGTACTGCCTATATCAATACGGTGTGTACTGTCTTTTTCAACATGTACTGTCTATATCATCACGTACAGTCTATATCAACACGGTATGTAGTGTCTATATCAACACGGTATGTACTGTCTATATCAACACGTACTGTCAATACCAACACGGTGTGTACTATCTATATGAACACGTACTGTCTATATCAACATGTACTGTCTATATCAACAGGGTATGTACTGTCTATATCAACATGTACTGTCTATATCAACACGGTATGTACTGTCTATATCAACATGTACTGTCTATATCTACACATACTGTCTATATCAACACGATCTGTACTGTCTATATCAACACGGTATGTACTGTCTATATCAACACGTCCTGTCTATATCAACACGGTATGTACTGTCTATATCAACATGTACTGTCTATATCAACACGGTATCTACTGTCTATATCAACACGTACTGTCTATATCAACATGTACCGTTTATATCAACACGTACTTTATATATCAACACGGTATTTACTGTCTATATCACCATGTACTGTTGATATCAAAATGTAATGTCTATATCAACATCTACTGTCAACTACTGTCTATATCAACATGTACATTCTATATCAACATGTACTGTTTATATCAACACGTACTGTCTATATCAACACGGTATGTACTGTCTATATCAACACGGTATGTACTGTCTATATCAACATGCACTGTCTATATCAACACGTACTGTCTATATCAACATGTACTGTCTATATCAACACGGTATGTACTGTCTATATCAACACGTACTGTCTATATCAACATGTACTGTCTATATCAACACAGTATGTACTGTCTATATCAACACGTACTGTCTATATCAACATGTACTGTCTATATCAACACAGTATGTACTGTCTATATCAACACGTGCTGTTTATATCAACACGTACTGTCTATATCAACACGGTATGTACTATCTGTATCAACATGTACTGTCTATATCAACACGGTATGTACTGTCTATATCAACACGGTATGTACTGTCTATATCAACATGTACTGTTTATATCAACACGTACTGTCTATATCAACATGTACTGTCTATATCAACACGGTATGTATTGTCTATATCAACACGGTATGTACTGTCTATATCAACACGGTATGTATATTTTTTGTACTGTCTATATCAACATGTACTGTCTATATCAACCCGGTATGTACTGTCTATATCAACACGTACGGACTATATCAACATGTACTGTCTATATCAACACATATTGTCTATATCAACATGTACTGTCTATATCAACACGGTATGAACACGTACTGTCTATATCAACATGTACTGTCTATATCAACATGTACTGTCTATATCAACCCGGTATGTACTGTCTATATCAACACGTACTGTCTATATCAACATGTATATATCAACACGTACTGTCTATATCAACATGTACTATATCAACACGTACTGTACTGTCTATATCAACACGTGTACTGTCTATATCAACATGTACTGTCTATATCAACACGTACTGTCTATATCAACATGTACTGTCTATATCAACACGTACTGTCTATATCAACATGTACTGTCTATATCAACACGGTATGTACTGTCTATATCAACACGGTATGTACTGTCTATATCAACACGTACTGTCTATATCAACATGTACTGTCTATATCAACACGGTATGTACTGTCTATATCAACACGGTATGTACTGTCTATATCAACACGGTATGTAGTGTCTATATCAACACATATTGTCTATATCAACATGTACTGTTTATATGAACACGTACTGTCTATATCAACATGTACTGTCTATATCAACCCGGTATGTACTGTCTATATCAACACGTACTGTCTATATCAACATGTACTGTCTATATCAACACGGTATGTACTGTCTATATCAACACGTACTGTCTATATCAAGACATTCTGTCTATAGCAACATCTACTGTCTATATGAACACGTACTGTCTATATCAACACGTACTGTCTATATCAACATGTACTGTCTATAACAACACGGTCTGTACTGTTTATATCAACACGGTCTGTACTGTTTATATCAACACGGTCTGTACTGTCTATATCAACATGTACTGTCTATATCAACACGTACTGTCTATATCAACACGGTATGGACTGTCTATATCTACACGGTATGTGCTGTCTATATCAAAACATACTGTCTATATCAACACGTAATGTCTATATCAACACGTATTGTCTATATCAACACGTACTGTCTATATCAACACGTACTGTCTATATCAACACGTACTGTCCTTCTCAACACTATATGTACTGTTAATATCAACTTGTAATGTCTATATCAACATGTACTGTCTATATCAAGACGTACTGTCTATATAACTGTCTATATCAACACGGTATGTATTTTCTATATCAACACGTAGTGTATATATCAACATGTACTGTCTATATCAACAGGTAATGTCTATATCAACATGTACTGTCTATATCAACATCTACAGTCTATATCAAGACGTACTGTCTATAGCAACATATACTGTCTATCTCAACAGGTACTGTCTATATCAACACAGTATGGACTGTCTATATCTACACGGTATGTGCTGTCTATATCTACACGGTATGTGCTGTTTATATCAAAACATACTGTCTATATCAACACGTAATGTCTATATCAACACCGTCTGTACTGTCTATATAAACACGGTTTGTACTGTCTGTATCAACATGTTCTGTTGATATCAACACGTGTACTATATCAACACGGTATGTACTGTCTATATCAACATGTACTGTCTATATCAACACATCCTATCTATATCAACAGGGTATATACTGTCTATATCAACATGTACTGTCTATATCAACATGTACTGTTTATATGAACACGTACTGTCTATATCAACATGTACTGTCTATATCAACACGGTATGTACTGTCTATATCAACACGTACTGTCTATATCAACATGTACTGTCTATATCAACACGGTATGTATTGTCTATATCAACACATATTGTCTATATCAACATGTACTGTCTATATCAACACGTACTGTCTATATCAACACGGTATGTACTGTCTATATCAACACGTACTGTCTATATCAACATGTACTGTCTATATCAACACGGTATGTACTGTCTATATCAACACGTTGTTTACTGTCTATATGAACACGTACTGTCTATATCAACATGTACTGTTTATATCAACCCGGTATGTACTGTCTATATCAACACGTACTGTCTATATCAACATATACTGTGTATATCAACATGTACTGTCTATATCAACACGTACTGGACTTTTCAACACTATATGTACTGTTAATATCGACATGTACTGTCTATATCAACATGTACTGTCCTTCTCAACACTATATGTACTCTTAATATCAACATGTAATGTCTATATCAACATGTACTGTCTATATCAAGACGTACTGTCTATATCAACACGTACTGTCTATATCAACATGTACTGTCTATATCAACACGTTATGTACTGTCTATATCAACATGTACTGTCTATATCAACATGTACTGTCTATATCAACACGTACTGTCCTTTTCAACACTATATGTACTGTTAATATGGACATGTACTGACTATATCATCACATACAGTCTATATCAACACGTACTGTCTATATCAACACGGTATTTACTGTCTATATCAAAATGTACTGTATATATCAACACGATATGTACTGTCAATATCAACACGTACTGTCTATATCAACATGTACTGTCTATATCAACACGTACTGTCTATATCAACATGTACTGTCTATATCAAGACGTACTGTCTATAGCAACATCTTCTGTCTATATCAACACGTACTGTCTATATCAGCATGTACTGTCTATATCAAGACGTACTGTCTATAGCAACATCTACTGTCTATATGAACACGTACTTTCTATATCAACAGGGTATGTACTGTCTATATCAACACTTACTGTCTATCTCAACAGGTACTGTCCTTTTCAACACTATATGTACTGTTAATATCGACATGTACTGACTATATCATCACGTACAGTCTATATCAACACGTACTGTCTATATCAACACGGTATGTACTGTCTATATCAACACGTACTGTCTATATCAACACGTACTGTTTATATCAACACGAACTGTCTATATCAACACGTACTGTCTATTTCAACACGTTATGTACTATCTATATCAACATGTACTGTCTATATCAACCAGGTATGTACGGTCTATATCATCAGAAGATGTACTGTCTATATCAACCCGGTAGGTACTGTCTATATCAACACGTACTGTCTATATCAACATGTACTGTCTATATCAACACGGTATGTACTGTCTATATCAACACGGTCTGTACTGTCTATATCAACACGTACTGTCCTTTTCAACACTATATGTACTGTTGATATCAACATGTACTGTCTATATCAACATCTACAGTCTATATCAACATGGTATGTACTGTTTATATCGATATGAACTGTCTATATCAACACGGTATGTACTGTCTATATCAACATGTGCTGTGTATATCCACATGTACTGTCTATATCAACACGTACGGACTATATCAACATGTACTGTCTATATCAACACATATTGTCTATATCAACATGTACTGTCTATATCAACACGTACTGTCCTTTTCAACACTATATGTACTGTTGATATCAACATGTACTGTCTATATCAACATCTACAGTCTATATCAAGACGTACTGTCTATAGCAACATATACTGTCTATCTCAACAGGTACTGTCTATATCAACAGGTACTGTATATACCATAACTGTGTGTACTGTCTATATCAACATCTACAGTCTATATCAACACGTACTGTCTATATCAATACGTACTGTCTATATCAACACGTACTGTCTATATTAACATGTACTGTCTATATTAACCAGGTATGTACGGTCTATATCAACACGGTATGTACTGTCTATATCAACATGTACTGTCTATATCAACACGTACTGTCTATATCAACACAGTATGTACTTCTATATCACACCTCATGTCTATATCAACACGTACTGTCCATATCAACATGTACTGTCTATATCAACACGGTATGTACTGTCTATATCAACACGTAATGTCAATATCAACACGGTGTGTACTGTCTATATGAACACGCACTATCTATATCAACATGTACTGTCTATATGAACACGGTAGGTACTGTCTATATCAACACGTACTGTCTATATCAACATGTACTGTCTATATCAACATGTACTGTCTATATCAACACGTACTGTCTATATCAACACGTACTGTCTTTATCAAAACGGTATGTGCTTTCTATATCAACATGTAATGTCTATATCAACACGTACTGTCTATATTAACATGTACTGTCTATATCAACACGGTATGTACTATCTATATCAACAGAAGATGTACTGTCTATATCAACACGGTAGGTACTGTCTATATCAACACGGAATGTAGTGTCTATATCAACTTGTATTGTCTATATCAACACGTACTGTCTATATCAACATGTACTGTCTATATCAACCCGGTATGTACTCTCTATATCAACACGTACTGTTTATATCAACACGAACTGTCTATATCAACACGTACTGTCTATTTCAACACGTTATGTACTATCTATATCAACATGTACTGTCTATATCAACACGGTATGGACTGTCTATATCAACACGGTATGTACTGTCTATATCAACACGTACTGTCTATATCATCACGATATGTGCTGTCTATATCAACACTTACTGTCTATATCAACATGTACTGTGTATATCAACACCGTCTGTACTGTCTATATCAACATCTACTGTCTATATCAAGATGGCATGTACTGTCTGTATCAACATGTACTGTCTATATCAACCCGGTATGTACTGTCTATATCAACAGGTACTGTCTATATCAACATATACTGTGTATATCAACACGGTATGGACTGTCTATATCTACACGGTATGTGCTGTCTATATCTACACATACTGTCTATATCAACACGATCTGTACTGTCTATATCAACACGGTCTGTACTTTCTATATCAACATGTACTGTCTATATCAACACATACTGTCTATATCAACATGTACATTCTATATCAACATGTACTGTTTATATCAATATGTACTGTCTATATCAACACGGTATGTACTGTCTATATCAACACGTACTGTCTATATCAACATGTACTGTCTATATCAACACGGTATGTACTGTCTATATCAACACGATATGTACTGTCTATATCAACACGTAATGTCAATATCAACACGGTGTGTACTGTCTATATGAACACGCACTATCTATATCAACATGTACTGTCTATATGAACATGTACTGTCTATATCAACACGGTATGTACTGTCTATATCAACACGTACGGACTATATCAACATGTACTGTCTATATCAACACATATTGTCTATATCAACATGTACTGTCTATATCAACACGTACTGTCTATATCAAAATGTAATGTCTATATCAACACGTACTGTCTATATCAAGACGGTATGTGCTGTCTATATCAACACGTACTGTCTATATCAACACGTACTGTCTATATCAACACGGTATGTACTGTCTATATCAACACGTACTGTCTATATCAACATGTACTGTCTATATCAAGACGTACTGTCTATAGCAACATATACTGTCGATATGAACACGTACCGTCTATATCAACACGGTCTGTACTGTCTATATCAACACGTACTGTCTATATCAAAACGGTATGTGCTTTCTATATCAACACGTACTGTCTATATCAACACGGTCTGTACTGTCTATATCAACACGTACGGTCTATATCAACACGTACTGTCTATATCTACATGGACTGTCTATATCAACACGTACTGTCTATATCAACACGTACGGACTATATCAACATGTACTGTCTATATCAACACATATTGTCCATATCAACATGTACTGTCTATATCAACACGTACTGTCTATATCAACATGTACTGTCTATATCAACACGGTATGTACTGTCTATATCAACACGGTATGTACTGTCTATATCAACACGTACTGTCTATATCAACATGTATTTTCTATATCAACACAGTATGTGCTGTCTATATCAACACGTACTGTCTATATCAACACGTACTGTCTATATCAACATGTACTGTCTATATCAAAACGTACTGTCTATATCAACACGTACTGTCTATATCAACATGGACTGTCTATATCAACACGTACTGTCTATATCAACACGTACTGTCTATATCAGCATGTACTGTCTATATCAACACGGTAGGTACTGTCTATATCAACACCTACTGTCTATATCAACATGTACTGTCTATATGAACACGTACTGTATATATCATGTACTCTCTATATCAACAGGGTATGTACTGTCTATATCAACACATACTGTCTATATCAACATGTACTGTTTATATCAACATGTACTGTTCTATTCCAACACTATATGTACTTTCTATATCATCGACAGTATGTACTGTCTATATCAACACGTACTGTCTATATCAACATGTACTGTCTATATCAACACGTACTGTCTATATCAACACGTACTGTCTATATCAACATGTACTGTCTATATCAACACGTACTGTCTATATCAACACGTACTGTCTATATCAACACGTACTGTCTATATCAACATGTACTGTCTATATCAAGATGTACTGTCTATATCAACCCGGTATGTACTGTCTATATCAACACGTACGGACTATATCAACATGTACTGTCTATATCAACACATATTGTCTATATCAACACTGTCTATGTACTATGTACTATATCAACATGTACTGTCTATATGAACGTCTGTACTGTCTATATCAACACGTAATGTCTATATCAACACGTACTGTCTATATCAACATGGACCGTCTATATCAACACGTACTGTCTATATCAACACGTACTGTCTATATCAGCATGTACTGTCTATATCAACACGGTATGTATTTTCTATATCAACACGTAGTGTCTATATCAACAAGTACCGTCTATATCAACATGTACTGTCTATATCAACACGTACTGTCTATATCAACAGGTACTGTCTATATCAACACGTAATGTCTATATCAACATGTACTGTCTATATCAACACGGTTTGTACTGTCTATATCAACACGTACTGTCTATATCAACACCGTCTGTACTGTCTATATAAACACGTATGTACTGTTGATATCGACATGTACTGACTATATCAACATGTACTGTCTATATCAACACGTACTGTCTATATCAACATGTACATTCTATATCAACATGTACTGTTTATATCAATATGTACTGTCTATATCAACACGGTATGTAGTGTCTATATCAACACATATTGTCTATATCAACATGTACTGTCTATATCAACATATCAACACGTACTGTCTTTATCAACACTTTATGTACTGTTAATATCAACATGTATTGTCTATATCAACATGTACTGTCTATATCAAGACGTACTGTCTATAGCAACATCTACTGTCTATATGAACACGTACTGTCTATATCAACAGGGTATGTATTGTCTATATCAACACATACTTTCTATATCAACATGTACTATCTGTATCAACACGTACTGTCTATATCAACATGTGCTTTCTATATCAACATGTAATGTCTATATCAACACGTACTGTCTATATCAAGATGTACTGTCTATATCAACACAGTATGTACTGTCTATATCAACACGTACTGTCTATATCAACACGTACTGTACTGTCTATATCAACATGTACTGTTTATATGAACACGTACTGTCTATATCAACATGTACTGTCTATATCAACATGTACTGTCTATATCAACCCGGTATGTACTGTCTATATCAACACGTACTGTCTATATCAACATGTACTGTCTATATCAACACGGTATGTACTGTCTATATCAACACGGTATGTACTGTCTATATCAACACGGTATGTACTGTCTATATCAACACGTACTGTCTATATCAACACGTACTGTCTATATGAACACGTACTGTCTATATCAACATGTACTGTCTATATCAACCCGGTATGTACTGTCTATATCAACACGTACTGTCTATATCAACCAGGTATGTACGGTCTATATCATCAGAAGATGTACTGTCTATATCAACCCGGTATGTACTATCTATACCAACACGTACTGTCTTCATCAACACGATATGTTCTGTTGATATGAACACGTACCGTCTATATCAACACGGTCTGTACTGTCTATATCAACACGTACTGTCTATATCAAAACGGTATGTGCTTTCTATATCAACATGTAATGTCTATATCAACACGTACTGTCTATATCAACATGTACTGTCTATATCAACACGTACTGTCCTTTTCAACACTATATGTACTGTTAATATCAACATGTACTGTCTATATCAACATGTACTGTCTATATGAACACGGTATGTACTGCCTTTATGAACACGTAATGTATATATCATGTACTGTTTATATCAACAGGGTATGTACTGTCTATATCAACACGTACTGTCTATATCAACATGTACTGTCTATATCAACACGTACTGTCTATATCAACATGTACTGTCTATATCAACACGTACTGTCTATATCAACACGTACTGTCAACACTATATCAATATCGACATGTACTGTCTATATCAACACTTACTGTCGATCTCAACAGGTGCTGTCTATATCAAAACGGTATGTGCTTTCTATATCAACATGTAATGTCTATATCAACACGGTATGTACTGTCTATATCAACACGTACTGTCTATATCAACATGTACTGTCTATATCAACACAGTATGTACTGTCTATATCAACACGTACTGTCTATATCAACACGGTATGTACTGTCTATATCAACACGGTATGTAGTGTCTATATCAACACATATTGTCTATATCAACACGTACTGTTTATATGAACACGTACTGTCTATATCAACATGTACTGTCTATATCAACATGTACTGTCTATATCAACATCTACAGTCTATATCAAGACGTACTGTCTATATCAACATGTACTCTCTATTTCAACACGGTATGTACTGTCTATATCAACACGTACTATATCAACACTACTCTCTATATCAACATGTACTGTCTATATCAACACGTACTGTCTTTATCAACACTTTATGTACTGTCTATATCAACACGTACTGTCTATATCAACATGTATTTTCTATATCAACATGTAATGTCTATATCAACACGTACTGTTTATATCAACATGTACTGTCTATATCAACACGGTATGTACTGTCTATATCAACATGTACTGTCTATATCAACATGTAATGTCTATATCAACACGTACTGTCTATATCAACACGTACTGTTTATATCAACACGGTATGTACTGTCTATATCAACATGTACTGTCTATATCAACACGTACTGTCTATATCAACACGTACTGTCTATATCAACACGGTATGTCTATATCAACATGTACATTCTATATCAACATGTACTGTTTATATCAATATGTACTGTCTATATCAACACGGTATGTATTGTCTATATCAACACGGTCTGTACTGTCTATATCAACACGTACTGTCTATATCAAAACGGTATGTGCTTTCTATATCAACATGTAATGTCTATATCAACACGTACTGTCTATATCAAAACGGTATGTGCTTTCTATATCAACATGTAATGTCTATATCAACACGTACTGTCTATATCAACATGTACTGTCTATATCAACACGGTATGTACTGTCTATATCAACACGTACTGTCTATATCAACACGTACTGTCTATATCAACACGGTATGTACTGTCTATATCAACACTTACTGTCTATCTCAACAGGTACTGTCTATAACAACACGGTCTGTACTGTTGATATCAACACGGTCTGTACTGTCTATATCAACACGTACTGTCTTTATCAATATGTACTGCCTATATCAACACGGTGTGTACTGTCTTTTTCAACATGTACTGTCAATATCATCACGTACTGTCTATTCTATATCAACATGTACTGTTTATATCAATATGTACTGTCTACATCAACACGGTATGTACTGTCTATATCAACACGTACTGTCTATATCAACATGTACTGTCTATATCAACACGGTCTATATCAACACGGTACTGTCTATATCAACACGTATGTGTGTTATATCAACATGTACTGTCTATATCAAGAGAGTAGGTACTGTCTATATCAACACATACTGTTTATATCAACATGTACTGTCTATATCAAGACGGTATGTACTGTCTACATTAACACGGTATGTACTGTCTATATCAACACGTACTGTCTATATCAACACGGTATGTATTGTCTATATCAACACGGTATGTACTGTCTATATCAACACGGTATGTACTGTCTATATCAACACGGTATGTAGTGGCTATATCAACACATATTGTCTATATCAACATGTACTGTGTATATGAACAGGTACTGTCTATATCAACATGTACTGTCTATATCAACCCGGTATGTACTGTCTATATCAACACGTACGGACTATATCAACATGTACTGTCTATATCAACACATATTGTCTATATCAACACGGTATTTACTATCTATATCAACATGTACTGTCTATATCAACACGGTATGTACTGTCTATATCAACACGTACTGTCAATATCAACATGTACTCTCTATATCAACACGGTATGTACTGTCTATATCAACACGTACTGTCTATATCAACACTGTATGTACTGCCTCTATCAACACGTAGTGTCTATATCAACCTGGTATGTACTTATATCAACACGTACTGTCTATATCAACACGTACTGTCTATATCAGCATGTACTGTCTATATCAACACGGTAGGTACTGTCTATATCAACACGGAATTTAGTGTCTATATCAACTTGTATTGTCTATATCAACGCGTACTGTCTATATCAACACGTACTGTCTATATCAACATGTACTGTCTATATCAACACGGTCTGTACTGTCTATATCAACACGTACTGTCTATATCAACACGTACTGTCCTTCTCAACACTATATGTACTATTAATATCAACTTGTAATGTCTATATCAACATGTACTGTCTATATCAAGATGTACTGTCTATAGCAACATATACTGTCGATATGAACACGTACCGTCTATATCAACACAGTCTGTACTGTCTATATCAACACGTACTGTCTTTATCAATATGTACTGCCTATATCAACACGGTGTGTACTGTCTATATCAACATGTACTGTCTATATCAACACGGTATTGTCTATATCAACATGTACTGTCTATATCAACACGGTATGTACTGTCTATATCAACATGTACTGTCTATATCAACACGGTATGTACTGTCTATATCAACATGTACTGTCTATATCAACACGGTATGTACTGTCTATATCAACATGTACTGTCTATATCAACACGTACTGTCTATACACGTACTGTCTATATCAACACGGTATGTACTGTCTATATCAAAATGTACTGTATATATCAACACGATATGTACTGTCAATATCAACACCTACTTTCAATATCAACATGTACTGTTTATATCAACACGTTATGTACTGTCTATATGAACACGTACTGTCTATATCAACATGTACTGTCTATATCAACATGGTATGTACTGTCTATATCACCATGTACTGTCTATATCAACAGGGTATGTACTGTCTATATCAACAGGGTATGTACTGTCTATATCAACAGGGTATGTACTGTCTATATCAACAGGGTATGTACTGTCTATATCAACATGGTATGTACTGTCTATATCAACAGGGTATGTACTGTCTATATCAACACGGTATGTCTGTCTATATCAACACGGTATGTACTGTTTATATCAACATGGTATGTACTGTCTATATCAACACGTACTGTTTATATCAACATGGTATGTACTGTTTATATCAACATGGTATGTACTGTTTATATCAACACGGTATGTACTGTTTATATCAACACGAGATTCGTTTTGAATATTTTTTTCTAATTGTAGTGAGGGATATAGATTAACTGTTCTGAAATGTATTTTGTCAATTACAAGTAAATCATTATGGTTGATTTGTATCAACACACTTTAACTACCAAGGAAAAAGTAAGTTAGGAAAATGTCAAAAGGCAGTAAATAAATGAGTTTTCTGTCTCCCTGTTGTTTGTACTTTTCCATTTTAGTATGAAATACTAATTAAAAAAAACAAAGTAGGTTTGTCTCATATGGCTACAAGTAATTACAGTTTTACTGTAGTTGATATTGTTCTTGAAGTGTCAAGCCCGCGTGTGGACGAATTTTAAAAGAAAAAATTCTTTGAAGGCAAATTACATTCTTAGGACCACGGATGTTTTTAAAGAGATGTCTTTTTTTTAATAATAAAAAAAAAACCTTACGCGTTCTGACGGAGATATGGGGGCGTCATTGAAGGATTTTTAAAAAGACAGACAACAATCCTTGACATCCAAATAAATTTATAACAAAATACATCTATTTCCTATCAGGATTTTATTTTCTAGATTTATTTCCGATACGGAACTTAAAGAAGAAACTGTTAATAGCTCTTTATCGAAAAGATAAAGTTGAGACCACTTTTAAAATGTATAGTTAGTTTAATTTAAAAAAGAAAAGGGGGGGGGGAGGATTTTTAACTGCAGATGTTTTTATTTTCTAAATACGAAATATACACGGTAGTATTCATAAATATACATGTAAGCTTCTAAACATACATGGTTATTGACATGTTTTTCCAGCTTTTATTTCTGTTTATTTATAGTTTGATATTTTTGTAAGCAACCGCTATATATATATATATATATATATATATATATATGATTTTTGACAAAAGAAGAAAGACGTTACATTTTGCACTAGCGCTTTCACTGTATTGTATTCACTGTAAAAGAATACAGTGAAAGCGCTAGTGCAAAATGTAACGTCTTTCTTCTTTTGTCAAAAATCATTTTTATTTATAATTTACTCGCATTTCGTCAAATCAAGTTTTTTCTATATATATAGAAACACTTGAATACTGTCAGACATAACAGATATACGGCATTTTTCTTAACCCGACAAAAGGACGTGTAGAAATGAGTATTGAGGAGTTAAAACGTTAATGAAACTGGGGAATTGAAATTTTTACTATAGTGACAGGAATGGAGGAGGTTTCGAATAACTTTAAAAAGAAAAGCGCCGTAAAATATCGACGAGTTTTATACTTAATATACACAATCAGTGCTTGAATGAACCTTTGGATGGCTGTGCCTCACAATACAAACAGAATCAATATCTCATAAGAGACTTCATCCAACTACAGGCCTCGTCAATACTATAATTTGTTTTATTTAACTATTTTTAAATTTTGGTTTTAATACACCTCCACATCCTTCTTTTTTATCATAATTTGTCTAAGTCAGCTCTCAGGTTAAAAAAAATGTAGCTCTTAGAATCACTAATGAGACCTAGAAAGACTTCACGAGAAGCCGAGAAAGCATTATGGGGCTATACAGCAATATTGTTTAGAAATGCGCTATCCCCCTCCTCCCCAGCCCACTCTCATATTTCAGAGGACGAAATATTGAGCTGGAGCTTACACAGTGTTATATTCATTGCCTTCGTACCAATCGGCATAATGTACAAGTTTCTTAACCACTTAACGACAGCGCGCCTTGACAAGCATACTTTAGGAAAATGATCCATTCAGTATATATATAAAAGTAGTTCTCACTTACATCCCCGCGTCATGTACATTAATCCATATATCTTTGAAATAACAACATTGATATGTAGAGCTTAGGGATACCGGAAACGGTACAGAGCACATTGGAACTATCAAACGGTCAGTGCTGAGTGTATTAAAATATATGCCGTGATTTAGCGAGGATGTAGAAAGACAAAAATGGCGAGCCCTTGACCATATATTCTATTTATCCAGTAACATTTATTGAACATTCAGATTATCGAAACTTCAATAATTTTTTGTTCAATTTTTGTTTACATAGATAATATTGACGTCAGCTGAACATTGCCTGATGACGTATGACAAAATGATTGCTCCGCGCAGAAATATAGTTCCAAACTAACAAGAACTCCATGAAGTTTCTTTACAAAAATGCGTTATCATTATGACAGATAAAATCTCTTATTTAAACGGTTATTGATATTTTGAATGTAATATGTAAGAAAGTCAAAAAGTAATTCTGCCGAATTAATGGGTGTGTTAAAAGTAAGCTATTTCCGTCAGTACTGAATACAGCTAAATCATACTTATATGGCAGGTATATTCCGATAATGGCAGCGTTTGTTGAATGTCTGTATTTGTTTATAGTAACAGTGTATTTACTGGCACATAATTGTCACGTTTAAAACACAGCAGTAAAAATGACATAAACTTCTCGGGATAGCGTTACAGTTGTAGTAACAAATATCCGCCAATAAATCAGACATTGCTCTGTCTCTGTCTCTCTGTCACATTCTTTCTGTCTGTCTCTCTGTCTCAATGTCTGTCTCTGTCTGTCACTGTCTTTGTTTGTCTCTGCCTGTCTCTCTGTCTGTCTGTCTCGCTCTCTGGTTCTCTGTATATCTCTCTATCTCTGTCTGTCTATCTCTTTCTCTTTGTCTGTCTCTTTGTCTCGCTTTGTCTCTGCCTGTCTCTCTGTCTGTCTGTCTCGCTCTCTGGTTCTCTGTATATCTCTCTATATCTCTGTCTGTCTGTCTATCTCTTTCTCTTTGTCTGTCTCTTTGTCTCGCTTTGTCTCTGTCTGCCTGCCTGTCTGTCTGTCTGTCTGTCTGTCTGTCTGTCTGTCTCTCTCCATCTCTCTCTCTCTCTCTCTCTCTCTCCCTCTCTCCCTCTCTCTCTCTCTCTCTCTCTCTCTCTCTCTCTCTCTCTCTCTCATTCTCTCATCAGTTGCTGTATCATTGTTAATAAAGTATAAAACATTTATTTAGTACAAGTGGAAAAGATATTCAATTATATCTAATAAATTTCAAGTTTTGTGATTCCTGTAGAGCCATCATTCATGAATCCTAGTGAGATATGATTTTTGTCTGTCATCACATAGAATAAAAGATGGTCTACATGTGGCGCCAAAGGAGGCGCTCGGAAACATTACTTAATCTATGTCCCATTAGCATCGTTGTAACCTATGAAAACTCGAAGACGAGTTTTCTGCTGGAGGGGAAGTATATAACTATATATAACTAAATACTAGCCTCAATCTATACCGCTCGACTAGAGAAAACTTCTATCAAGTTTGACCGGTTGAGCACCAGACTATTAAGTTTGAGGTTCCAGGTTCGAATCCCAGCGGAGGCATTGAATTAAATAATGACCTCAGTTACATTGGCGCCTGTGTAGTTGGCGCTATTTTTGCAAACATCGCTGTAACACCTGGAAATTTCTAGAAATTGTCATTCATATTTGATATCATGAGGAACAACAACTATCTCATAAAAACCGGACTGTAGCGAATGAAATTGAATAACTGCTCTTGCTGAAAAACAACATTCGTCCACGGAAGAGTTCATAAACAACGGACGAATGATTTTCTTTTTCAAGATTTGCGTGTCTCACCGACACACGTGTATTGATTTTAAACACTTAATAAGGAGAAATGAAATGATTTAAAATGGTTTACTGGTTATATCGCGTGGAATTCCTTTGACCTATTATCTTTATGGCAGATCTAATATCTGAGACACGTAAGTCTATTTCGACCCGTGGATTTCAAATGCAGCTATCCATATTTTGAGGATGAATAATGGCTTCAGAAATATTTCATTGCTCAATTTCTTGTATCGTCTCCCGTCACAGGTCAAATGATATACCGTCTAGCCTTACAAACCAAGTAATGTACCGTCTCCCCTGACAGGTGAGGTAATGTATTGTCTCCCCTGACAGGTGAGGAAATGTACTGTCTCCCCTGACAGGCAAGGTAATGTAATGTCTCCCCTGACAGGTGATGTAATGTACCATCTCCCCTGACAGGTGAGGTATTATACCGTCTCCCTTGACAGGTGAGGTAATGTACCGTCTCTCTTGACAGGTAAGGTAATGTACCGTCTCCCCTGACAGGTAAGCTAATGTACCGTCTCCCCTGACAGGTGAGGTAATGTACCGTCTCCATTTAAAGGTCAGGTAATATATCGTCTCCCTTTATAGGCCAGGTAATGTGCCGACCGTCTCCCCTTAAAGGTCAAGTGAATTATTGTCTCCAATTACAGGTCAAGTACCATACCGTCTCCCCATGAAGTGTGTGCCTAAAATCACCTTACAATTGTTTAAAATCAAACACGAATAAAGAGAAAGAACTAATGCTGACCAGACCACTAAATGATAATTGATGACCATTGGTCACTGTGTTTTACGATCTTCTACATTGTACAAGCTGTATGATTCATCACTACAATAGCGATTTTTTTTAGTTTTCAGAACTCCAGCGCGGATTTGATTCGTATTTTAGAATGCTTTAAACCATTTCGTTCCATTAAATATGGATAACTACACTGCCACCAGCGGCCTATCCCTGTATGTTAGGTTCATATATTGTCATTATCTGTTATATTTAACCTGGTGTGTCAGCCTCGCCGTTTGACTCATGTTTAACTAAAAAACAATGCCTCTATTATTCACAGTATTGTAGGAATACTGGAATAACACATAGATAATAGTACAAAAGAACACAGAAATCGGATAGAGTGAAAAAATGAATTAAATTGCATCGTACAGCTGTTTCGTCCTTCTAGGACTAGTCAGTGAGGCTAACATCCCTAAGTGTTGAAACCTGGGAGACGACTAAGGAAATCGAAATTGGTCGAAAGAAATGTAAAAATATAGGTGAATAAGCCCCGAAATAAAATAAATCATAAGATTTATTTATCGCATGATTTCAAAAAAATGACCGAAAGAGTTTTTTGGTTTCATCAATTGCTGTTTTTTATCTAAAATTATTTCTGTGAACATATCTACTCATGACATTTAGAAAATTGTTGCGATAGTTGATTGGTAAAAATTATGAATATAGCTAGCTTGATCGATTTACATACCAGCGAGCTTTCATGTCATTCGGTATCTATGTATATATTGTTGTATCTAAGCAGTACTGTAAGTCATTTAGATTTCGCGATTAGTTTATGTCGCGGACTTACATTGTACCTCTACATTTATATTTGTGAATATATAATTTCGCAATTGCTGATCTAGAAATGATTTAAATTCGCGAATGGTGAACTATTACAGAACTGAATTTTGAAGGACGCCGAATCAACATGGATGCAAACCAGGAGTTAATTTCACACAAATAATTGCGAGGGATTTGAATTCGCGATCGACTCTTTCCGGGTATCAACGCGAAAATAAATCCCACGCAAAATATAAAGGATTTACAGTATATGTTTATGATAAATCAAACGAGAGAAATGGGTCTTTTTCAAGTGTATTTATTGTGTCACTGTTGATTCCTTACACGTACAGAACATGCTGAAGTTTGCCGCTTGTCCGAAATATCCTTTAAAGTATAGCGACAGAGACCTAAGTTTTCTCTATGTAGGTAACTGGTAAACGTAAAGGGAAAAAATATACAGTAGTGTTATATAATCTATATGTATATAAATGAACACAGTCTATACATTATGAACGACAAAAACAGGGGGGATCACACACCTAACGAAGGACACAGCAAACCCTGCTGTACGGGACAACTATGTCACGTGCCTGTACACAGAGTCTTGTTTCATTCCATATGACTCACTTTTCTATAACGGGACACCAAGTCAGTTGTCATGGTTACGCTACCTTACATCTATTCGACTGTAGTAATTGAATATTTAATAAGTTGCAGTGCTGAAAACGTGTGAAATGTTGAACGGAGCCATACTCGCTCCCTTTACTCCTAATTAAATTGTCAACGTGGCTTGTTCTGATTGAGTCGAGATCGCATTCCTTCACCGGAACAAGCTGGGGATGGTAGCTGAGTGTTTTAAACACGTGATCTGCACCAGGTGACTCACTAACAAATGTACATATTTATATTTATTCATTTTTGTGGTCATCGGCAAAGGTTAAAAGTCAAACGCCACACTTCACAGTTTTTGGCGTAAAATGCTCATTTCTAAATTCAACGAGTTCATTGTGGTCAAAGTTAAAAGGTCAGAGGTCATGTTAATTTAAAGAATTATTAGGCGTGGAAACCAAGGATACGACAGGCCCTTCTACACCAGCCGTTTATCCTATTATTTGCCTGCAAGGAAACCACCAGGGACAGCTTTCCACCAAGCTGTATGATAAACGTGACGATTTTAGTGAATTACCTCTGCTCCCCATTCTACAGTGAATACAGTTCACAGTTAATTCTATCTCCTAGCAACTGTTCATAATATCAGGATTTCCGTGGAAACAACTGACTGATTAACTCACAACACAGGGTTTCAAACGATATAGGTTGATAATGTGTTGTGGTAGTTATAATGACCTCACAAAGATATATTCTGTCTCTTTGTACGATATGAAGCTGGACGTGTTTGATGCTCGTTAGTATGTCTTGTCTGGTGGTTCCGTTGTCCGATATGAAGCTGGGCGTGTTTGATGCTCGTTAGTATGTCTGGTGGTTCCGTTGTCCGATATGAAGCTGGGCGTGTTTGATGCTCGTTAGTATGTCTGGTGGTTCCGTTGTCCGATATGAAGCTGGGCGTGTTTGATGCTCGTTAGTATGTCTTGTCTGGTGGTTCCGTTGTCCGATATGAAGCTGGACGTGTTTGATGCTCGTTAGTATGTCTTGTTTAGTGGTTCCGTTGTCCGATATGAAGCTGGACGTGTTTGATGCTCGTTAGTATCTTTTGTCTGGTGGTTCCGTTGTACGATATGAAGCTGGACGTGTTTGATGTTCGTTAGTATGTTTTGTCTGGTGGTTCCGTTGTCCGATATGAAGCTGGGCGTGTTTGATGTTCGTTAGTATGTCTTGTCTGGTGGCTCCGTTGTCCGATATGAAGCTGGGCGTGTTTGATGTTCGTTAGTATGTCTTGTCTGGTGGTTCCGTTGTCCGATATGAAGCTGGGCGTGTTTGATGTTCGTTAGTATGTCTTGTCTGGTGGCTCCGTTGTCCGATATGAAGCTGGGCGTGTTTGATGTTCGTTAGTATGTCTTGTCTGGTGGTTCCGTTGTCCGATATGAAGCTGGGCGTGTTTGATGTTCGTTAGTATGTCTTGTCTGGTGGCTCCGTTGTCCGATATGAAGCTGGGCGTGTTTGATGTTCGTTAGTATTTCTGGTGGTTCCGTTGTATAATATGAAGCTGGACGTAATACTTATAATATTTCAAGTTTATTTTTTTCCTGAGTTTAACTTTAAGGGTATTGTCATGTTTCTTAAGCGTATCGCGCCCGCCTTTGTAAGATATATCAAGATAGTGGGAGCTATTACGATAGAGGTTTACAAAGACGTCCGTCGAGATAAACAACAGTAGGTTTCATGAACAGACGTCGTGTCGAGATAAGCAATAGTGGGTTTTATTAGCAAACTTCGTGTTGCGATAAACAATAGTGGGTTTTATTGACAGACGTCGTGTCGAGATAAGCAATAGTGGGTTTTATTAGCAGACATCGTGTCGAGATAAACAACAGTGGGTTTATTGACGGACGTCGTGTCAAGATAAACAATAGTGGGTTTTATTGACAGACGTCGTGTCGAGATAAGCAATAGTGGGTTTTAGTGACAGACGTCGTGTCGAGATAAACAATAGTGGGTTTTATTGACAGACGTCGTGTTAGGAACAATAGTGGGTTTATTGACGGACGTCGTGTCAAGATAAACAACAGTGGTTTTACTGATAGACGTCGTGTCGAGATAAACAATGGTGGTTTTACTGTCAGACGTCGTTTCGAGATAAACAACACTGGTTTTACTGACAGACGTCGTTTCGAGATAAACAATGATGGTTTTACTGACAGACGTCGTTTCGAGATAAACAACATTGGTTTTACTGACAGACATCGTTTCGAAATAAACAGCAGTAATTTTACTGACAAACAAACAATAGGAAGGTTACTGAACTTTTCAACTTTTTTTTTTGCATTATGAATGAAGATCCAGTATATGGTGTTTGGGGATATGACGCCTTTGCTTCCAACGACGTCACTAAGAAAGCAAACTTTATGGGGTTACAAAAATATATCACACGTTTAGAAAAGATACAAAGGCCCAAAACTAACTAGAAATCATAGTCATTACAACAGTGGATATTCATATAATCTGTTGATTCCGTTGAAATATTACGTTAGATACACTTTCCTACCCGAGTCCTGTTTTCTGGTCTTTTTTCACTCCTTTTGGATAAGAAATACTGCATCACTGTCCTATTGTCTATATCACAAGATTGCTGAATCTTATTTTGGCTAGAAAACGAAAATATGATATTCTACAGTACCTAGGTTCCATTCTACTATACTTACTGTATACACTTATGTAATTATTTCTTGGAATACGAGGGGACAGGTGAACCCATAAATTCTGGTACTCTGCTATCCTTAGTGTATAGTATAGGTCTATTACTTATCGTAACATAGGACAGTTGAGACAACTAAATTCATTCCAAAACACTTTGAATCCCCCACAGTCCCGGCAAGTGGGTGGCAATGCCAAATAATTGCTTTGATGAATGTTGGTCTGTATCTAGGATCACCGAGGTAATATTTAAGTCATATACAGGAGGTGATTGTGTGTGAAACGAAAACGGATCTTCACTACTCTTAATTTTCTCCTTACAAAACTACCATGTCATAAAATTATTATTTTTATAATTATGAAACTTCAATTAGAAGATGGCGTATTGAATTTCAATCTGTTCTTCGTTCTTTCTTTTTTTTCGTGGAAAATGTATTTATCATTAATGAAACTTTACATGGGAAATAATTGTCCACTCTAGATTTGAAAAAATAACTTTAATGACGTCATCCAGTATGGCTACTATTTCCTAGCTTTCATTAGCTGAAAATCTGCTTGGCTATATAACCTTTGTTTTAATTTGCAATATTAACTTGGTCGTTTGTTAGTTGAGTTTACCTCTCCGTGATATGTTGAGGCGATGTCTCCTTGTGGTTACCTCACTGAACAACAAACGGAAGGCCCGTCGCGTGCTTTCCAGAGCAATTTGGGTTTGTGTCACAGCCACGTCAGTACAGACCGGTCCGTTTCTCAGCTTCGTGAGAAACACAAGTTACCGCCGATGTGGAACGTTCATCCACATACCTCGTACAGTATACTTACTTATGGTTGTGTAGACCAACTTTCTGGCTGCGCTCTCGCAACCGTCAAACTTTGACGGAAAGAATATCTATTTGACTTACTATAAGACGGTAAAAAGCAGCGTATCATATCCTGATTGGTCGAAATTCAGGTACTCTCTGATGTTGATCAAATTTGATACGTCGGTGTATTTTTCGACACTGAAAAGTGTTAATTCGTTTTTTTTGTGATTGGAAAAAAATACCGTCATAGAGAAGCGAGCAGTGTACCGAATGACCGTTATAATGATGCGATGAATGTGTTATTGACCGTTATAGTGAGGCGACAGATGTATTAAGTGGCCGTTATAGTGAGGCAACTGATGTGTTAAATGGCCGTTATAGTGAGGCAATTATTGTATTAAACTACGGACAATGCAGCTAATTCAACCTTCAATAGTCCCGGGCATTCTTGTAACGGTCCGCGTTACATTCATAACTAGTTGATGTTTAAAATAAACCATTTTGAAGGTTCAACTTGATAGTCATGTATGGAAGCCTCTGTGTGCTTATTGATGTTTCAGTATTGGACAATCACAATGATGTATGGAACCTTATGTGTGTCAATCTATGTTTCAGGGGTGGACAATCTCAATGTTGTATGGAAGCTCATGTGTGCCTACATGGTATTGGGATTTATCGGATTCTGCCTTATTTTCTTCTGCTTGGACAGAATTGGTGCCAAAGTGGATCCAGAGAAAACAAGCCTCAGTGTAAGTATAGACAATTGCTTTCCTTCTACTTACTGTTAAGATGAAACTATTTAGACAAAATTTTATTATTATCAATCTTTAGGAAATAGGACCTAATTTTGTTTAAATGTTCAGTTCTGGCTGGACGATTCGAGGAAAATTTTGCATTAAAAAAGACTTCTTCCGTAGGAATGGCTGGATGTTTTTGCAAACGTTGGCAGACTTATCCTTGGGGGATGGATATTCAAGTTTGTAAAAAAATGGTTTTGACCTCTTGCGGGACAGAGGGTTGGAGTCAAATAGAGGAAACGTTTTATATCCTTCCTTTTCTTCTGTTGGGTTTAAAACATTATGTCAAACTTTGATTTTTAGCATCCAATGTAAACTCATTTTTGCATAAATCGTGAGTGTGACCAACGTTTTGCAAAGAGGTGGGCTTAGTCGTTGAAATAGGGCAAACGCTTTAAAATTACTCCTCTTCTGTTGTATTTGGGTCATTTTGGGGACAGAGAGAGAGAGAGGGAACCTAATCAAGAGAATAGCGGTGCACCTTTGTGTTGTGTTCTCTGGAAGAAATGTATTGGTGTGATTCCTGAGGATTATTTCGGATAGAAATACGGGCCCTATTGGCCTCTTGTTATACTAAACACTATGACACTATGACTTTTATCTTCAACTTCAAGAAGAGAGTTATGCATTACAGTCTATAGTAATGTTGATGTCACGTGTCCGTTCTTGTCTGAATATAGATATCTTCACACAATTTCTACACCAAATCGTGGACCTGACTTTAGCTAGGCAGGTCTTGATTGAAAAGGTAGAACTTTTGGAACCGTTTACTTTCGTGGAGTTTCCGAGTGAACAAGTTAATTTGTGTACTTGATTTGTATTAGCTTTTTATTGCTTGTTTTATAGGAACAAAGCACTTGAGCAAATTAATCCGGCGACTAGGATCAGGAATATGGTGAATACAAATAGATTTTGTTCGAACATGGAAACAATTTTCAGAATACCATGTAAACAGGGGACTGATTTGTAAGCATTATCCTTGATAAGGCCAGGGGAACGCACGCGCGATTCAATGTAAACTTCGATAAAGAGGGAAATTGTATATATCTTTTATGTATCTTTTATCTATTTGTTATAAATTCCATCCAAAATTGTTGATATTTACTACAAATTCTATCCATACGCTAGTGAAACATATCTTATATGTTCATCATAAATTCGCTTCTATGGTAACTAGGAAGTTTCCCGCTGATGTTTATATATAATTGGATTCCATTTTCCTCACGATACAACAGTATATTTGATACCAAGTAGATTTGGGCTGTATCATCCACGTTATAATTTATATAAAAAAAAAAGAATCCTATGCTGGCATTGGATTTTCCATTAGCAGTTGTGACCATTTGGTGCAACAAGAAGACATTTTTTCCCCTATTTTATTCTGATTTGTCGAAAAGTGAGAATGGATAGGAAGATTGATTTAGTTATTGGCCGGAAATTGACACTACGCGCAAGGCAAATGACGATAGCTTTTGTCATAAAAATTGATTATATGAATTCTGAAAAAGTTATGTTTTATCATCATAACACCCTTTTCCAGTAGACATTTGCATTTTGGTAGAATGGAAATGTAATATTGGTCGGTCCGTTCCTGTAATGTCACACGTGACTATGGTGAAAGCGTGCTGAAGAAACGCCATTAGCTGGTATTACTGTTTACAACGAGACTGCCATCTATCACAGTGCTCCCTAAATACGTTAGTATGAAATTTCATGCGCCTCCGCTAGAATAACAATACAACATCCATGGCGGATCCTTTCATCATAATTTTATATGGAAATGAAGTTATTTTAGGAGAAATTCTAGACATTTGCGTCTATTATAACGTAACTCAAACATCATGTTTGACAGCCGACTTATGGCATATTTTGAAAAGTAATGTATTGATTAGCCATTGGAAGCAAGCGTGCCTGTATCCCGACACAGAAGCCCTCGACTGTTCAAAGGCAGCTTCTAATACATGTAGTTATCTCGCGTGGGATAATCAGTTAGACTGTCTACATAGAAATGTTTGTAGACATTGATCAATTGTTTGTATATACAAAGTGTGTAGACATTGACCACTTTATCTACACATACATATACATATATTGTACACTTACTCTCGATACACACCGAGTTTAAACATTAACACATTGTCTACATTTACATTGTGTTAACATTTAACATATTGTCTACATATACACTGTGTTAACATTGAACACATAGTCTACATATACACTATAAACATTGAACACATTGTCTACATATACACTGTGTTAACATTGAACACATTGTCTACATATACACTGTGTAAACATTGAACACATTGTCTACATCTACACTGTGTAAACATTGAACTGTCTACATCTACACTGTGTAAACATTGAACACATTGTCTACATATACACTATGTAAACAGTGAGCACATTGTCTACATGTACACTGTGTTAACATTGAACACATTGTCTACATATACACTGTGTAAACATTGAACACATTGTCTACATATACACTGTGTAAACATTGAACACGTTGTCTACATATACACTGTGTAAACATTGAACACATTGTCTACATCTACACTGTGTAAACATTGAACACATTGTCTATATGTACACTGTGTAAACATTGAACACATTGTCTACATCTACACTGTGTAAACATTGAACACATTGTCTACATATACACTGTGTAAACATTGAACACGTTGTCTACATATACACTGTGTAAACATTGAACACATTGTCTACATGTACACTGTGTAAAAATTGAACACATTGTCTACATATACACAGTAAACATTGAACACATTGTCTTCATATACACGGTGTAAACATTGAACACATTGTCTACTTTTACACTGTGTTAACATTGAACACATTGTCTACATATACACTGTGTAAACATTGAACACATTGTCTACATATACACAGTAAACATTGAACACATTGTCTTCATATACACGGTGTAAACATTGAACACATTGTCTACTTTTACACTGTGTTAACATTGAACACATTGTCTACATATACACTGTGTAAACATTGAACACATTGTCTTCATGTACACTGTTTAAACATTGAACACATTGTCTACATGTACACTGTTTAAACATTGAACACATTGTCTACATATACACTATAAACATTGAACACATTGTCTACATATACACTGTGTAAACATTGAACACATTGTCTACATATACACTGTGTAAACATTGAACACCTCATCTACATACACACTGTGTAAACGTTGAACACCTTGTCTACATATACACTGTGTATACATTGAACACTTTTTCTACATATACACTATAAACATTGAACACATTGTCTACATACACAGTGTGTAAACATTGAACACATTGTCTACATTTACACTGTGTAAACATTGAACACATTGTCTACATTTACACTGTGTAAACATTGAACACATTGTCTACATATACACTGTGTAAACATTGAACACATTGTCTACATATACACTGTGTTAACATTGAACACATTGTCTACATATACACTGTGTAAACATTGAACACATTGTCTACATATACACTGTGTCAACATTGAACACATTATCTACATGTACACTGTTTAAACATTGAACACATTGTCTACATGTACACTGTTTAAACATTGAACACATTGTCTACATATACACTATAAACATTGAACACATTGTCTACATGTACACTGTGTAAACATTGAACACATTTTCTACATATACACTGTGTAAACATTGAACACATCGTCTACATATACACTGTGTAAACATTGAACACATTGTCTACATGTACACTGTTTAAACATTGAACACATTGTCTACATTTACACTGTTAACATTGAACACATTGTCTACACATACACTGTGTTAACATTGAACACATTGTCTACATGTACACTGTGTAAACATTGAACACATAGTCTACATGTACACTGTCTTAACATTGAACACATTGTCTACATATACACTATAAACATTGAACACATTGTCTACATCTACACTGTGTAAACATTGAATACATTTTCTACATATACACTGTGTTAACATTGAACACATTGTCTACATATACACTGAGTAAACATTGAACACATTGTCTACATATGCACTGTGTTAACATTGAACACATTGTCTACATATACACTGTGTAAACATTGAACACATTGTCTACATATACACTGTGTAAACATTGAACACATTGTCTACATATACACTGTGTAAACATTGAACACATCATCTACATCTACACTGTGTTAACATTGAACACATCGTGTACATATACACGGTGTAAACATTGAACATATTGTCTACATGTACACTGTGTTAACATTGAACACATTGTCTACATATACACTGTGTAAACATTGAAGACATTGTCTACATGTACATTGTGTAAACATTGAACACATTTTCTACATATACACTGTGTAAACATTGAACACATTGTCTACATGTACACTGTGTAAACATTGAACACATTTTCTACATACGCTATAAACATTGAACACATTTTCTACATATACACTGTGTAAACGTTGAACACATTGTCTACATATACACTGTGTAAACATTGAAAACATTGTCTACATATACACGGTGTTAACATTGAACACATTGTCTACATATACACTGTTAACATTGAACACATTGTCTACATATACACTGTGTAAACATTGAACACATCGTCTACATATACACTGTGTAAACATTGAACACATTGTCTGCATCTATAATGTTAACATTGAACACATTGTCTACATATACACTGTGTAAACATTGAACACATCGTCTACATTTACACTGTTAACATTGAACACATTGCCTACATATACACTGTGTTAACATTGAACACATTGTCTACATGTACACTGTGTAAACATTGAACACATTGTCTACATGTACACTGTGTTAACATTGAACACATCGTCTACATGTACACTGTGTAAACATTGAACACATCGTCTACTTATACACTATAAACATTGAACACATTGTCTACATATACACTGTGTTAACATTGAACACATCGTCTACATATACACTGTTTAAACATTGAACACATTGTCTACATATACACTATAAACATTGAACACATTGTCTACATCTACACTGTGTAAACATTGAACACATTGTCTACATATACACTGTGTAAACATTGAACACGTTGTCTACATATACACTGTGTAAACATTGAACACATTGTCTACATGTACACTGTGTAAAAATTGAACACATTGTCTACATATACACAGTAAACATTGAACACATTGTCTTCATATACACGGTGTAAACATTGAACACATTGTCTACTTTTACACTGTGTTAACATTGAACACATTGTCTACATATACACTGTGTAAACATTGAACACATTGTCTACATATACAAAGTAAACATTGAACACATTGTCTTCATATACACGGTGTAAACATTGAACACATTGTCTACATATACACTATAAACATTGAACACATTGTCTACATACACAGTGTGTAAACATTGAACACATTTTCTACATATACACTGTGTAAACATTGAACACATCGTCTACATATACACTGTGTAAACATTGAACACATTGTCTACATGTACACTGTTTAAACATTGAACACATTGTCTACATATACACTATAAACATTGAACACATTGTCTACATATACGCTGTGTAAACATTGAACACATTGTCTACATATACACTGTGTTAACATTGAACACATTGTCTACATATACACTGTGTAAACATTGAACACATTGTCTACATATACACTGTGTAAACATTGAACACATTGTCTACATATACACTGTGTTAACATTGAACACATTGTCTACATATACACTGTGTAAACATTGAACACATTGTCTACATATACACTGTGTCAACATTGAACACATTATCTACATGTACACTGTTTAAACATTGAACACATTGTCTACATGTACACTGTTTAAACATTGAACACATTGTCTACATATACACTATAAACATTGAACACATTGTCTACATGTACACTGTGTAAACATTGAACACATTTTCTACATATACACTGTGTAAACATTGAACACATCGTCTACATATACACTGTGTAAACATTGAACACATTGTCTACATGTACACTGTTTAAACATTGAACACATTGTCTACATTTACACTGTTAACATTGAACACATTGTCTACACATACACTGTGTTAACATTGAACACATTGTCTACATGTACACTGTGTAAACATTGAACACATAGTCTACATGTACACTGTCTTAACATTGAACACATTGTCTACATATACACTATAAACATTGAACACATTGTCTACATCTACACTGTGTAAACATTGAACACATTTTCTACATATACACTGTGTTAACATTGAACACATTGTCTACATATACACTGAGTAAACATTGAACACATTGTCTACATATACACTGTGTTAACATTGAACACATTGTCTACATATACACTGTGTTAACATTGAACACATTGTCTACATATACACTGTGTAAACATTGAACACATTGTCTACATATACACTGTGTAAACATTGAACACATCATCTACATCTACACTGTGTTAACATTGAACACATCGTGTACATATACACGGTGTAAACATTGAACATATTGTCTACATGTACACTGTGTTAACATTGAACACATTGTCTACATATACACTGTGTAAACATTGAAGACATTGTCTACATGTACATTGTGTAAACATTGAACACATTTTCTACATATACACTGTGTAAACATTGAACACATTGTCTACATGTACACTGTGTAAACATTGAACACATTTTCTACATACGCTATAAACATTGAACACATTTTCTACATATACACTGTGTAAACGTTGAACACATTGTCTACATATACACTGTGTAAACATTGAAAACATTGTCTACATATACACGGTGTTAACATTGAACACATTGTCTACATATACACTGTTAACATTGAACACATTGTCTACATATACACTGTGTAAACATTGAACACATCGTCTACATATACACTGTGTAAACATTGAACACATTGTCTGCATCTATACTGTTAACATTGAACACATTGTCTACATATACACTGTGTAAACATTGAACACATCGTCTACATTTACACTGTTAACATTGAACACATTGCCTACATATACACTGTGTTAACATTGAACACATTGTCTACATGTACACTGTGTAAACATTGAACACATTGTCTACATGTACACTGTGTTAACATTGAACACATCGTCTACATGTACACTGTGTAAACATTGAACACATCGTCTACTTATACACTATAAACATTGAACACATTGTCTACATATACACTGTGTTAACATTGAACACATCGTCTACATATACACTGTGTAAACATTGAACACATTTTCTACATATACACTGTTAACATTGAACACATTGTCTGCATTTACACTGTGTAAACATTGAACACATTGTCTGCATCTATACTGTGTAAATATTTATACGTCGTCTCCATAAACACTGTGTAAACAATGAACACATCGTCTACATTTACACTTTGTAAACATTGAACACATTGTCTACATACCCACTGTAAACATTGAACACAATTGTCTACATATATACTTAATGAACATTGACAACATTGTCAACATATACATTATATAAACTCTTTTGCGTAAACATTGAATTATAATAAGATAACAATGCAGATTTACATTTAAAACCAACTTGTTATCTGCTCAGTCATCCTATACCATAGATAGTTGTCTTGGGGTAGTCTCCACTATAACGACTTAGTACAATGTAGGTTTAGGTTTCATTATAGAGCCAATCGATAAAGCAATGAGTTTATCCCTCCTGTCACAGGGAATTAAGTCAACAACTTGGAAGGGGAGACAATCCACGATATCCTGTAATTCACCTAGATAAGGGAGATGACTCCTCCTGACAGAGGGAGCAGGGTAAAAACATAGCAGGGTAGACAATTCACGTTAAACTGTTCTACACCTAGACAAGGGAGACAACAAATTAATTCCACCTGACATAGGGAGAGGGGTAAACAACTTGGTAGGGGAGACAATCCACATTAAACTGGTGTACACCTAGACAAGAGAGACAACAAATTGATTCCATCTGACAGAGGGAGAGGGGTAAACAATCTGGTAGGGGAGACAATCCACGTTATACTGATCTACCCCTAGATAAGGGAGACAGAAGAAAAAGAAGAGACTGGAATTGGCAGGGTTTTTTTTTAATTTTCATGTATACCGTAAAACTTTTCATTTCAGGGATTTACTTCGTGTTATGATTAATCTAAGAATTCATATGTCTAGAAGAACCACGAAATTAGAGTCCCACGAAAACGTGAAATTTTACTGTACATTACATACATGGAGATCACTTAGCTGGAGAACAAACGAAAGAAAAAAGACACATTCATCTATTTATTTTTTTTAACATGGTATTGATTGAACAAGTAATTTGTAGGCAGAATCCTACAAAGTACGTTACGCAGAGCAAAATAAGAGTTAAAAGACGGGAGATGCATCCAACTCTGTCTGTGTTAAAATAGCTGTCCAGAGTTTTAGAATGACAGAAAGAAATGGCACATCAGAGTGCGACATTTTTGAATATCGATTTAATTTGCATACACTCTTTCTCACTTCCGAATACTAAAAGCTGTTTGCAAGATCTTTATGACACGTGACAACAATAAAAACCGACCGACTTTATGTAACTTTGTTTACCTTTACTTCTTTTTGAATTCTTCATTTATACCGGATGCCTTGAGATGCTCTCTACAGAAGTTTAAATGTTGACTGCTGTAGACGTGGTGGTATGTCGGTCAAGAAGATTGTAAGTGAAGTCGTTTGAAATCGAGGTGAAATGTAGGCGAAGGTTATGTAGACGATGTAGTCTGTATGTTTATGGGATGGAAAAGAGATAGTATGTAGGCTATGTGGTCATGAAGCGAGGTAGTCTGTAGGCGAAGTGTTCTGAAGGCAAAGTGTTCTGTAGGCGAAGTGTTCTGTAGGCAAGGTAGTCTGTAGGCGAAGTGTGCTGTAGGTAAGGTAGTCTGTAGGTGAAGTGTGCTGTAGGCAAGGTGGTCTGCAGGCGAAGTGTTCTGTAGGCGAGGTAGTCTGTAGGCGAAGTGTGATGTAGGCAAGGTAGCCTGTAGGCAAAGTATTCTGTAGGCGAATTGTTCTGTAGACATTGTAGTCTGTAGGCGAAGTGTGTTGTAAGCAAGGTAGTCTGTAGGCGAAGTGTGCTGGAGGCGAGGTAGTTTTGAGGCTATAAGGGATGGAAGCGAGGTGTTCTATAGGGAAAGTAGTGTTTAGGCGAGGTAGTATGTAGGCGAAGTATGATGTAGGCAAGGTAGTCTGTAGGCGAAGTGTGCTGGAGGCGAGGTAGTTTTGAGGCTATAAGGGATGGAAGCGAGGTGTTCTGTAGGGAAAGTAGTGTGTAGGTGAGGTAGCATGTAGGCGAAATATGATGTAGGCAAGGTAGTCTGTAGGCGAAGTGTGCTGGAGGCGAGGTAGTTTTGAGGCTATAAGGGATGGAAGCGAGGTGTTCTGTAGGGAAAGTAGTGTGTAGGTGAGGTAGCATGTAGGCGAAGTATGATGTAGGCAAGGTAGTCTGTAGGCGAAGTGTGCTGGAGGCGAGGTAGTTTTGAGGCTATAAGGGATGGAAGCGAGGTGTTCTGTAGGGAAAGTAGTGTGTAGGCGAGGTAGTATGTAGGCGAAGTATGATGTAGGCAAGGTAGTCTGTAGGCGAAGTGTGCTGGAGGCGAGGTAGTTTTGAGGCTATAAGGGATGGAAGCGAGGTGTTCTGTAGGGAAAGTAGTGTGTAGGCGAGGTAGCATGTAGGCGAAGTATGATGTAGGCAAGGTAGTCTGTAGGCGAAGTGTGCTGGAGGCGAGGTAGTTTTGAGGCTATAAGGGATGGAAGCGAGGTGTTCTGTAGGGAAAGTAGTGTGTAGGCGAGGTAGTATGTAGGCGAAGTATGATGTAGGCAAGGTAGTCTGTAGGCGAAGTGTGCTGGAGGCGAGGTAGTTTTGAGGCTATAAGGGATGGAAGCGAGGTGTTCTGTAGGGAAAGTAGTGTGTAGGCGAGGTAGCATGTAGGCGAAGTATGATGTAGGCAAGGTAGTCTGTAGGCGAAGTGTGCTGGAGGCGAGGTAGTTTTGAGGCTATAAGGGATGGAAGCGAGGTGTTCTGTAGGGAAAGTAGTGTGTAGGCGAGGTAGCATGTAGGCGAAGTATGATGTAGGCAAGGTAGTCTGTAGGCGAAGTGTGCTGGAGGCGAGGTAGTTTTGAGGCTATAAGGGATGGAAGCGAGGTGTTCTGTAGGGAAAGTAGTGTGTAGGTGAGGTAGTATGTAGGCGAAGTATGATGTAGGCAAGGTAGTCTGTAGGCGAAGTGTGCTGGAGGCGAGGTAGGTTTGAGGCTATAAGGGATGGAAGCGAGGTGTTCTGTAGGGAAAGTAGTGTGTAGGCGAGGTAGCATGTAGGCGAAGTATGATGTAGGCAAGGTAGTCTGTAGGCGAAGTGTGCTGGAGGCGAGGTAGTTTTGAGGCTATAAGGGATGGAAGCGAGGTGTTCTGTAGGGAAAGTAGTGTGTAGGCGAGGTAGCATGTAGGCGAAGTATGATGTAGGCAAGGTAGTCTGTAGGCGAAGTGTGCTGGAGGCGAGGTAGTTTTGAGGCTATAAGGGATGGAAGCGAGGTGTTCTGTAGGGAAAGTAGTGTGTAGGCGAGGTAGTATGTAGGCGAAGTATGATGTAGGCAAGGTAGTCTGTAGGCGAAGTGTGCTGGAGGCGAGGTAGTTTTGAGGCTATAAGGGATGGAAGCGAGGTGTTCTGTAGGGAAAGTAGTGTGTAGGCGAGGTAGCATGTAGGCGAAGTATGATGTAGGCAAGGTAGTCTGTAGGCGAAGTGTGCTGGAGGCGAGGTAGTTTTGAGGCTATAAGGGATGGAAGCGAGGTGTTCTGTAGGGAAAGTAGTGTGTAGGTGAGGTAGTATGTAGGCGAAGTATGATGTAGGCAAGGTAGTCTGTAGGCGAAGTGTGCTGGAGGCGAGGTAGGTTTGAGGCTATAAGGGATGGAAGCGAGGTGTTCTGTAGGGAAAGTAGTGTGTAGGCGAGGTAGCATGTAGGCGAAGTATGATGTAGGCAAGGTAGTCTGTAGGCGAAGTGTGCTGGAGGCGAGGTAGTTTTGAGGCTATAAGGGATGGAAGCGAGGTGTTCTGTAGGGAAAGTAGTATGTAGGCGAGGTAGTCCGTTGTAAATCTGAAGGGATTTGTACAAAGTTGCTCTCGATAAATGTCGCTTTCCACTTTTTCCACAATTTTCTTGTTGAGATGCTGGTCAATAGATAATCTAGACAAACAAGACTAGTTTCTCTTCGCCTACCAGTGAAAAAGAAACCCGCTACACTTGTAGAATATTTTCTATATATTTTGGCTAATTATCTTGTAGATCTTATAAAATCTACCACCAAAATTATAAATAAAACATGACACCCTTCAACAAAGATCTCTTTTGACCATAATTTCATTATTCATCATATACTCGTTATGGGGTAAAGCGAAAATAAAAATTCCAAAAATATATATATATATAATGTAGATCAAATACCCTTGCCTTATTCAGGTTTTGAACTTAGGAACTCGATTATTTCGCAACACTTAATGTCATAATGTCTTATTCAATAAAACTAGTAGAAAATATGCTCAAAAGATTTGACAATCTTGGACAAGTAATGCCATTTTCACAAGTTCAGAAAGTCTGTTGGAAGATATTGTCAATAGAAACTCGGTCATTATGATTTCCTTTTCTGTATTCTTTTTTAGTATCAGTTCACAATCGTATATTTGCACCGATGTTCATCCTTTTTTGGGCAATAAAGCTCTCATTACCTGAGAACGAAGGGGTTCTTTCAATTCGTTCATAATTAATTAAACTCGTAAATACATTAAAGTGTCGATACATATCAATGTTTTATGGTTTAAGTTTTTTAAAGCCGGCAGACTTAAGACATGTATACCAAAAATTTGTAAGAGAAAAATCTCCGATGAATGGCGTCTCAGGTCCCTGTATAATCACCATATGTAGAGAAAATGATACTTCTATTTGTGAAGCATAACTTAAATAACGTTTACAAATCTTCACCGGCGACAAGCGTTTCCCAGACGATGAGTAAAGATTAAAATGCCATTGTACAAACGACTATGCTGAGACAAACTGATTTCTTTTTTCCAACACAGATTTTTGCTCAAGGCATTACAAATTAGACTGGCCTACGCTCCATTCAGGACTGTGAACTTGTACACACAGACGTTCGTCTGTTCTTGGAGAAGAACGTAATTTGGAATGGAGCATGGTATTGTGCACAACATCAAAGTCTGATATTGTATTTTTGCCCCAGGGTCGGATGTTCAAGATTGATAAGACTCATTCGACTTTACAAAGCATTATCATCATTTCTGGAGTAACCAGGGTTATTGGTGTCACTTATTCCACTTCAAGGGTATACAGGGTTATTGGTGTCACCTATTCTACTTCAAGGGTATACAGGGTTACTGGTTCACCTATTCCACTTCAAGGGTAAACAGGGTTATTGGTGTCACACAATCCACTTCAACGTAAACAGGGTTATTGGTGTCACTTATTCCACTTCAAGTGTATACAGGGTTATTGGTGTCACAAAATCCTCTTCAAGGGTAAACAGGGTTATTGTTTGTCACTTATTCCATTTCAACATATGCAGGGTTATTGGTTTCATTTATTCCGCTTCAAGGGTATACAGGGTTATTGATTTCACTTATTCCGCTTCAAGGGTATACAGGGTTATTACTGTCACTTATTCCACTTGAAGAGTATATGGGGTAATTGGCCACCATTCCATTTCCGGTGACACTAATGCCACATCTAGAGTGTGCGGGGTTATTGGCCCCCGGTGACAGTAATGTCACGTCTAGAGTGTGCGGGGTTATGGGCCCCCGGTGACTAATGCCACGTCTTGAGTGTGCGGGGTTATTGGCCCCCGGTGACACCAATTCAACGTCTAGAGTGTGCGGGGTTATTGGCTTCCGGTGACACAGACTCCTGACCTGGAATATATATGACTATCAGTGTTTCTATTTTTTTTTCTTGGGTAAACAATGCTATCATTGTCATCACAAAAAACCCTGACTCATTTAGTGTCAGGAATACAATTTAATACAACGAAGCAAACTTAAGCCTGAATCTATTAGTTGTCTTTGTTTGGATCGTATTTGTGTTGCCTGTGTTGTAAAACTATTCTGTTTGTTTGTAATTTTATCGTCCATTAAACAACCAGGATAACTTTGAAGCATGGGTCTTCTTATAGTTTATTATAGTGACTGGTGAATACTTTACTGAACATCATCTGGGAGGCCCATCTCACGTTATCAGTATCAATGTAAAATGGACATAACCATATACCAGTACATGACGGTTGTGATCTCATCTACCGGAAAAACACCATGCCCACGTTGGGATCGAACCACATACCTGGTGACCGCTGACATCAAAATAGTGATGGAATAAACAAATTGATCTCACAAGACATGTTGCAAATATATATAAATTATTTGTGATGTTTTTTATTGTTGTTTTAGATTGTTGGCCAGCACCTGACCCTCCTTATCTCCCACAAGACCTTTCCGCTCCTGATTCCCCTGTTGATATTCAGCGGGCTTCAGCAAGGTTTCATATTCGCCGATTTCACAAAGGTAAGTCATTTTAGTAATATTATTAATTACTTTGTTTATAATATCTGATACTATTACCTCAACAGATCAAATAATAGGAAGGCAATATTATACCATTCTGGTACAATGGTAGTTTCCTTCTATTGTTCTGTACAAATTTCTCAGTAACATGTAAACTTGTCGGTTGTTTATTTAAATAAACGACAAACCTCTAATTTATGTTACTTGGATGAAAGTCTGAACACACTGGACGGAGTTTTCTCATTGGTCGGTTTTATACATTAAACGGAGCATTCTCATTGGTCGGTTATAAACATTGAACGGAACCTTCACACTGGTTAGTTACAAATATTGAACGGAGCCTTCTCATTGGTCGGTTAGAAATATTGAACGGAGCCTTCTCATTGGCCGGTATATAAATTAACGCAAGAGTCTCTTTGTTCTGGTTATAGAAATTATATCCAATCTTGTGATGACTTTTTCTGGTGTTTTTTTTTTTCATTTTACAAATGAAGTAAATTGTATAGTATGTTAAGCATATGTTATCAATGTTATTCTCTACTATATTTAGGCAACATATCCTGTATTATCTTTCCTAATTATCGTATCCTCTGATATCTTTCCTAATTATCGTATCCTCTATTATCTTTCCTAATTATCGTATCCTCTATTATCTTTCCTAATTATCGTATCCTCTGATATCTTTCCAAATTATCGTATCCTCTGATATCTCTCCAAATTATCGTATCCTGTATTATCTTTCCTAATTATCGTATCCTCTATTATCTTTCCTAATTATCGTATCCTCTATTATCTTTCCTAATTATCGTATCCTCTGATATCTTTCCAAATTATCGTATCCTCTGATATCTCTCCTAATTATCGTATCCTCTATTATCTTTCCTAATTATCGTATCCTCTGATATCTCTCCTAATTATCGTATCCTCTCTTTCCTAATTATCGTATCCTCTGATATCTTTCCTAATTATTGTATCCTCTGATATCTTTCCTAATTATCGTATCCCTTTTTATCTTTCCTAATTATCGTATCCCTTTTTATCTTTCCTAATTATCGTATCCTCTGATATCTGTCCTAATTATCGTATCCTCTGATATCTTTCCTAATTATCGTATCCTGTATTATCTTTCCTAATTATCGTATCCTCTTTTATCTTTCCTAATTATTGTATCCTCTGATATCTTTCCTAATTATCGTGTCCTCTTTTATCTTTCCTAATTATCGTATCCTCTGATATCTGTCCTAATTATCGTATCCTCTGATATCTTCCTAATTATCGTATCCTCTATTATCTTTCCTAATTATCGTATCCTCTTTTATCTTTCCTAATTATCGTATCCTCTGATATCTTTCCTAATTATCGTATCCTCTGATATCTCTCCTAATTATCGTATCCTCTGATATCTCTCCTAATTATCGTATCCTCTGATATATCTCCTAATTATCGTATCCTCTATTATCTTTCCTAATTATCGTATCCTCTGATATCTCTCCTAATTATCGTATCCTCTATTATGTTCCTAATTATCGTATCCTGATATCTCTCCTAATTATCGTATCCTCTATTATCTTTCCTAATTATCGTATCCTCTGATATCTCTCCTAATTATCGTATCCTCTATTATGTTCCTAATTATCGTATCCTCTATTATGTTCCTAATTATCGTATCCCTTTTTATCTTTCCTAATTATCGTATCCCTTTTTATCTTTCCTAATTATCGTATCCTCTGATATCTGTCCTAATTATCGTATCCTCAGATATCTTTCCTAATTATCGTATCCTCTGATATCTCTCCTAATTATCGTATCCTCTGATATCTGTCCTAATTATCGTATCCTCTGATATCTTTCCTAATTATCGTATCCTCTGATATATCTCCTAATTATCGTATCCTCTGATATATCTCCTAATTATCGTATCCTCTATTATCTTTCCTAATTATCGTATCCTCAGATATCTTTCCTAATTATCGTGTCCTCTGATATCTGTCCTAATTATCGTATCCTCTGATATCTCTCCTAATTATCGTATCCTCTTTTATCTTTCCTAATTATCGTATCCTCTGATATCTCTCCTAATTATCGTATCCTCTTTTATCTTTCCTAATTATCGTATCCTCTGATATCTTTCCTAATTATCGTGTCCTCTGATATCTGTCCTAATTATCGTATCCTCTTTTATCTTTCCTAATTATTGTATCCTCTGATATCTGTCCTAATTATCGTATCCTCTGATATCTCTCCTAATTATCGTATCCTCTTTTATCTTTCTTTTATCTTTCCTAATTATCGTATCCTCTGATATCTCTCCTAATTATCGTATCCTCTTTGATCTTTCCTTATTATCGTATCCTCTGATATCTTTCCTAATTATCGTGTCCTCTGATATCTGTCCTAATTATCGTATCCTCTTTTATCTTTCCTAATTATTGTATCCTCTGATATCTTTCCTAATTATCGTATCCTCTGATATCTTTCCTAATTATCGTATCCTCTGATATCTTTCCTAATTATCGTATCCTCTTTTATCTTTCCTAATTATCGTATCGTATCTGTTTTATCTTTCCTAATTATCGTATCTCTTTTATCTTTCCTAATTATTGTATCCTCTGATATCTTTCCTAATTATCGTGTCCTCTTTTATCTTTCCTAATTATCGTATCCTCTGATATCTGTCCTAATTATCGTATCCTCTATTATCTTTCCTAATTATCGTATCCTCTGATATCTTTCCTAATTATCGTATCCTCTTTTATCTTTCCTAATTATCGTATCCTCTATTATCTTTCCTAATTATTGTATCCTCTGATATCTTTCCTAATTATCGTATCCTCTGATATCTTTCCTAATTATCGTATCCTCTTTTATCTTTCCTAATTATTGTATCCTCTGATATCTTTCCTAATTATCGTATCCTCTATTATCTTTCCTAATTATCGTGTCCTCTTTTATCTTTCCTAATTATCGTATCCTCAGATATCTTTCCTAATTATCGTATCCTCTGATATTTTTCCTAATTATCGTATCCTCTGATATCTGTCCTAATTATCGTATCCTCTGATATCTGTCCTAATTATCGTATCCTCAGATATCTTTCCTAATTATCGTATCCTGTATTATCTTTCCTAATTATCGTATCCTCTATTATCTTTCCTAATTATCGTATCCTCTGATATCTCTCCTAATTATCGTATCCTCAGATATCTTTCCTAATTATCGTATCCTGTATTATCTTTCCTAATTATCGTATCCTCTGATATCTTTCCTAATTATCGTATCCTCTGATATCTCTCCTAATTATCGTATCCTCTGATATCTGTCCTAATTATCGTATCCTCAGATATCTTTCCTAATTATCGTATCCTGTATTATCTTTCCTAATTATCGTATCCTCTGATATCTTTCCTAATTATCGTATCCTGTATTATCTTTCCTAATTATCGTATCCTCTATTATCTCTCCTAATTATCGTATCCTCTGATATCTCTCCTAATTATCGTATCCTCTGATATCTCTCCTAATTATCGTATCCTCTGATATCTCTCCTAATTATCGTATCCTCTATTATCTTTCCTAATTATCGTATCCTCTGATATCTTTCCTAATTATCGTATCCTCTGATATCTCTCCTAATTATCGTATCCTCTATTATCTTTCCTAATTATCGTATCCTCTGATATCTTTCCTAATTATCGTATCCTCTGATATCTCTCCTAATTATCGTATCCTCTGATATCTCTCCTAATTATCGTATCCTCTATTATCTTTCCTAATTATCGTATCCTCTGATATCTTCCTAATTATCGTATCCTCTGATATCTTTCCTAATTATCGTATCCTCTGATATCTCTCCTAATTATCGTATTCTCTGATATCTCTCCTAATTATCGTATCCTCTGATATCTTTCCTAATTATTGTATCCTCTGATATCTTTCTTATTATCGTATCCTCTGATATCTTTCCTAATTATCGTATCCTCTTTTATCTTTCCTAATTATCGTATCCTCTAATATCTTTCCTAATTATAGTATCCTCTGATATCTTTCCTAATTATCGTATCCTCTGATATCTTTCCTAATTATCGTATCCTCTTTTATCTTTCCTAATTATTGTATCCTCTGATATCTTTCCTAATTATCGTATCCTCTATTATCTTTCCTAATTATCGTGTCCTCTTTTATCTTTCCTAATTATCGTATCCTCAGATATCTTTCCTAATTATCGTATCCTCTGATATTTTTCCTAATTATCGTATCCTCTGATATCTGTCCTAATTATCGTATCCTCTGATATCTGTCCTAATTATCGTATCCTCAGATATCTTTCCTAATTATCGTATCCTGTATTATCTTTCCTAATTATCGTATCCTCTATTATCTTTCCTAATTATCGTATCCTCTGATATCTGTCCTAATTATCGTATCCTCAGATATCTTTCCTAATTATCGTATCCTGTATTATCTTTCCTAATTATCGTATCCTCTGATATCTTTCCTAATTATCGTATCCTCTGATATCTCTCCTAATTATCGTATCCTCTGATATCTGTCCTAATTATCGTATCCTCAGATATCTTTCCTAATTATCGTATCCTGTATTATCTTTCCTAATTATCGTATCCTCTGATATCTTTCCTAATTATCGTATCCTGTATTATCTTTCCTAATTATCGTATCCTCTATTATCTCTCCTAATTATCGTATCCTCTATTATCTTTCCTAATTATCGTATCCTCTATTATCTTTCCTAATTATCGTATCCTCTGATATCTTTCCTAATTATCGTATCCTCTGATATCTCTCCTAATTATCGTATCCTCTGATATCTCTCCTAATTATCGTATCCTCTATTATCTTTCCTAATTATCGTATCCTCTGATATCTTCCTAATTATCGTATCCTCTGATATCTTTCCTAATTATCGTATCCTCTGATATCTCTCCTAATTATCGTATTCTCTGATATCTCTCCTAATTATCGTATCCTCTGATATCTTTCCTAATTATTGTATCCTCTGATATCTTTCTTATTATCGTATCCTCTGATATCTTTCCTAATTATCGTATCCTCTGATATCTCTCCTAATTATCGTATCCTCTGATATCTGTCCTAATTATCGTATCCTCAGATATCTTTCCTAATTATCGTATCCTGTATTATCTTTCCTAATTATCGTATCCTCTGATATCTGTCCTAATTATCGTATCCTAATATATTTATACCTAATTATCTATTATTATCTTTCCTAATTATCGTATCCTCTATTATCTTTCCTAATTATCGTATCCTCTGATATCTCTCCTAATTATCGTATCCTCAGATATCTTTCCTAATTATCGTATCCTGTATTATCTTTCCTAATTATCGTATCCTCAGATACCTTTCCTAATTATCGTATCCTCTGATATCTCTCCTAATTATCGTATCCTCTGATATCTGTCCTAATTATCGTATCCTCAACTAATATCTTTCCTAATTATCGTATCCTGTATTATCTTTCCTAATTATCGTATCCTCTGATATCTTTCCTAATTATCGTATCCTGTATTATCTTTCCTAATTATCGTATCCTCTATTATCTTCCTAATTATCGTATCCTCTGATATCTTTCCTAATTATCGTATCCTCTGATATCTCTCCTAATTATCGTATCCTCTGATATCTGCTCCTAATTATCGTATCCTCTATTATCTTTCCTAATTATCGTATCCTCTGATATCTTTCCTAATTAATCGTATATCCTCTGATATCTCTCCTAATTATTTATCCTCTATTATCTTTCCTAATTATGTAAGCTCCTCTGGTATCTATTCCTAATTAAAGATAGTATCCTCTGATATCTTTCCTAATTATGTCCTCTGAAAGCGCGGGAAATATCGTATCCTCTATTATCTTTCCTAATTATCGTATCCTAATATCTTCCTAATAATCGATCCTGATATCTTTCCTAATTATGGATATCTTTTATTATCGTATCCTCTGATACTTTATTATCGTATCTCTTTTATCTTTCCTAATTATCGTTCCTGGGTTATCTTTCCAATTATTGTATCTGTCTGATATCTTTCCTAATTATCGTATCCTCTGATATCTTTCTATCGTATCCTCTTTTATCTTTCCTAATTATTGTTTCTGATATCTTTCCTAATTATCGTATCCTCTATTATCTTTGGCTAATTATCGTAAATTACTCTTTATCTTTCCTAATTATCTTCCTGTTTCCTAATTATCGTATTTTTTTTCCTAATTATGTATCCTCTGATTCTTTCCTAATTATCGTATCCTCTGATATCTGTCTAATTATCGTATCCTCAGATATCTTATCCTAATTATTTATCCTGTATTATCTTCCTAATTATCGTATCCTCTATTATCTTTCCTAATTATCGTATCCTCTGATATCTACCTAATTATCTGTTTCAGATATCTTTTTATCTATTAATTATCTTTAATTTCGTATCCTCTGATATCTTTCCTAATTAACACGTATCCTCTGATATCTTACAATTATCGTATCCTCTGATTCTGTCCTAATTATCGTATCCTCAAGATATCTTTAAAATTAATATTTGTATTATCTTTCCTAATTATCGTATCCTCTGATATCTTTCCTAATTATCGTATCCTGTATTATCTTTTTGTAGTTTTTTTCTTTAAAACTGTGTACATGTATTTAAGTCTGTATGTTCTATTATTAATATCAACACTGTACTGTGTCCTGTATTACCACTGTCTTGTATTAACACTGTACTGTGTCCTGTATTAACACTGTCCTGTATTAACACTGTACTGTGTCCTGTATTATAACTGTACTGTGTCTTGTATTAACAATGTACTGTGTACTGTATTAACACTGTACTGTGTCCTGTATTAACACTGTACTGTATTAACAATGTCCTGTGTCCTGTATTTACACTGTACTGTGTCCTGTATTAACACTGTACTGTGTCCTGTATTAACACTGTACTGTGTCTTGTATTAACCATTTACTATGTACTGTATTAACACAATACTGTGTTCTGTATTTACACTGTACTGTGTCCTGTATTAACACTATACTGTGTCCTGTATTAACGCTGTACTGTGTCTTGTATTAACCATTTACTATGTACTGTATTAACACAATACTGTGTTCTGTATTAACACTGTACTGTGTCCTGTACTAACAACATACTGTGTCCTGTATTAACACTGTACTGTGTACTGTATTAACACTGTACTGTATTAACATTGTAATGTGTCATGTATTAACACTGTACCTTTTACTGTATTAACACTGTACTGTGTTAACACTGTACTGTGTCTTGTATTGACAATGTACTCTCTCTTGTATTAACACTGTACTGTGTGCTGTATTAACACTGTACTGTTTTTACACTGTACTGTATTAACACTGTACTGTGTCCTGTATTAACACTGCACTGTATTAACATTGTACTGTGTCATGTATTAACACTGTACCTTTTACTGTATTAACACTGTACTGTGTTAACACTGTACTGTGTCTTGTATTGACAATGTACTCTCTCTTGTATTAACACTGTACTGTGTGCTGTATTAACACTGTACTGTTTTTACACTGTACTGTATTAACACTGTACTGTGTCCTGTATTAACACTGTACTGTATTAACACTGTACTGTGTCCTGTTTTATCACTCAAATGTATTAACACTGTACTGTGTCCTGTATTAACACTGTACTGTGTCCTGTATTACCACTGTACTGTGTCTTGTGTTAACACTGTACTGTGTCTTGTATTAACACTCTACTGTGTCCTGTATTGCCACTGCACTGTATGAACACTGTACTGTGTGCTGTATTAACATTGTACTGTGTAATGTATTAACACTGTACTTTTTAATGTATTTACGCTGTACTGTGTCCTGTATAAACACTGTACTGTGTTAACACTGTACTGTGTCTTGTATTAACACTGTACTGTGTGCTGTATTAACACTGTACTGTATTTACACTCTACTGTATTAACACTGTACTGTGTCCTGTATTAACACTGTACTGTATTAACACTGTACTGCGTCCTGTTTTATCACTCAAATGTATTAACACTGTACTGTGTCCTGTATTAACACTGTACTGTGTCATGTATTAACACTGTACTGTGGTAACACTGTACTGTGTCCTGTGTTAACACTGTACTGTGTCCTGTATTAACACTGTGTCATGATTAACACTGTACTGTGTCCTATATTGCTACTGTACTGTATGAACATTGTACTGTGTCCTGTATTACCACTGTACTGTGTCTTGTGTTAACACTGTACTGTGTCTTGTATTAACACTGTACTGTGTCCCGTATTGCCACTGTACTGTATGAACACTGTACTGTGTCTTGTACTAACACTGTACTGTGTCCTGTATTAACAATATACTGAATTAACACTGTACTGTATTGCCACTGTACTGTGTCCTGTATTCACACTGTACTGTATCAACACTGTAATGTTTCCTGTATTCACACTGTACTGTGTCATGTATCAACACTGTACTGTGGTAACACTGTACTGTGTCCTGTGTTAACACTGTACTGTGCCTTGTATTAACACTGTGTCATGATTAACTCTGTACTGTGTCCTATATTGCCACTGTACTGTATGAACATTGTACTGTGTCCTGTATTAACACTGTACTGTGTCCTGTATTAACACTGTCCTGTGTCCTGTATTACCACTGTACTGTTTCTTGTGTTAACACTGTACTGTGTCTTGTATTAACACTGTACTGTGTTCCGTATTGCCACTGTACTGTATGAACACTGTACTGTGTCTTGTAATAACATTGTACTGTGTCTAGTATTAACAATATACTGAATTAATACTGTACTGTGTCCTGTATTCACACTGTACTGTATCCTGTATTTACACTGAACTGTATCCTGTATTAACACTGTACTTTGTACTGTATTAACATTGTACTGTGCCTTGTACCAACACTGTTCTGTGTCCTGTATTAACACTGTAGTGTGTCCTGTATAACGACTGTATTGTGTCCTGTATTAACACTGTCCTGTATTAACACTGTATTGTGTCCTGTATTAACACTGTCCTGTATTAACACTGTACTGTGTCCTGTATTAACGCTGTAGTGTATTAACACTGTATTGTGTCCTGTATTAACACTGTCCTGTATTAACACTGTATTGTGTCCTGTATTAACACTGTCCTGTATTAACACTGTCCTGTATTAACACTGTCCTGTATTAACACTGTACTGTGTCCTGTATTAACGCTGTACTGTATTAACACTGTATTGTGTCCTATATTAACACTGTCCTGTATTAACACTGTATTGTGTCCTGTATTAACACTCTACTTTATACTGTATTAACAATGTACTGCATTACCACTGTACTTTGTACTGTATTAACACTGTACTGTGTCATGTATTACACTGTACTGTGTACTGTATTAACTATGTACTATATTAAAACTGTACTGTATTAACATTGTACTGTGTCCTGTTTTATCACTGTACTGTATTAATTGTCTCCTGTATTTACACTGTACTTTGTCCTGTATTACACTGTACTGTGTACTGTATTTACTATGTACTATATTAACACTGTACTGTATTTACACTGTACTGTGTCCTGTATTAACACTGTACTGTGTCCTGTATTAACACTGTACTGTATTAACACTGTACTGTGTACTGTATTACACTGTACTGTGTCCTGTATCAACAATGTACTGTGACCTGTATTTACACTGTACTGTGTCCTGTATTAACGTTGTACTCTGTACTGTATTAACTGTGTCCTGTATTAACACTGTTCTATGTTCTATATCAACACTATATTTTTTTCTATTTCTCATCGTTGTTGTTGTCCATGCTGTAATGTCTGTCTGTCCTCGCCCTAACACTGTTGTTTTTCCCAGTATTAAGCTGTTTATTTTCGTTTGCCCTATTCCTCTTCCATTAAAACGTCTGGTTACGCTCATCTGTGGTCTGTATGAAAGGCGAATACAAGTGTAACTGTCTGAGAAAAAATAGTGTAATTAGTTCTTATTTTCTGTCCTTACCGAGGAAAGTCAATGTTCTCGGTTTCTGTATCCTAAACGTTTGTGTGACTTCGATCAATACTTCTTTAAACGTTTGTATGACTCGGATCGATACGTCTGATGAAATTGATAGGTGTTAGGCCCAGACTGTTCAGTGATAGCGTCACTAACACATTACTGTTCACGGGGGATGTATTAAAATCTACACTGGTTTTCCAGGCTTACCCTCTTGATAACTGTATATAACTCCATCATCATGAACGACATCGAAAAATCGTGTTTCTCTATTTGTCTTCTGCAAACATAAATTGTAAATGCCAGTGTAGTTTACGCTTGAAGTATGATGAATAACATTCCTATATATTATTTGTCTATGGTGTAGAAAAATGGATATTATTTCTCGTACATCAATGGCAAGAAAATAGTGAAAATCATATAGACGGTTTATATGTACCTTCAGTTATTGTTAAACTATTACTCGCCATCATCAAGTTCTGATTTCCTGCCATGTCTTATATATATACATTTTATCTTTTGAATTCTATCTATTTCAACATTGATTACGGTAGCCAACAGCAGTTTCTCGCAAATATCTTGAATGATTTAAGGAAGCATAATTTGTTCTTGAAAATGTATTTACCCCAGTTCTCAGTTTGAGAAGCTTTTATTGATTAAATTGTACATTGAATCTCACGGCCATGTTTTCTGTGAAGAAGATGGCTCTGTCTTTGTGTAATTTTGTCTCTTCCTAGTTTAGCCCCCGTAATAGCAAATCATATTAAAAAAAGTAGGTCACTCTGACCTATATTTTGACCTTTGACCTTCATCAGAGAAAATGTATTTCCGGGCTCTATCTCCTACACTATTAGTTTCACTGCAACTTTCTTCATGGGACATTGGTAACCATAGGTGAGGTGATCTTGTATGTGCCAAAAGTATGTCACCCTGATCTACATTTTGACCTTTGACCTACATCAAAGGAAAATCTGCTTCACTTTTTGTCATTTGAACGAACGTGGCATAGAGCCTGTCAGCAGACGTGATTTAATAGTAATACAGCATTACTTACCATTATACATTCACCATTTGTATTTACAATAGCAACATCAACACTTTTTATTTTTGAATATGGTGATCCGTCAGTTAGTGATTAGTACTAGGTCTGAACAAATCCGTTGTCTGCATTCTTGACAGTGGTTTTTCTCATTCGGTGGGTGACTTTAACTCGCCGATTTTTTTTTATTCCGATTGGAAATACATGTAACTTAAACTTGGTTAGAGTTATTAATATAAGATGGTTGTATGCTGGTATGTACATGCTGACTCTGGCTGACACTCAGGGGTTGATGAGCTGTGCCAAAAGGGGCCAGATTGATCAATTTCAAAAATGTTCTTCTCAAGACCCAGATGTGATTTGACCAAATTATCTTTCCGAGGATGCTGAAGGTGCTTTACCAAAATTATGGATTTGAAAAGTCAAGAATCTCACATTTTGAATTTTATAAATAAAGTTAATTTAATTTTTTTATTTGAATTTGTTTGTAAGTAATGACTTTTGAAATATTATGTCATAACAATCCATGCACTAGGTTTCTATTGTTTTATATTCTATAAATAATGTATGTATCACTTTTTACAGCCCTGATATGTGTCACGTGCCCGGAGGACGCAGATATAGCATTTGCGAACTACCGACTGCTGCAAAGTTTCGGTCTGGCTTTCTCCTTCATCAGTGGAACGTTCGTGTGTGTATCTGGCAAGTTGTATATCCTTATCATTATGCTGGTAGTGTCTGTTATGTTCTACGTGTTAGCGGAGTATAAAGTACGGCAAGTGGACAACGACGTGTTCGAGGAACCCACGCAAAACTGACTGATGGAAATATATACTTGTATACATGTGAAATTTATTGTAAAGAGATTTCATGTGAACACTCCATTTACCAATTCTCAGCGGGTGATTATGCAATATATCTAGTATATGATATGGTACTCACGTTGTTGATATTTCAATTAACAAACGACGTTTTAATTAGAATGCATTGTTGTAACATAGAACAAAATGTATATTAATAGGTATAAGTATTTTGTTTTGCAACAGGTAAGGTTGATATTATTTTAGTATATCATGAGGAGTAGATTTTTTGTGGTATCCTATCAATACTTTATGTCATCGATGTATTGTAATATTTTACACGAAAAAGTACATTTTAAGGACGTATTTTCAAATAAAAATATGAATGTTAAATAGAAGTTCTAATATCCCAACCGATAAGAAAATAATATATGTCATTTCGATGGCTACATTTGCCTCCTTCATCAGTTCAAGTGCCAGTGTGAAGTGTATTAAATTAACAGGACATTTCGACAGTGGTATAATATTATGTACCCTGAGATGGAAAGTGTCGTGACGAGATGGCAAAAAAGAGTTAAGTGAAAACAGGTCGAATCGGCGATCTCCCGCAAGGCCATTAGTCGGTAACAATGTACTATGCCGTGCATGTCGATTCGGCTTAGCTACACTTGATTTTCGATCTGGTTGTTATTTAAGAACTTCTATTCAAAATACGTTACAAACCTAAAGAAAATGTTTCAAAAGAAGATAGATGATCTAGACAGAAACATTGGGTCAATTTACAGAGATAAGGTACCGTTTGTCGTGACCCGGTAGGCCTGAGTTATTTGTTGTAAATTACTGACCAATCTTGACTTCACTTGCTTTCTAGCGAGCCTTGATTTTCAAGGACATGGGAATTCTTGGAGGGATATCTCAAGCATGATACTGGTCCCTTCATATTTCCATTTTATTTCAATTTTACATAGAATAGCCCTTCATAATTCTTGTATTGTCAAAAAAATTGTTGAAAATGACCCATTGTTCTCAGCTCTCAGGATTTTCACTGAAGGCCTGTATAAACAGATTAAGGTCTGTTACATACATACCAGTAGCTGGGTTGTCCTACCTAAATCGTTTGATACGTACTTAAACATCGTGTATCACAATAAAAAAATGGCGAACAATGGACAATTCGAGCTAAAACGGTTTCTTGGAGGTTTAGGCACAAAGTCGTCTTTAATTCCGGACTAAAGTCAGAATTTCGTTTTCACCAAAATGAATTCATGTCTTATTATTATTAATGTTCTAACTTTTTCGTGGGCACATAATTTCGTAGAAAAAAATAGATTAATCTGCTTATATCTATTTCAGCGGTTTGTGGAGAAAAATTCGTCAAAATACCCACAAAATCACCGGAAATAAATTTCCCTCGAAAATGATTGATTTTACAGGAAAAAAACGTATATGTGATAGGAACTAATCCAAATTAAATAAGGTAACGTCCTCTGTTCGCCGTAGTTAACACTAGGGTATATGATACGTATCACACGACATTAGGTTGAACCCCTAATAAGGAGAGACATGGTCAGAAATCATGTAATGATGATAAATTTTCAGATAACATGTTTTATTTTGGCGGATTTCTGTAGATCGTTTCGGTTAATAACTTTTTGGGAGGTTGACATAACCATAAGGTTCACCTCAACAGTAGTATATATACATAGTTGGTTATATTAATTATCTATTCATGAAATGATGACTTGTGAAAAATTTATAAAGGAAAAAAAAAAAAAAAAAATCACGTTTCTTCCCCATTTCTCTAACTACCTTACGTTTTTGAGACACTGGAATTTGTCCAGTTATGAGATGTCGTTTACTGTCTATTTCTGGTAAAATATTATCGTTATGTAGTCCTATTGTGAACAAATTTGTTGTGAAAGGTGAAATATATGGAATTCATGTTTTTACACGTAAACTGTAGATCGTTTTATGTCGACATGACGTTGACTTAATTATCACAATATCAAAATACGTCACTGAATTCATGCAAATAAATATATAATTGTTGTAAATATACATTGATAGCTGTCACCGTTAAAACACCATGATATGTATCATTCTTAACTATAGATATATATATATATATACCCTTCAATTGACACCAGTGACCATTTAAAAGCAAATTATTTTAAATGTTAAAAAATTGAGTTGTTGTTTTGCTTAGTATATTCCCATTTAAGAACCTTCAGCATTATTCTATAAGTATACTCGGAGAGTGGCCCTGTTTTAGCCTTGAATACCACAAACTTATACAAAACACGAAACTACATATATGTATCAATCACGTGACCCGTAGTTACCTTGATTTTTTTTATTTCTATATTTATACACTAATTAAGGATCAATGTTATGCAAACGCAATTAGATACCGTAAACATGGCGGACATTGATTTAAACAAATCAGTGACTTTTCACGACTATCGTGGTCAGTCCATGTTCAGTGTGATTTAATGCTAAATATAGAAACAGCAATTTTACACCACTGAAAACCACGTTGGACAAAAATAAGATGGTTTTACACTTTAAGAAACCAGATGTTTAGTTTAATCTTGCGTTTCAAAGTAACTTTGACCATATACAAGGCATTATCTGTTTAGCATTATTTTTAAATTCTCCCAATATAAGTACTCTCAACACCCAACACGCCACTCCCCATTCCGACCCCACAATACAACTGGTTTCCTCTTAATAGACTCTGTTCTACAAAAATGGTAAGTGAAGACACTAGTTGTGTTTTTGTGAGATAGAAAAAGAAAGTTTCGTCACAAATGGTCTGTTTAATGTATTTTCTCATTCCTGGTTGCAGACACTGGATAAGTATGCACAATTTCTGTATTGTATTAATATATGTCTTTACACCGATATGAAGTGAAACCATTGCAGGCTCCGAAATGGATTTGCCAAATAATGTGTTTTGTTCTTGTTCGGGGATAAACTTTGTAGTAGTTTACAACAATTATGAAGTAACTCATGCCAATTAAATTACCGTTGTAAGATATATAACAAGTTTCTTTTACCAGTATGGATTTGTAACATTAACTAGTATTATCTCAATATTGTACTGTCAATTTATTGAATTAATTAACACAAATGAAATTGTAAACATTTTAACGATAGACACAGGCGGAAAAAAAACAAACGCTTAGTTGACTTCCTGACTACTTGGATTTACGGAAAGTGAAAAGATATATTTGGTCAGCTTCCCTCTTATTTACAATCAAATGGGACTCTTTGTTACTCACGTGTCACTGGAGATTGAGTTTCAAATTTCAATCCACGGAAGACTACATTACTCATGTGTCAAGTATTGAGTTATGAATTACAATACACTGGACTCAAATTCATTCACCTGTCATCGGATTATGTTACGTATTGAACAATGATGGACTCAACATCACATATGTGTCGCTATATTGAGTTTTAAAATTACAACCTGCTTGACTCTACATCATTAAGGCGTCACTAGTTTTAGTCACTGGATGCGGTAAGAAATATCACGTGTCAGTGTATTGAGTCTCATAAAACTATCTACACGCGTGCCGCAGACTGAGTTACAAATGGCAATGCACTTGAGTCACTCACGTGTCACTGGATTGAGTTAAAATTATGAACTTTGGACTTCACCGTTCTCATGACTCGCTGGATTGAGTTCTAAATTAAAATATTCTGGACTCTACGTCACTCAGCTTCATCCGGATTGTGTCGATAGAGTAATGAATTGCAATCTTAATTCTACGTCCCTCAATTGTCGCTGGGTTGAGTTACAAATCACAGTTTGTTGGACTCTATATTAAGTAGGTGTCACTAGTTTTAATAATTGGATTCGGCTTAAATACACCGCCTTCGTGACACTGGATTGAGTTTCATAAAACAATCCACTCGTGTGTTGTAGACTGTGTTACAAATAACAATGGACTTGAGTCACTCACTTGTCACTGGACTGAGTTATAAAGTACAATCCATTGCACTCTATGTCACTGACGTGTCACTTAACTACAATCAACTGGAGTCTACGTCACTCAGGTGTTATAAATTGAGTTTCAAATTACAGTCTATTGGAATCTACGTCACTTGTGCACTTACGGATTGCGTAACGTATTACTGTCTTGGCTCTATGTTTCTTAAATGTCACTAGATTGAGTTACAAATTACAATCTACTGAAATGTACGCCACTCATGTGTCATGGATTGAGTTTAAAATCCCACTTTATTTAACCGTACGTCACTCATGTGTAATTGAATTGAGTAGCGAATTACAATACAGTTGACTCAACCTCATTCACGTGTCACCTGATTTAGGTTACGTATGTGAACTCTTAATGCCTCTACGTCACTTATGTGTCACTATATTGAGTTTTGAATCACAGCCTGCTGAACTCATTATTAAGGTGTCACTAGTTTGAGTCATTGAGTTCGGTTAAAACTACTCTACCCTCTTGTCATTGGATTGAGTCTCAAAAACAATTTATGCGCGTGTCGTAGACTGAGTTACAAACCACAATGCACTTGAGTCACTCACGTGTCACTGGATTGAGTTAAAAGTAACATTCTAATGGACTGTGGTCCCTCATGTATGAGTTACAAATTACGATCTTTTGGACTCTACCACACGCGCAAGTAACAAAAAAGAGTTACGTTACAATATTCTGAACTCTCCATAACTCAGGTTCTTCCAGATTGGCAGATAGACTTACGGATGACAATCTTGATTCAAAGTCCCGCAAGTGTCACTTGGTTGAGTTATAAATCACAGATCTATTGAATTCTTCTGCGCTCACGTGTCCTTGGATTGAGTTACAAATTCAAATCGACTTTACGTCACTCACACGTCACTGGATTTAGTAACAAAGAAAAAACTACTTGCGTCAACGTCGCTCATTTGTCATAGAAGATCGAAGTACAAATTACAATCTTATACAGAAGTAATACGACATTTTTGATCTTGTTTCTTTCCGGAAACTGTTGCCGAATTCGTTTTCAACGTTATCATGTGTATCTATCGCACTATTGTATAAAGTAGTACAAAACATGTGCACGTATTTAGGAGAAATTTGGTTCTCTGTACAAATGTCTTGTCGAAGGTTAAAAACTGCTAGAGTTTTGACATTCTGCGAGATTTATGAACAGGATTTATGATTCAATTTTCATTGAGGCGTCAAAAGTATTTCAATCGGCTGAAATCTTGTATTAAAATGGAATGACACGGAAAAAAAACATTTGTAGAATTATTCATAAAACAGCGTTATGAATTCTAAGATGTTGACATTTTCAGCATTCGATTCTATCTTCCACTGTCTCAGCATAAATCTGACGTCACAAGTGACGTAATAGGGATCCATCACCAAACTATTAGATGTGTGTTTGTAATCATAGTCGTGTAAATATAATATTTCTGTATTCTCATTTTAAACAAATTGAACAAACAGTCAAAATGTTATTGTTGTTGTTATTAGAACATTTTTTTCATATTATGCCAAAACTGTAGTTTTTGTCTAAACACGATACCACAGTTCACGGATAAGATAACACCTGTGTCTCCAAGTGTCCAAACTGTAGATATTAAAGAAAAATGTTATTGAAGTCTATGAAAAACATTTTAGTAAGCAAATGAATCTATATATGTAAATATATATATTTCATGATGAAAGACTTGGTGAATGTTGAAGAGAACTTTTTTCCATTTATCTGCGATATGTGTGCACAAAATGGTTCGACTGTCTGAACGTATCATTGAAATTACCCTGGTCCGTGGATTATAATGTAATTCCGCAGAGAACCCCATCATTATTCCGGACAAGGGATCTCCGTCATATTCTCGGACAAGGGAACTTCATTGTAATGCCGGACAAAGGAGGTCCGGTGTGATTCTGAACAGAGGAACGACTTTGTAGTTCCGGACATTGGATCAGAGAACTCCACTGTAAAAATTTCGGACAGAGGAACTCCATTGTAATCCCGGGCAGGAGAACGCCGTTCTAACCCCAGACAGGGAAACTTCTTTGTATTAATTTCGGACAATGGAACTACATTGTGTAAATTGCGGACAGGAGAACTGCTTTGTATGAATTCCGGACATGGGAACTCCGTTGTATAAACACGGACACGGGAATTTCTTTGTATTATTTCCGGACAGGGAAATTCCTTTTTAATAATTCCGGAAAGGGGAACTCCTTTGTATAACTTTCGGACAGAGGAACTCCGTTGTATAAATTTCGCACTAAGGGAACTCCGTTGTAATCTAATATTATCTGTGGTATGTAAAATATGGTACATTGTTTATATGTTGTAACCTGTCAGATCATGTCACACACTACTCTCTCTCTATATATATAGACAGCACATTTTCCAATTCAGGAAGCAAATTTTAATATTTCCTCACTAGTTCACTATCAGGAAGTGACGTCACTGTATGGTGTATTTGTTATGAAACTGTGTAACTAATACTGGTTGTTCCATGTCATAATTTTGTATCGCATTCCCATTACAGGTTGGGTATACCATCAAATACCACTTGCACAATGGTATATACTCCAATGAAAACCCTGTCTTTCTTGTATTGAATAAACTCTATAAATTCAAGTTACTTGTGTTTTTTTTTATATTTCAAAGAGAATAAAGAAAGACATGTGCATGATGTAAGAATTTTTTAAACATCGACGGTGACAATCTTCTTGTTTACACATATATAGTTGTACGAAACACAATGGAGAGAGAGAGAGAGAGAGAGAGAGAGAGAGAGAGAGAGAGAGAGAGAGAGAGAGACAGAGAGAGACAGAGAGAGGGTTAGCATACGCTACGTTGTGGGGAACTCTCAGCAGTCTTAGGACCAACGTTATGGGGTTCGTTCAGTTTGTGGGGAATTTTCTAGTTCCCCACAATTACATATGGTATATTTTCGTGATCCTGGTGTAAATCTGAACAAAATGAGGCCAAACATGGAAAAATCCTTATAATACGTATCATGGTCCATTCGACTATCACTTCACCGTAAACCGACTGTCTAGGAATCATGGGTAATTTCCCATTCGGTACCTCTTTGCCATTTTCTTAGATGCTGTATTTCTTGGCGGGGAAAAATAGCGGGAAAATATATCTCGCTTTATGGGAGAAGAGTTACAAAAAAGTCTCACTGCTATCAAGTTATCTTTCTATATAAAATACATGTACCTATAAGTAAGAATAAACAAAATACTAATTTCAAAATATATCCGGATTTTGAAGTAATTTAATCAGTAATTGATCTAACATCAAATGTTAAATAGTAAATGGTAGTAAGAAGGATGGGTTGGGTCAACAATTCCATAATAATCCTCCAGACACCCAATAACGCCTCTCTTCAACTTATATTTGTCCCCTTCCAATCTTTTCTGCTTTCTCGCAACCATAACTGTTATTGTGTTACTATGTTTTTTTACGTTCATACTGGGTATCAGCAGTTCGATATCATCATCTTTTCATCGTCACATGCATATAAACTTATAACATACTCCTGTTCTTTTCTCTGTAGTTCCTAACATGGTAATTGCAATGTATTTTAAAACATTATCAAGTGATTATGACCCCAGATCCCTTTATCTACGTACTCTGAAGAAATTTCCGTTTTTAGAGTCATACATCTCCTTCATGAACGTTGATATTCAGAGCCTCTTGCCAAAAATGACCGGACTTTCACGGTCATTATCACCACTGTAGATCCGATAGATTTGGATATGGAAGATCGGGGGCACGATTGACGCCCCCACCTCAGTTGTTGCACTGAAAGCAAGACCTGTTCTAGAAATGGGACAGACGGATGGATGGAGGGACGGAAAGTGATACCGCATTAGAAATCAATTTTTCCATGGTTTTATGCTCAGCTATGTTATTCACGAGTTATTATTACATACAGTGCGCTTTGTTGAGAACAGAGACGTATGTAACACGCATACGTTTCTGCTGAGAAGCACGTGATGGATATTGGACAAGTTTGACAGGTGTGTTACTGTGCACGTGCTGAATTCTGGCAGGTGTTCTGAGTAAAGCATGATTCGTACGATGTGATGTATACAAATTGTATCGGCGACAGAGACGTTGTACAATATTTGAGCTAAGTATAAATCGTTACCGGTACAATCGAACCAAACAATGGGAAAAGGGAGGAAGAATGATGGGAACAAGGGAGTGAAGGAGGAGAAAGAGAATATAGGTTGGAGACACATTTCATCTGAAGCTTCCTGCTGACACGCTCTCTAAATTGACAGATTGTGTGGCGATTGAAACAACTGTCGGCATTTTCATACCAGTTACAGTAGCTATAAAACGCCACATGTACTTGGGAATGCATACAACATTTCGAGGATATTTGTCACAAGTCTCTTGCTCAAATCGGAGTCTTATATCACTGATTTAAATGTATTAGTCGACAAACTTCTATTTCTCGATACGTGTAAATCGTCACTGAATGCCATCTACTGGAAACGTCGTCTGAAAACTTTTTGGAAAACTATAAAATGTCTAACCAAACAGTGACTAGTGGCTTATTAGACATGATAATTAAATATATAATAATTAGCTAAGTGTCATAGGAGGAGTGAGGAGAGGGATGGGGCAGGGGTTATGGTTGGGGTGGGGTGGGGATCTGTTATTATACCAATCTGACAACAGTGCAGTATGCTTTATAATGACTTATTCAAATTATTAATCTACAATGTAGATTGATAAATCATAGGTATTTTGTTATGTACAAACAAGATTCACTGACGGACTGAGAAAGATGTGTAGACAGATTCTTTACAGACATACCAAATTGAAAGAAGCACGACGAGGTTGAAACTAGTTTTTAAAATGTTTCAGTCGACATATTGTGTATACCACACATATAACATGTAACTGGGACGATTAGTGAAAATCGGTGACATCTACTCATAATTTCTCCAAGCACACTCTCACACACACATATGTAATACATATAGTGCGGATTACAATTTGAAGTCTTTGTGTTCTTTTAGTTACAAACATGTACGCTGTAACTGTCTCTTTATTTTCACCATATATATGGATTATATTGGTATCGCATATTTAGCCAAATATATTGCTTAATATAAGGAACTATATTGTGTCCAGAATTGAAACCGTGTCCATTCCTTTGTTATATACACAAACGTATATTATATATCTATATACCGAGTAGGAATATCTTGGTCATTTTATCACAATGACCAATGAAATCGTTCGTACATAATGACAGCCAATCAGATACATATAAAAATTGCACGTTTTGCTGCAGTGAAAAAATGGACGCATTTTTCATTAGCGAAAAAATGTCCGGACGAGCTGCCTCTGTGGATAAGGTCTGTGTCAAATTTGTTACTTCTCAGCAACTTACACATGTATTACGTATATAATTATTATAAAGATTGATATAAATGTTGTTGTGAACGTCGTATTTTCAGCAAATTCACATTTTGAAAGTATTGAAATGGGTTCCACAAACAGAAATATGTACAATCTGTAAAACCTTCATCAAATCAAAGTCATTCACACGTAAGAGGTCGTATGGTTGATATTAATTCCATTTTCTAATCGTATCAAAATGCTAATTTTACGCACACACAATGGGAAATGATTGGTTTTTTTTTTAATCAACTGGTAGAATGTTCAGTATTTGCGAGTACTGCCATGTTAATCAACTGGTAGAATGTTCAGTATTTGCGAGTACTGCCATGTTTACCATATTTCAAGTTTCATAATATGATTGCATTTGCTAATTCGATTTTGAAAAGTATCCTTTTTACGTTGTGTAAATAAGGGGAATAACTCGTGCCGATCATTACTCAATTGGATGATTTTTTTATAAATACATCTATACAAATACATTTTATTTTTCTTGTCTTTAAATATTGATTTGATTCCAAGTCGAAATATGCTTGTATTTGTTTTATTTGTTTGATTAAAAGAAAAATTCCGGAAATTATTTATTTTTATATTATAATTCTTATTATATTTTTAACCGGTTAAATATATGTAAGTGTTAATTCCAGTACTTTATAAACACACGGGATTCAGAAATGAACGGGCTAATGCTAAAATTAAATTTGATGTGTTGTTTGAAAAGTTATTTCAATATGTTTCACAATACTAAATCCAACCTTTATATCTTAATATATATATGTAATATATACTTATGTATGTGTATAGTTTTGGTTGCGTTGTTTCCCCTTGTAAAATATTTCAATTGTTTTAATACAGATCAAAGGGACCATGTGGACAGAGTGATTTGGTGCTGATGATAGAGGGCGATGAGCAGACTACTGACGACAACCCACGACGAATCTCTGGCCGGCGGTACCCTGGGGCACGCTGAACGGGCCTGGGGAAACGGGTTAGGGACAGAAGAGACGTCACGGACTCAGTAGTATGTTGCTCACTTGTAGCAAATCAACACCCTGAGATTAAGTGAAGTAAGTATTAATTTTTATATTTTAAGATTTTAAGAAGCATGAAAATGTGTTAACTCCCCTGCTTATGATTTTTTTAAAAGTATATAATGAAGTAGCCCAAGTTCTGTATTTTTTATGTAATCTTTTTCATTGGAATTCATGAAATAAATTCCTTGCTTGATAGGACTACAAATATGTTTGTTATTAAGTGTCCGTAAGTGCTGCAGACGTCATCAGTTAAAATATTGAAGTTTGTTACAACAGAGTTACTTCTCCTTGTTTATATATATATATATATATATATATATAGAACAAATACATCTGACAAAATTTTAAAGTGTTGTTTTAAGTTTCACCATATTGCATGTTGAAATGTGTTCTGTTTCTTTTAATTATGAATTTCTTGTGATATATAGTTATTTTTTTTTATTTTGATGCAGGACCTTAGTAACCACATTGATAGAGTGAACAGGGAATACAAACCTCAGTATACTGGACTTGAAGGAAGTAAGTTGCATACATTTTTCTTTATCTTAAATATTATTTTATGAAGAAGACTTTAGTGATTTATAGAGATTATTGTATTTTGCTAAAAATTACTGTACTAACAAAATTACAACTACAAATTGCATTTGTATAAGGCAAGTGCCTAGTAAAACAACATTGAAGGATTAGAGCTACTTCCCTTGTAATCTACTTTCAGTCATTGATATTCTATGACTTTTCTTCTTATTACTAATTTCTCCCCTTCGGTTGCTTTCCTTTCATTGCCATTTACTACTTGTTTCTCTGTTTCCACTTACGTTTTTAGTTACTGCTAGTCAATTGATTCTCATTTCTTTCTATTAGTACTTGTTCCTACTTGTTACTTTACTTTCAGTTACTTTCCCGATTGTCTGTCACTACTTGTTGGTTAACTTTGTTAATTTTCCTGTATATCATGTTACTACTTGTTGCTCCACTTTCAGTTACTCCCCTTTATTGATTACTACTACTTGTTACTCAACTTTCAGTGTTTCTTTCATTTAGTGGCTGTTACTACTTGTTATTCTTTCCAGTTACTTTGCATTTCTTTATTGCTGCAAAATCTTTTTTACTCTACTTTCAGCTTATTTCCTTTACTGTCTGTACTACTTGTGAACTTTCCTGTATCACATTTTACTACTTGATACTCTCCTTTCAGATTCTTCTCTATATTGCCTGTCACTACTTGATACTGAACTTTCAGTTGTTCCTATTATTGCTCATTTTTACTTACTTTACTTTACCACTTGTTACTTAACTTTGTTATTTCCCTGTATTGCATGATACTACTTGTTCATCTATTTTCAGTTACTACCAATTACTTGTTTTTCAGTTCTTCCAATCATTATTTGTTACTACTTGTCACTTTACTTTTAGTTTGCTTCCTTTATTGCATATAAGTATTTGCCACTTTCCCAGTTACTCAACTTCTCTAACCTGAAAAGACTTGTTACCATACATTCAGTAACTTTCCTTATCACTGTCAGTACTTGTAACTTGAGTTGTATGTGTTACTTTTCTTTATTGCCTGTACTACTTGTTTGTAAACTTTATTATTTTCCTGTATGTCATGATACTACTTGTTCCATTTTACTCCCATTTAGTGACTGTTTCTATTTGTTACTCAACGTTCAGTGTTTCTTTCATTTATTGCCTGTTACTACTTGTGATTCGTTCCAGTTACTTTGCATATCTTTATTGCTGTAAAAACTTTACTTTACACTTAAGGTTATTTCTTTTATTGTCTGTACTACTTCGTTTCCTAATTTTGTTACTTTGCTGTAACTACTTGATACTCCTCTTTCAGTTACTTCTCTCTCTTGGCTGGCACTACTTGGTACTTGTCTTTCAGTTCCTCCTATTATTGAATGTTACTCTTTGTTACTATATTAATTGTTACTTTCCTTTCTTGCCTGCTACTGCTTGTTACTATTTCCAGTTACATTGCCTTCATTTATTGTTGTCAGAAGTTTTTGCACTACTTTCCTTTATTGGCGGTTAATACGTGTTACTTTACGTTAATTCCCTTTTTGTCTGTTGCTACTTGTAACTTTTAATAGCTTTTCTTTACTGCCTGTTACTACTTGTTACCTTACTTTCTGTTACTTTCATTGATCACATGGTATTACTTACTTAATTGTCAGTCATATTATTTTGTTGCCTGTTACTACTTATTACTCTACTTTCAGAGTTTCCCTTTAATGAATGTTATTATTTGCTCCTTAGCTTTCAGTTATTTTCCTTTTATTACCTCTAACTACTTGCTCCACTTTCAGTTTATTTCCTTTGTCTTTACTACTTGTTCCTTAACTTCATAACTTTCCTGTATTGCATGTAACTACTTGTTACTCCACTTTCACTTACTTTCCTCTTTTATACCTGCTGCTACTTGTAACTCCACTTTCAGCTGAGTTCATATATTTCCCACTTATTACTGCATTTTCAGTGACATTTATTTATCAACTGTTACTACTTGATACTCTACTTTCACTCTTACTTTCTGTTGTTGCCTGTTACTACCCGTTACATTACTCTGTAACAGTAAATTACCTTTATTTCATTTTCTTTTGAATTACAGATTATACAACTAGGAAACTGATTGAAAAAAAAACCAAAAAGAAAGTCTGAGTAAGTTTGCCTGCATGTCCCCACTGCCCCAAGAAACGTGTACATCTGTTTGTATTTACTTAAATAGATTTTACATTTAACATTTTTTAATATATTATAATCTGTATGGATACTTAAAAAAGATAATTCCATATAACTTAAATTTGTTTTAGAATTTTCATCAATGCATTATCATTGACTTCTGATCCATTAAATCAATATAAAATTACCCATTTTATTTATTGTATTTAGAGAAAAATGCCTGAAGATGTACATATTTCATTCTTGTTGGATCTTTATCACTTTCCCCCAGCCCCACCCCTGCCCATTCTTCTTTCATCAAAATGAAGAGAAAAAGAGAAGATTGCCAAAAAACCAGTATCATTGTAAGTATATATTGTCAATTGCTTTGATTTTATTCGATTTTCATTGTATTTTGAAATAAAAGAATGGGATTGTGTGTATGTTATGTTGATTCAAAACGCGTTAATTTTTCAAGTGCCAGACACAAGACTACCGTAAGTATGCAGCATGCACCCGCTATCAATTTCCACTTGACTAACATTTCTGTTCTCTCATTTAGTCTAACCATCATTCATTTGCAAGACTAGGACAGTCATTGTTTATTAAGGTAAAACAAATAATATCCTACGACAAAACTATCATCAACATTATACTGATGATCATAACAAAGACGACTGAAATGACACGAACCGACCTACGTTCCGAAAACTGACACGACACCTACAGACCTACATACAGAAGACTGACACGACACCTACTGACCTACATACAGAGGACTGACACGACACCTACAGATCTACATACAGAGGACTGACACGACACCTACCGACCGACCGACTTACCGACGACAGACACGACAACTACCGACCTACGTACCGAAAACTGACACGACACCTACCGACCTATGTATCATTGGTCAGTAGGTGCCTGCCATACGTACAGACGAATTACGCGACACAATCCGACCTACGAACAAACGACTGACACGATGCCTACCGACCGACGGACACGACGCCTACCGACCAACTGACCAACAATGGACTCGACGCCTACCAACAGACTGACCGACAACGGATTCGACGCCTACCGACGACTGACCGACTACGGACACGACGCCTACCGACCGAGTGACCAACGACGGACTCGACGCCTACCGACCGACTGACCGACGACGGACACGACCAATACCGACCCGACTGACCGACAACGGACTCGACGTCTACCGACCGCCTTACCTACGACAAAGACGATACCTATCGACCGGTAGGTAGTTGTCGTCAGTAAGTCGATGGGCAGGTGTCGGGTCTGTGGTCGGTGAGTCGGTGGGCGGGCGTCGGGTCTGTGGTCGGTGAGTCGGTGGGCGGGCGTCGGGTCTGTGGTCGGTTAGTCGGTGGGCGGGCGTCGTGTCTGTGGTTGGTCAGTCGCTTGGTAGGCGTCGTTTTCATCATCGGTCAGTCTGTCGGTAGGCGTGGTGTCCGTCGTCGGTCATTCTGTCGGTAGGCGTCGAGTCCGTAGTCGGTCAGTCGGTCGGTAGACGTCGAGTCCGTAGTCGGTAAGTCGGTCGGTAGGCGTCGTTTCCGTCGTCGGTCAGTCGGACAAGGCGTCTTCAGACCGACTGACCGATTACGGATTCGACGCCTACAGACCGACTGACCGACGACAGACACGACGACTACCGACCGACCGACCGACCGACACGACCCATACCGACCGACTGACGACGGACTCGACGCCTACTGACCGACAGACTGACAACAGACACGACTGTGGTCGGTGTGTCGGAGGACGGGCGTCGTGTCCGTTGTCCGACTGATCGACGACGGACTCGACGCCTACCGACTGACTGACCGACGACGGACTTGACATCTACCGACCAAATGACCGACGACAGACACGACGCCTACCTACCGACTGACCGACGACGGACTCGACGCCTACTGACCGACTGACCGACTACGGACTCGACGACTACCGACCGACTGACCGATGACGGACACGACGCCTACCGTCCGACTGACCGACGACGGAATCGACGCCTACCGACCGACTGACTGACGACGGACACGACGCCTACCGAGCGACTGACTGACGACGGACTCGACGCCTACCGACCGACAGACTGACCACAGACACGACTTTGGTCGGTGTGTCGGAGGACGGGCGTCGTGTCCGTTGTCCGACTGATCGACGACGGACTCGACGCCTACCGACTGACTGACCGACGAAGGACTTGACATCTACCGACCAAATGACCGACGACAGACACGACGCATACCGACCGACTGATCGACGACGGACTCGACGCCTACTGACCGACTGACCGACTACGGACTCGACGACTACCGACCGACTGACTCATGACGGACACGACGACTACCGTCCGACTGACCGACGACGGAATCGACGCCTACCGACCGACTGACTGACGACAGACACGACGCCTACCGAGCGACTGACTGACGACGGACTCGACGCCTACCGACCGACTGACTGACCACAGACACGACTGTGGTCGGTGAGTCGGTGGACGGGCGTCGTGTCCGTTGTCCGACTGATCGACGACGGACTCGACGCCTACCGACTGACTGATCGACGACGGACTTGACATCTACCGACCAAATGACCGACGACAGACACGACGCCTACCGACGACTGACCGACGACGGATTCGACGCCTACCGACCGACTGACCGACTACGAACACGACGACTACCGACCTACTGACCGACTACGGACTCGACGCCTACCGACTGATTGACCGATGACGGACACAACGCCTTCCGACCGACTGACCGACTACGGACTCGACGCCTTCCGACCGACTGAGTTACTACGGACACCACACCTACCGACCGATGACCTCATGATATTTGGGAGGACTAATTAACTGACAATCATTGAAATACAAGAGGACAGGGTACCAAGGAGGATTTTGTATACACATGTGACTCTATGGATTATATCTAGGCTAACATTTTCAACATCAGTTTCGTGCAGGTTTTAAAAGTAACACCGAAGAACATCTATATTCTTGATATTACTTTGCTATATTCCAAAAGGCATCATTTGATAATTCCTTTCCAAAAAAAACAAATAAAATTATCTGTAAATTTTACCTGTTCATTATTCGAAAAGAATGTATGTAGATCCCATAAAAATCATAGCAGCCAGAAGGCATTTGTATATTTTGTTTATTAAACTTGTTAAATTCAAATTATTGTTTTTTTTATTGTTTCTATTGTCATTGATTCTTTCAATCTCTACCTACTTTGCTTCCCTGCTAAATTTGCTTCTATGTTGTATATAACGTTACTGTTTGATAAAACACAACTTATTGTTCTAATCCAGCTAGCTGTAAGGTAAAAAACATTAGCTGTATAGGTAATAACATGGCTGTAACAACACAACTCCATGATTGTTCTAATCCAGCTAGCTGTATAAGTATAATGTAACAATTCCATGATTGTTCTATTATATAATATAACAATTCCATGATTGTTGTAATCCAGCTAGCTGTATAAGTAGACAATGTAACAATGCCATGATTGTTCTAATCCAGCTAGCTGTATAGGTAGATAATATAACAATGTCATGGTTGTTCTTATCCAGCTAGCTGTATAAGTAGATAAGATGATGATTCCGTGATTGTTCTAGTCCAGCTAGCTGCATAGGTAGATAATGTAACAATGCCATGATTGTTCTTATCCAGCTAGCTATATGGGTATATAACAACAGAATTCCATGATTGTTCTTATCCAGCTAGCTGCATAGGTAGATAATGTAACAATGCCATGATTGTTCTTATCCAGCTAGCTATATGGGTATATAACAACAGAATTCCATGATTGTTCTTATCCAGCTAGCTGCATAGGTAGATAATGTAACAATGCCATGATTGTTCTAATCTAGCTCGCTGTATGAGTGGATAAGATGATGATTCCACGATTGTTCTAATCCAGCTAGCTGTATAGGTATATAACAACACAATTCCATGGTTGCATTAGTCCAACTAGCTGTAAAAACACTCCTCTAACCTTACAATTACATGAAGGTTGGCTATGATACACTTGTACATAGATGGATAATTATATATACAGGAAATGTAGTGAGTTGCCATTGATTGCTTCCTCAGAAACAATCACATATCATGAGGAAATGAAACCATATTAATGAAACATCTTCAACATCCAAGAGTGTTGCTTTCAATATTAGGTGAATTGTGCACTCTGTATCTTTGGAATATGTAAAGCAAAAAGTAACATTAAATTATTATAGCTGGTGACCAGCTTACAAAACATTTTAAGAAAGGTCCATCACATTTCATCTAGAGCAACTTGTAGGAAATGTAAACTTCTTGCCTAATGACACAGGATGTTCAATGATAATTGGAACCACTCCAGGAACCTTGGGTCTTCAACTGAGGTGTATAGCACCAGCTAAATTTAATGATCAACTGGAGACACCACAGCGAAAAAACTACCATATCATGACTGTACATTAGCATATATGTCTATCTATACTCCAACATTACCACAAACCTACAAAAATACTTGTGGTACATTTCAAAATCATGTGAAGACATTACATTTAGGTAGAATTCACTACTAATACTTATTTGTAAATCAACACTAAAAATGTCAATTTTCTTCAACAGAAAAATCAAGGACAAAATTTATTACTGTGGCAAAAATGAACTTGTACAATTTTTCCACATTAATTCCACTCAAAAGAACTACATACAGACTGTACCAACTTACAAATTGCAAAATGTACAAGTTCATCCACACTCAGACCACTCAAAAAGAAAATCATACAAAATCTTTAATATGATTTGTATTGTTATAGACCATCCCCTACCCAGTGGTACACAAAGACACTACAGCATTATTTTTTATAAAGACTGGATACATAGTGACCAAATAGTCAAACAAAATTGTAGTAAGAAATTTGTTTCCAAAAATTTCAAACCATTAGTTTCTGATAGTGGCAGTGTAATCGTTAGTTTTCTACTCTGTGTTTTCGCATTATTACAGAAAACATCTCATGCATTAATGCAATATTCATATTTACACAAATATTTGTTATAAACAGAATCATCTGATTATAATCCACAATGGTAATTTCCATATTGAAAAAAAAAATTATGACCGATATTTTGTTTCAGCAGATTTCACTTATACATTAAATGGTAGTGTAGCCTTTCATTTAATTTCTATAGCATGAAAGCATTTCAAATGATATCTTCTCTAATACCAAACAATCAAGAAAATTTTAAAATAAACTGAATTTTTAAAGAAACATAAACACACCTACACACAGCTTTGTCTTCCTATATCTGTAAAATAAATTTGTGAAAGTTTTACTTGCATTTCCAAATACATTTCACATATCTTCTCATACTAATACTTCATTCCATTAAGGCTGTATGCTGCCTTACATAGATAATTAAAAGCAGATTTATCTCCCTTCTCGTCAATCTTTTGTTTTGTTATTGCTAATATGTCATTATTCCGCAAGAAATGTTATGAAGTTATTCACACCAGAGACAGAAGTGTATAAAAGCCTTCAGACTATTTTGTTCTTTTAAACAGAAAACTGAAGTTGGTTTGTGTCATTACACAATAATTCTAACCTGCCATTATCTCGTTTATTTGATTTGGAATAGGAGCGAATAGATTCTTTTATCATCTTTTTAAAATACTGATGGCAATTTCTACTCCAATCATCCATTCAAAGAATCTTTGTAGGTGGACATCACATATAGTACATATATACTACATTGTACAGCTGCTGCTGATGTATTTACAGCTAGATGTCTAGTAACTCATTATTGCATATAAATTTCTTACTTTAAGTGTGGGATAATGTTATATTGATATTAAGGAATTATTCTATTCAGATTTAAATTAATAAGGTTAAAGGTAAACAAGTATATTTTAATTTTAATTGAAAAAGAAATATATTTATCTCCCCTTACAGAAATAATGGGGAAACTAACCAAATATAACTAAATGTATACTAGTAAAATACAATATGAATATTTGTTTGATAGTGAAGTATTTTGTTGTTCAAAGAAAAAAATTAGAAGCAGAAGGTTAGTTTTTAAATAGTATTAACACAGACATTAAACCCTGTCAATCAATAAATCATTTTTAAGCATATTTGTAAAAATGAATCGAAACTTATTTCAAGAAATGCTGGTAATAAAACCAGACAGTAGTAATAAATTGATTTAAAAACAAAAGTAGACAATACCATTTGCAACTTCAGTGAAATTCAACATTTTTAAAGTTCAACTTGCTATAATTTTTTATAAGATTTAGAGGCAATACAAACAATATCAACAGCTAAAAGCCCCTGTTTGAGACACGCCTGTCAGCACAGAATAATTTTATCCTTCAATTTTTTATGGTGCAATGGCCTGAATACATTTATTTCATCTTAACAGTTGACATGTGTACATTACGTATAAAAAACTGGAAAAGGCTAAAAAGATTTTTACATAACTTTACACAATATGAAACTAAGTATATCTGTTCAACAAGATAATGAATCAAACATTTACTTCATAGCACAAAAGCAAACTTCAAACTGAAAAACAAACCCAGATTGCATTGTTCTACTGAAAATGAATGTGCCTTTCACCAATTTGGTTTAGATTACTCTATTTGAAGACATACAATGATGTCAACTTTCCCAACTGCGATCTCAGATGCACACAGAATTGGAGCCTCAGCATCAGTAATAAATAGCTGAAGCTGGTTGAAGTACAATCCTGCTTGATGGACATGTAGACCTTCCTTCAAGTATTGTCTGCTATAGGTATGGAATTCTGGAATCTGATCAGTAGATGTCATGAAAAATGTCAAAAAGTGATCAGAAGTGTGAATTCCATCCAACTGCATTAAAATTGTTCTAAAAACTATGAAAAATAGCCTTTCATTATTTGATTTTGATCACCAAAACTTTATCGAGTATACAATATAGAATTTGATGATATTATCCCATGATTATGATATAAACTGAATTTGTGAAGTTGAAGTCTCAAGATGATCTTGATGTTTGTTTGCTTTGATTTTTTATTTTTTTATTTTGACCCTTTTACCTAGACCGAGGACCACCTGTGTAAAGAGATCACCTCTATTAAGAGACCACCTGTGTGAACAGACCACTTATTAGTCCACTTCATGTTAAGTTTTAGCACTACACTGTCATAGTACTGATTCATAGTCAAAGAAAAACTTGTAATTAAAGTAACACTAAAACACATCATATTTCCATACCTACAAGACAATTGTGCAATTCACAGAATTTTGCTTCTTTGTAGTGTTAACTGGACTTTGGATATGCTGGGGATTTTTTGGTTAGTCCTGAACCAAATTTAATAAAATTATACATAAAATTAGGAATTATATGCTCCCCACCCACAGAGCTCTAAGAAGGAAACTGAAATTTATCAAATGGATTCAAATTTCAGGGATGGAAGGATTAAAGATGATTTACTAAAATGTGAATTTTTTGCCCTTAGGGTTTCACATTTCCCCATGGGAAGAATTTTCTACAATTTATATAGGAATATTATCTTTATCTTCTTCTGCCTTTCTCTGTATTTCTGTTCATGTTATAGCATCTCTGTATTGTCTATAAATTCCAGCTACATTTACAAACAAGAAAATTGGTCTCATCATTGAATATCATGACATTATTGCCAATCACGGTGTTCAGGGTCTCCAACCCACAATATGACAATGGGAGAATGGAAATCATTTTCAAAATTGTCCTCTTTGTAATAAAATCAACATGACGCTGTAATTGAACTATTAACTGAGGTAGGTGATTAATGACCCTGGTGTCTTATTTTATAACAGACAAGTTTGACAAGTCACCATCAAAATATTACATAACTGATTTAGATACATTTATCTTACAAATATCTTTTACTTTAGAGATTTTCCAGTCAAATTGAAAATTCAAAAAGGATTTTTTTTAAATAGGATATACAAATCTAGAAGAAATCAAATTAAATCTGTGCATTTTCCCCTCTGACCTTCAGCAAACTCATACATGAAACTACTACCCATTGTGCTTCTTAAGCTAACAGTTATTGTATAAACATTTTCCTATATTTTCTATTGATGCACTTAAATTGTTGTCAAAATTTGAAATATTATGCGTTTAAAATTTGCACAAAACTTTAAAAATTTGTTTATGTCTTTGTTTCATTAATTAATTTTTAATACACAATGTCACTTCAAAGTTGTGAAAAGCAAACTGTAATGGCTAGTTATGAGTTATCTCCCCTCTGTCAATATTGTTGTTGTCAGAAACTACAAAAGGATATCAGCTTGAAGCTATGTATTTTTAGCAGCAATAAAAAATGCAACATTATACACAAATTCTAATTTTTTAGATAGCTTCATGTTTTCTTGACTTTTTTTCCAAACATGTAAAATTCTTAGATATTCCCCTGTTGACATCAAATCAAAAGAATGATTTCATTTCTATATTATTATTATTAAGTTATTATTATTCCTTTTATGTCCTCCAAGATTACATGAAAAGAATAAATACAATTAAAACACAATCAACATTAAAGAAGAGTTGTATAAATGTACAAAGCAAATCATAATAGTGTAATTGAGAAAAATATTTGATACAGAAATCTTAAATTTACAAGTTTCAACATTTCACAGCTAAAAGTACTCGCCAAGAAAGTATTTGCTAAGTCAAAGTCTAACAAATTATTCAACCACATCATGAAATTTATGCCCAACTTATTAAATAAGTGACACCTTAATTCATCTCAAATATCAATATTTCCATAGCAGTGACAAATAATATATGTAATAGAATCATCGCACAACATACCGCCGTAGTGACACTATTCCTCATGGTTCAAAATACAAGAGCTTACACAAATTTTTTTAAATACACTGTATATAAATATTGAGAATACTTTACTGCTAATTTCCATGAGTGATGTGTTTTAAGCTTAAGATGGATAAACTCTGAAAAATTGTTGTCAGAGAGAATGATATTAGTATGAATAAGGTAGAACCTGGATTAAGGGTCAATTATGCATATCAAGTGAGTTACAACTGCACATTTACAAAGGAGATCATTCTTATACAATAAAAATGGTGGATGAAAAAAGCTAGTGCTTGCTGCTAAAGCAGTATCAATTTGAAAATTGAGGGAAAACTTTTTAATATCTACGATGTCAAATCCTAAAATCAACAATCAAAATTCTTTAAGAAACATTTGTTATGGTAGTAGATACACTTGTCTTGTCGAAAATGTTCTCTTACTTAATAAATACATGCTAAAACTAAGGGTTTTCTGAAAATTTAGTTATTTTGCCAATGCTAGTTAACAAAAATATCAAACAGTATGATTTAATGTTGATTATCAGGAGTGAATTAGTTCATGTATTTGGTTTTTTAATAATAAATTCAAACTTTATTGATAGTCTGTTTTGAATAAAGTAAACTTTTCTGGTAGTCTGTTCTGAATAAAGTAAAACTTTAGGAGCAACATATTACGTGTAACGTGGGTGAGAAATTCTATGAGAGGTTACAGCGGATGCGAGGCATTATAAGAATCATATCATAACAGGCTTGAAGTATTAATATTGAAAGTCAAATTTTATGTTTGGTCGATAATGCTAATGAGAAGTGGAGATTATTGAAATAAATCTATTACATAGCCAATGGGACATTTTACGGGAAGTCTTGTATAAGAGGAAGTGTAATCTTTGTAAGGTGTAGAAAATATTGAGAAGAAACTGTCAGGATGTTGCAAATAGTACAAGTAGTTAATGAGTGTATGGTATTAGGTCTCAACTTTACTAATCACTTATGGTATCAATAAAGTTTGCTAATGTGTATTTAGTTATATGAACATTAGAACATAGTGTACTATAGACCATGTCAGTGTGTAAAACTCACAAATTCACAAAGTCCATGTATGTATTATTGTGAGCCATAGCACTTTTGAAATTAATTAAGATCTGACACGGGAAAGTGATTCTGTAAGTCCTCTTCGCAATAAAGTTTTCTCTCATTTCTGGGAGAGGGGTTCCGATATACACCCCATATAACAGTGAGAGAATTCTCGGACTCCTCATAATGTTTGATGCTTTATGAATGGCTACTTCAATTACTTTTCATGTTATAAAATGAGTGTTGACAATGTTAAACATCTGATGAATGATCTCTGATAGTTAAATGCGACTGCTGCCAACTATAAAATGGTCTCCCCACAGCGAAGTAAAACTTGCCAATTCCGCCTAAACCACATTTTGCGCGTAAGAGAGGGAGAGAGAGAGAGAAGGAGAGAGAGAGAATGAAGTGGTCAATGATTTCTTATATTAACTTTGGTTTTGTTTGGATGTGCACAGAAACAGGAGCTCTTACATGGCACTCTCTCATATCACTAAATTACTCGCTCATTTTTGGCTTATAAATTCTTGGGGAATTTTTCCCCCAATCACTTCATATACTTAGTTATCTTTAGAAGTTTAGTCAAGCTTCTCCAAGGATGTTATGTGAGTCAAGTCACTTCTCTGAACCATTACAGAGTCAAGGGTCTTCTCATTGGTTACCTTAGCAGTCAAGTTTGTCCTGTGTTTGAAGGCAGCTACTCTGTATACATAGTAAGTCACAGAGTCAAGTCACTTCTCTTTGAGCCAAGTCTCTTCAGAGTCAAGTACTTCTCTTATATGGAGTCTAGCCGATTGCCTTCTTCACTGTGCTTCTCTGATATCACAGAGTTAAGCTCGTTAACTTAGTTTCTGAAGGCAGCTACTCCGTATACATAGAAAGTCACAGAGTCAAGTCACTTCTCTTTGAGCCGAGTCTCTTCAGAGTCAAGTACTTCTCTTATATGGAGTCTAGCTGTTTGCCTTCTTCACTGTGTTTCTCTGATGTCGCAGAGTCAATCTTGTTAACTTATTTTATTAGGTGCTTATGAGTGAGTTGCCCCTGTTTGCACCAAAAAATTATGTTTTCCATGTACAAATAACAACATGTTTACAGTCATCAATAAATTGTTAACTTCAGTCATGCTTGAGTGTTTTTGTATAAACATTGATTAAATACATATGTGCAGAGAGCCATTATACAATAGTGAAACTGAATCAGGAGAAGTTGGTAGTGGGTTTTTTAATCTTGTCCACTGGTTTCGTCCAAACTATGTGCGCTTCATCAGGACAACAAATGTATGAAATTTTTTTCCCTAAAGTACTTAAAATGTGGGCACGTTATATTATGACATACACGATAAGGGTCACATACGTGACCGTCCATTACATTCTATAGTTTCCATAATGGTTAACACAGTTCATTGTATGTTTTCTACATAATTATATATCAGATATTGTGCCTGTTACCCAATAAATCATCAATGATTGCAATTACTGTTACAGAATTCATGAAATTAAAAGATTCTTTCATCTAAACAAATGATAGAAGCAGAGTTTTACTTATATTGTTGGAGCTTCCTCCTATTTCGGATGCGGTTGTAGACATCGACTGGTATCCCAACATCTTGTAGTCCTGTGTGTTTACTTCAGATGAGGATGCGGTGTCGTCACTATCCGTGTCCGACAGTGCTAAGTCCTTTTTAAGTAGTTCAATGGCCTCGTCCAGGACTGGTCTGAACTGTCAACTTTAAGGGCCAACCATGCTTCCCGGTTTTACTCTGAATTTTACAAGGTCCAATTGCTTTTTTAGTCAGCACTTCAAACGACCAGGTTTTAATGCATTAATTTTAGACACATTTTCAAACAGTTCCTGTTAAACGCCATATCCCTGGTGTTCTTTTCTTCGTTGAGGAGTATATGTTTCCTTCCTTCCATATGTTCGTTTGCATATCTTGTATTTGTACCAGGTTTTTATGAGACCATGCGCTGTGTCTGCATGTCTCCGTAAGTTCCTAATAGTTGAGTAAGTTCTCACACATTTGATGCCAGGGATTCTCAGTTTCGTCTTTGGCTACTTTCTTGGCGTTGTTTTGGTATACACCATCATGAGATTATGTTGAGACCATCAGGAGTTGTGGTCTGTAGGATGCGTATCCAACTTTTTACTGTTTGGAGTCGACGATTGGTATCCATGACGTCCTTCACAATACCTTTTACTTTAACGTCATTAATTTATTTCCTTTAGCAAGGAATTTCAGCTTTATCTAAGGAGTTAACTAGTTGAATATCAAGATTCTTGGTTTTATGTTAATCAATAAAGATTATTTCAGTGTTTTAGCAAATGTGACCCCTGTGACCTTGAATATGGATCAAAATTATTTCTTTTGCTAACTTTAACTTGCTGTTTTTTCCTTTAAGGCACATATCTAAAAAAAAAACTGATTCTAGGCCTCTTGGTTCAACATAAGTTGTTGTTTGAGTACTTAGCACTTTTGAATCCTATGGCTCAACGAAAAGTCAAGCTTGTTTCTTTTTGAAAACATTGTAGGGCCTCGTACAAATACAATACCAGCTGACATAACTCTTGATTACTTAGTTATTGATCATGTAGAGGAAAATGTTTACAATGAATTGAAAGTGAACAGCCAAACACAATACCAATTTCCCCGGCTTTTTGGAGATCCAAGCAAGCTAAGAATAAAGTACAAAAGGCACACAACACAAGGCAACCAGTAAACATTACAAATTTAATAGAAATTCTTTCTCCTTTCAAAATAAATCTGTTTGATACAAGATTATACACTTCTGTTTGAGGCATCAACATTTATCTGGTAACTGTTACAATGCATCATAGTATGTAATATCATGTTTGTTCATACAGAAGTTCACAACACCACCACCTGGTGAACATATTAATTACAATATTTAAGTATGGTTAATTGCTTTTAACAAGAGATTTGAGTTCGTGAACAAAAACATTTGTTTTAATTACAGCCTTTCAAGTAAATATTTGCTGCCTTTGTAGAAGGATGGGTGAGCAAGGTAAAAATATTACTGTTCTCTTACTGTTTGACATTGTGTTACTGTTAACAATGTTGGTAAGTTTTGATAGCCATAGTATAGACAAGTATATCAAATATTCCATACAAATAATCGTGCAGTTTTTCATTAGAATTGATTAACAACATTAATCAGTATTGTATATCAGCTTTAGGTGATAAATATGTACAGCAACTTTCATTAAGATATATTTAAAATTTATTGTCTGTATAAGAATTTATTTGAAAATTCACACCTTTTTTTTTTACCTTTGACCTTAAAGACAAGGTCACAGTGACCTATCTACAGTCCATTATACATAAGCTATAGGTAACAAAGGTAGGTGTACAGAAACTTTCATTAACATCTCTTTAACAGTTCAAAAGTTATTGCTAGGACAAGAAATTATCAGGAGAACCAGAATAAGAAGAAGAAGAAACAAAACTGAAATAATATATCTTAATCCCTACTGTCTGAGAGGAGACATGAAAATCAACAAAAACAAAACATAACATTAACAACCACCATGAAATATAAAGCTTTGGTAATTAACATTTCTTATTTTCTTTTTTTTCTAGTCAACAGGAAAAAGGGATAACATTAATTGCCACTGTTATACTGACCTTGTTGTTAAATTGAATGATTGTACCCAGCAAACAAGACTCCAGGTTATATATATGGTATGGTTAGTATATACACATAATTAATGTTCTGGAGATACAGCGATGTGTGTATTAAGACATATCAGGCCCTGTATAACGTTAACTATTATTCTGGAGAAAACATCACTATGGCATGCAAGAAGATCTGCATTGGCCAGGCTTATCTAATAGACTTAAGAATGCCTGTCTTATTCTTATGTACAAAATTTCTCACAACCTTAATGCTGTATATAAAAATCTCTCAAAAACCACTGATGAGTCAGCCTTGACTTTCTCATCCATTCAACTCGACTCTCTTTTCCTTTCATCTCGACTCTCTCATCCTTTCACCTTGACCTCCTCATCCTTTAACCTAAATTTTCTCATTTTTTCACCTCAATTCTCTCATCTTTTCACTTCAACTCCCTCATTCTTTCATCCTGACTCTCTAATTCTTTCACCCCGACTCTCTCATCTTTTCACCTCAACTCCCTCATCCTTTCACCTCGACTCTTTCGTTCTTTCACCTTTACCTCCTCATCCTTTCACCTCAATTTTCTCATCATTTCACTTCAGCTCACTCATCCTTTCATCCTGACTCTCTCATCCTTTCACCTTGACTCTCTCATCCTTTCATCTCAATTCTCTCCTCTTTTCACCTCAACTCCCTCATCCTTTCACCCTGACTCTCTAATCTTTTCACCTCAATTCCCTCATCCTTTCATCCCGAGTCTCTCATCCTTTCACCCTGACTCTACCATCCTTTCACCCTGATCCTCTCATCCTTTCACCCTGACTGTCTTATCCTTACACCCTGACTCTCTCATCCTTTCATCCTGACTCTTTCATTCTTTCACCCTGACTGTCTCATCCTTTTATCCTGACTATCTCATTCTTTCACCCTGACTGTCTCATCCTTTCATCCTGACTCTCTCATTCTTTCACCCTGACTCTCTCATTCTTTTATCCTGACTCTCTCATCCTTTCACCCTGACTCTCTCATTCTTTCACCCTGTCTGTCTCATCCTTTCACCCTGACTGTCTCATCCTTTCACCCTGATTCTCTCATTGTTTCACCTCCACTCTCTCATCCTTTCATCTATCAAACAATTTACAGGTAAACTGTTGAAAAAAAATGCCTTTTCTCTAAACTATCCCAGAATGGAACAAACATTCACCAGACCTTGTTACATCTTAATCACTTAGAGGTTTTAAATTTGATAAATATCAATGTCTTTTTTCCCTCCTGTAGAGTGTACACACGACTATTAATGACAAAGCTTCAGTAGGTTGAAGGAGGTTAATTAATGGGTAGATGTTTGGATGTAGATATGTGTGTGGGATATGACAGACCAATAATTCATATTCTGATACATAACACCATAGAATGTACCTCTATACCAATTAAGTGACTGGAAAGATTCGATGGCTAAGCCTTACAGATGTGTGATTTAACATCATGAGGAATTATAATCACTCAGTAATATGTGTGTGTTATTATTGATTCCAATCCCTCTGTATAACATATCCCCCAACAATATCTAACTAGAAAACATGCATACGGAAAAGTAACACATTTTTTTACGTTAACAGTTAGTAACAAGGTACTTGGTATTTGATCATATGAGCTTTTCTATGAACCATACGCCTAAAACATACAGAAACTTATTATACAAACAAAAAGAAATTGCATGCAATTCAAGTAAATCAATTTTATTTCAAAACACAAACAAAAGAATGGTACTCTTAAAAAACAATAAAATGAGTGAATTTACCATAAGAATCGTCAACAGATGCTCCAGCGCCTTAAGTCTGTAGTAGCTGTCATTATCATAATGATACAACAAATTGAATCCTCTGTATATCAAAATTCTAGAATTCCTAGGCTTGTGATAACGTGTAGCTTTAACCCACAGTACCAAACCAACAAAGATTTCATTCTACATTTAATATGGAAAGTGTTCACTGAATATGAAAAGTGTCCACTAAGTATAAAAAGTGTCCTCTGAGTATGAAAAGTGTCTACTGAGTATGACAAGAATTCTTCGGAACTGTATGTGTTGCCTGCATAAAGTGTCACGGTCACCCAGAAATTGAACTGGATGTGCAACGATCAACCATAAAGTTGTAATACCAAATTTCATTTCTATACCTTGAAGCATAAAGGGCAAACTGCGCAAAGAAATATTCCAGAAAAATTTTCGAACTTCAACGGACATATCACTGCCAAGAAGGGTTACAGACTGCCAAGAAGCGAACTCGGTGCGGAACTCATATACAAAATTGCATTTTCATAACTCGAAGCATAACCAAGAAAATTCCAGAAAACAATATTCCCAGAGAATTTGAGTTCAATGGGTCAGGAAGAGTCACGGAGAGCTGAGAATTGAACTTGATCTGTAATCTTCCACCAAGAAGCCATATACAACATTTCATTATGTTAACTCAAAGCATAATTGGGAAATATCTGGAAAACAATATTCCCAGAGAATTTTCTTAGTTCAAAGGAGCATAACTCAGCCAAGAAGGCAGCCAGGAATCAAACTAAATCTGTACCCATGCAACAAGAAGCCATCTACCAAATTTCATTTCGATAACTCAAAGCATAAGCCAAAAAAGTCCGGAAAATAATATTCCCAGGAAATTTTCTAAGTTGAAAGGGGCATAACTCTGGCAAAAAGGGTCACATACAGCCGGGAATTGAACTTAATCTGTACCCTTGCAACAAAAAGCCAGATATTAAATTTCATTTTGATAACTCAAAGCATTACTGAAAAAAGTCCGGAAAACTTTCATACAGACGACGAAGCCAACGACGACGACGAGTGATGACGGACAAAGTGATCCCTAAGTGTCCGCCAGCACTGCAGGTGACACAAAGTGTCCACTAAGTATGAAAAGTGTCCTCTGAGTATGAAAAGTGTTCACTGAATGAGAAAATTTTCTACTGAGTATGAAAAGTGTCTTCTGAATATGAAAAGTGTCCTCTGAGTATGAAAGGTGTCCAATAAATATGTGCCTTCATGACAGAGGACAGAGGTATTGTCTGAACCAAAACAACATACTAAACCTCTGTAGATGAATGCTTAATCTATGATTGTGATCCTACAGATTTGCCTGAGTTTCTGAAAGGTATAACAAACACCAGTCCTACATTGTCATTATGTTCCAGCCCTGCATTTCAAGCTGAAGTTCCAGTATCTTTTCTCATGAAATATACCTAGCTCAAATGCCTTGGTACACGCTGCAGCCTCCTGGATCTTGTGTATACTTTGAATTATTAGTTGTTACGAGAAGATATTTTCTAGGCCTACCTCACTCGTGTCATCCCCCAAGATCTTGTACTTCAGTTCTTTGTAATTGCCAGTAATTAAGAGAAGACATTTTCTAAGCCTAACACCTTGGATGCAGCCTCCCGAATCATGTACTTCAGCACTTTGTAATTGCCAGTAATTAAGAGAAGACATTTTCTAAGCCTAACACCTTGGATGCAGCCTCCCGAATCATGTACTTCAGCACTTTGTAATTGCCAGTAATTAAGAGAAGACATTTTCTAAGCCTAACACCTTGGATGCAGCCTCCCGAATCATGTACTTCAGCACTTTGTAATTGCCAGTAATTAAGAGAAGACATTTTCTAAGCCTAACACCTTGGATGCAGCCTCCCGAATCATGTACTTCAGCACTTTGTAATTGCCAGTAATTAAGAGAAGACATTTTCTAAGCCTAACACCTTGGATGCAGCCTCCCGAATCATGTACTTCAGCACTTTGTAATTGCCAGTAATTAAGAGAAGACATTTTCTAAGCCTAACACCTTGGATGCAGCCTCCCGAATCATGTACTTCAGCACTTTGTAATTGCCAGTAATTAAGAGAAGACATTTTCTAAGCCTAACACCTTGGATGCAGCCTCCCGAATCATGTACTTCAGCACTTTGTAATTGCCAGTAATTAAGAGAAGACATTTTCTAAGCCTAACACCTTGGATGCAGTCTCAAAGATCTTGTACTTCAGCACTTTGTAATTGCCAGTGATTAAGAGAAGACATTTTCTAAGCCTAACATCTTGGTTGCAGCCTCCCGAATCTTGTACTTCTGTACTTTGCCAGTCACTGTTAGTGGGTAGTCATCTACAAAGTTGATGTACCTTGGCACTTTGTATCTTGCAAGCTACATCAAAATATGAAACACAATTAAAAAAATATATATTTCTTCAAGTAATAAGCAGTATATCTTATCAACATTTTCATCACATTTTGAAATTAAATTTCTATTTAAATCTTGTAAAGGATATATGATCAACTGTAAATCCTTGGATATCTAAAACAAATTCTTATGGCTGTTTTAATTACAACAAAATTTTAAGAAGAATGTGAGAAAGAGGTAATACAATGCACTTTATCTATATCTATCACTGACCTTGTCTTTACAAAAGTCCTTAACCTCCTTTTCTGTGAGCTTCTGACCATCCTTGACCTGAATCCAGGCACAAATTTCCTCTCCTAGGCGCTTGTCTGGCACTCCTACTACCTGGAAATACAGACTTTTCCACTGTTTTCATATGCCAAACCTTGATAACAACTCTGATACAATACCATTGTATCACTGATCTTGAGACAATTCTACATAGTTTGTAGTTCTTTGTAATAACCTTAGCTGTCACATGTAAATATATACCAGAACCCCAGACTGAAAAAACACTTTGTATTGATTACAACTTCATATGTTGTACTTTACTCATCTAATTGTGAGATTGTCCTGAACTTTGGAATGTAATTATTCAGCTGTATATCCATCACCTTCTTTTTGTAACCTTGAGTTACACTTGCCTATACATCCTTGACCTTTGGTCTGTAATTGTTTGACTTTGAGTTACACTTGCCTGTACATTCTTGACCTTTGGGATGTAATTGTTTGACCTTGAGTTACACTTGCCTGTACATCCTTGACCTTTGGGCTGTAATTGTTTGACCTTGAGTTACACTGAGTTAAACTCGCCTGTACATCCTTGACCTTTGGGCTGTAATTGTTTGACCTTGAGTTACACTTGCCTGTACATCCTTGACCTTTGGATGTTTGTACAACACTTCTTCTATTTCCATGGGATAAACATTTTCTCCACCTCTGATGATAAGGTCTTTTATCCGTCCAACAATTTTACAGAATCCCTCTTCATCAAATACTGCAGTATCTCTAAAGGCACAAAATGATCATTTTTACAGTGTACCATATTTACAACAGAAGTTTTACTTGAAACATTTGATACGTTTTGATTGAACCAGTAACTATGGATTATTTTGACTATGATACCAATTAACCTACTGAAACCACACGCTTACAAGTCACACTGTAAAACACCTACCCAAAATACTTCATCAAATACAAAATCAAAAATTCATACTTAGACCACTAACAAATTTCATGGTATGTCATGACCCTACAATAATAGTGACCTGATAACAAAAATATATACATGTCCATACCCTGTTGAATACCAGCGACTTGTGCTGATGACCTCGCCAGTTTTCTCCGGATCATCCCAATAGCCCAGCATAGTATTGATACCACGGATACACAGTTCTCCAGTAGTTCCCACAGGGACCATGTTCCCCTCCTTGTCCACTATCTTGGCCTTAAAATGGTAGACATGTCTACATAAAGAATTGTCCAATTATAACACAAATCAGCAGTGCCCTATATTGTACCATAACTCATTTCCCATTTTTTAACATTATAATTAATTCATCATGAAAATATCAGGAAACAATTCTGTACAATTTACACTGTTAATTGACAACATCTAAGTTCAGACTTAATTGCATGTCCCACACATCTCAAACACAAGAACACCTGCACTATAATTTAGCTGAAAATTCACACAAATCTCTCCTCAACACATCTGTACATACCTCCACATGGTCCAGAGGTCGGCCTACTGTGGATGTTCGCCTTTCTAAGTTATCATCTGTCATTGTCTGAAATGTCACTGGACTGTTCTCTGTCGTACCATATGCTACCTGTATTTACAATCATACAGACACACATAGAACAGGAAATATCTGAAAATAACTTCTATCAATCAAATTTAAGAATCTTTTTTAATACCAAAAGTGTCACAACATAAACAAGAGATTCCAGAGAGATCTTGGTGCCCAACATCATTTCATCTACCCTTGTTCTTAAAAGTTGGATCTCATCCCTTCTTTTCTTCTCCGTCCTTTGATTTATTCTTAATTATAAGAAATCTAAAAACTTCTCTTAATAAACAGTCTTAATAGTCTTAAACTTCTAAATTAGTTGCCTGTTTGCCATTTCTGTTTTTCTCAACAGTCACAAAATTCAAAAGGAACCATGAGGAATCTACAAGGAAATTTGAGAAAGGTCCATCTAGTGCTTATCAAGAAGTATCAATAAAAAAATTCATTGCCAAAATTCAAGATGGCCACTGCCAGTCATTTTGTTTTCTAATCTGTCCCAAAATTAAAAGGACACAACTAGGGACCAAGGGTCAGCTACAAATGAACTTTGAGAAGGATCCATTCAATACTTCTCAAGCAAAAGCAGAAACAAATATTGTTTACAGGCGGATGGACAGACAGACCACGGACATAGGGTGATATGAATAGCCAATCACCTGATAATACATTCTGTAGAGAAAACCTAAACAATTTGTTATTTGTTACTTATTAAGTCAATAATACATACTGTTACTTTTGGCATATGCATCTTCTCATTAACCTGTAGCATGACCTCCACAGGACAAGGTGACCCAGCCATGATGCCAGTACTGAGAGAGGTCAAGTCAAATTGATTGAAGTCTGGATGATTCAACATGTCTATAAACATGGTAGGAACTCCATACAGGGCAGTACACCTACAGAGATACAGTTATCAATGACAAAATATGCATAGAATGTTACATAACTCATTTTCTTTATATTTCATTTCAAGAAAACAAAACATTTTAATCACAGCTCACCAACCAGGAATGAAGAGAGATTTGAACAGCCCACCATTGTAACCACCATCTGATGAAGGTGGTTTAAAAAATTACAAACTGTATCTTTGGTTAAAACTCAATTTAATTTGCAATAGAAAACCTTAAAATCAAAGGAACAGCACCAGTACTTCTTAATGTGTCATTATGAAAGAGTCTCTTCAAGAGTGTCTGACAAAGAAAAACTCACCTTTCTTCTGCCACAGCTTTAAGAGAGGCCCCTGCGTCAAACCCTGGTCCAGGGTATACACATTTAGATCCATGGGTAATGGTGCACAAACTGGCCATCACCATACCAAAACAGTGATACAGTGGCACAGGTACACAGATCCTAGTCGCCTATAAATATATACCCTTAAATATTCCAGCACCATGGGTAGAGAGATTCTTCAACCCCTGGCACTATTTCTTGAACTTCCAGATTTTTAAATTTAAATATGCAGCCAATGTAACAGTGTATCTATCTGAAAATAATCATTTCCAAGTTTCTTATTTACAACTGAACCATTGAGAGAAAAAGGAAGTAGTTAAAATCATCAAAATGTTTGTACACATTTTGTTACCTCAGTGTGATATCCCAAGCGTCGCCCCAGGAAATGGCTGTTGTTTACAATGTTATGGTGTGAAAGAGTAGCTCCCTTAGGTACTCCTGTAGTGCCCTGAAACAGGGACAAGAACAAAGTAAACCTCAAAAACAGAAATAACATTGTATTTGGTAATTTTACATTTTATATCGAAACTCAAAGAGATCTTAATCTTTTTTAAATTTCTAGCGAGAAAGTAAAATTAGTTTTAAGTTATTGTACAGAACAAAATTTCAACCCCTGCTGGACGATAGCCTTGTTTGATTCCACTTTGTATCAAATTAATTTTGGTTTTTTACAATCTAGACCATCTCAATGTTTTAACCAGAACATATCTGATTGAACCATATGGACCACTAGGGATGTAAAAGTGACCTTAAAAGTGTATGGAACCAATCACCAGGAATGCAATAGTGACCTTGACAGTGACCTTGACAGTGTATCAGACAAATCACCAGGAGTGTAACAGTGACCTTGAAAATGAATCAGTATCTCACTTGCATTCTCACATGCTATTTCCGCATGTGCATGCTAAAAGTTTCGCGGCAATGCGCCACATACAATATTTATGGTACACTGATTGCCATTACATACGAACACATATAGCTAAAATACTATGAATAATGACACTACTACATCAGACCAATCACCAGGAGTGTAACAGTGACCTTGACAGTGAATCAGACCAATCACCATGAGTGTTACAGTGACCTTGACAGTGTATCAGACCAATCACCTGGAGTGTAAGAGTGACCTTGACAGTGTATCAGACCAATCACCAGGAGTGTAACAGTGACCTTGACAGTGTATCAGACCAATCACCAGGAGTGTAAAAGTGACCTTGACAGTGTATCAGACCAATCACCATAAGTGTAACAGTGACCTTGACAGTGTATCAGACCAATCACCTGGAGTGTAAGAGTGACCTTGACAGTGTATCAGACCAATCACCTGGAGTGTAAGAGTGACCTTGACAGTGATTCAGACCAATCACCATGACTGTTACAGTGACCTTGACAGTGAATCAGACCAATCACCATGAGTGTTACAGTGACCCTGACAGTGAATCAGACCAATCACCAGGAGTGTAACAGTGACATTGACAGTGAATCAGACCAATCACCAGGAGTGTAACAGTGACCTTGACAGTGATTCAGACCAATCACCATGACTGTTACAGTGACCTTGACAGTGTATCAGACAAATCACCAGGAGTGTAACAGTGACCTTGAAAATGAATCAGTATCTCACTTGCATTCTCACATGCTATTTCCGCATGTGCATGCTAAAAGTTTCGCGGCAATGCGCCACATACAATATTTATGGTACACTGATTGCCATTACATACGAACACATATAGCTAAAATACTATGAATAATGACACTACTACATCAGACCAATCACCAGGAGTGTAACAGTGACCTTGACAGTGAATCAGACCAATCACCATGAGTGTTACAGTGACCTTGACAGTGTATCAGACCAATCACCTGGAGTGTAAGAGTGACTTTGACAGTGTATCAGACCAATCACCAGGAGTGTAACAGTGACCTTGACAGTGTATCAGACCAATCACCAGGAGTGTAAAAGTGACCTTGACAGTGTATCAGACCAATCACCATAAGTGTAACAGTGACCTTGACAGTGTATCAGACCAATCACCTGGAGTGTAAGAGTGACCTTGACAGTGTATCAGACCAATCACCAGGAGTGTAACAGTGACCTTGACAGTGTATCAGACCAATCACCAGGAGTGTAACAGTGACCTTGACAGTGTATCAGACCAATCACCATAAGTGTAACAGTGACCTTGACAGTGTATCAGACCAATCACCTGGAGTGTAAGAGTGACCTTGACAGTGATTCAGACCAATCACCATGACTGTTACAGTGACCTTGACAGTGAATCAGACCAATCACCATGAGTGTTACAGTGACCCTGACAGTGAATCAGACCAATCACCAGGAGTGTAACAGTGACATTGACAGTGAATCAGACCAATCACCAGGAGTGTAACAGTGACCTTGACAGTGATTCAGACCAATCACCATGACTGTTACAGTGACCTTGACAGTGAATCAGACCAATCACCTGGAGTGTAACAGTGACCTTGACAGTGATTCAGACCAATCACCAGGAGTGTAACAGTGACCTTGACAGTGTATCAGACCAATCACCAGGAGTGTAACAGTGACCTTGACAGTGTATCAGACCAATCACCATAAGTGTAACAGTGACCTTGACAGTGTATCAGACCAATCACCTGGAGTGTAACAGTGACCTTGACAGTGTATCAGACCAATCACCAGGAGTGTAACAGTGACCTTGACAGTGTATCAGACCAATCACCAGGAGTGTAACAGTGACCTTGACAGTGTATCAGACCAATCACCATAAGTGTAACAGTGACCTTGACAGTGTATCAGACCAATCACCTGGAGTGTAACAGTGACCTTGACAGTGATTCAGACCAATCACCAGGAGTGTAACAGTGACATTGACAGTGAATCAGACCAATCACCAGGAGTGTAACAATGACCTTGACAGTGAATCAGACCAATCACCATGAGTGTTACAGTGACCTTGACAGTGTATCAGACCAATCACCTGGAGTGTAACAGTGTCCTTGACAGTGTATCAGACCAATCACCAGGAGTGTAACAGTGACCTTGACAGTGTATCAGACCAATCACCAGGAGTGTAACAGTGACCTTGACAGTGTATCAGACCAATCACCATAAGTGTAACAGTGACCTTGACAGTGTATCAGACCAATCACCTGGAGTGTAACAGTGACCTTGACAGTGACAGACCAATTGACAGTGATTGACAGAATCAGACAATCACCATGAGTGTTACAGTGACCCTGACAGTGAATCAGACCAATCACCAGGAGTGTAACAGTGACATTGACAGTGAATCAGACCAATCACCAGGAGTGTAACAGTGACCTTGACAGTGAATCAGACCAATCACCATGAGTGTTACAGTGACCTTGACAGTGTATCAGACCAATCACCTGGAGTGTAAGAGTGACCTTGACAGTGTATCAGACCAATCACCAGGAGTGTAACAGTGACCTTGACAGTGTATCAGACCAATCACCAGGAGTGTAACAGTGACCTTGACAGTGTATCAGACCAACCAGGAGTGTAACAGTGACCTTGACAGTGTATCAGACCAATCACCAGGAGTGTAACAGTGACCTTGACAGTGTATCAGACCAATCACCTGGAGTGTAACAGTGACCTTGACAGTGATTCAGACCAATCACCATGACTGTTACAGTGACCTTGACAGTGAATCAGACCAATCACCATGAGTGTTACAGTGACCCTGACAGTGAATCAGACCAATCACCAGGAGTGTAACAGTGACATTGACAGTGAATCAGACCAATCACCAGGAGTGTAACAGTGACCTTGACAGTGAATCAGACCAATCACCATGAGTGTTACAGTGACCTTGACAGTGTATCAGACCAATCACCTGGAGTGTAAGAGTGACCTTGACAGTGTATCAGACCAATCACCAGGAGTGTAACAGTGACCTTGACAGTGTATCAGACCAATCACCAGGAGTGTAACAGTGACCTTGACAGTGTATCAGACCAATCACCATAAGTGTAACAGTGACCTTGACAGTGTATCAGACCAATCACCTGGAGTGTAACAGTGACCTTGACAGTGATTCAGACCAATCACCATGACTGTTACAGTGACCTTGACAGTGAATCAGACCAATCACCATGAGTGTTACAGTGACCCGGACAGTGAATCAGACCAATCACCTGGAGTGTAACAGTGACCTTGACAGTGAATCAGACCAATCACCAGGAGTGTAACAGTGACCTTGACAGTGAATCAGACCAATCCCCAGGAGTGTAACAGTGACCTTGACAGTGAATCAGACCAATCACCAGGAGTGTAACAGTGACCTTGACAGTGAATCAGACCAATCACCAGGAGTGTAACAGTGACCTTGATAGTGAATCAGACCAATCACCAGGAGTGTAACAGTGACCTTGACAGTGAATCAGACCAATCACAAGGAGTGTAACAGTGACCTTGACAGTGAATCAGACCAATCACCAGGAGTGTAACAGTGACCTTGACAGTGAATCAGACCAATCACCAGGAGTGTAACAGTGACCTTGACAGTGAATCAGACCAATCACCAGGAGGGTATAAAATATTGATGTCCGTGCCATCAGTTTGGTGAATTTGGCAGTCATAGATCATACATCTCTGGTTGAGACAGTGAAACGAACAGACAAACAATAATTTTTGCCTTAAATACTTACTGAGGTGAACTGGATGTTGATTGGATCATCAAACTGTAACTTTCTCTGAATATCCATAATCCCAAGACATCCTGCTGTTGTGGCTGAGTTTTGAACTTCACTGAACTTGAATGCACCTCTGTATGAATTAAAAAATATCATGCATACTTTCATCCTCAAAACTATACACAGGTTTACTGATAAACAAATATTTCATCCACAAATGACATACATGCATACATTTCTAGCTCACCTACTAGTAGTTCTATAAACTAAAACGAAATTCTACTCAACTTTGATCTCAGACATTTACAGGTAATCTTCATCATCTAAAACAATCATTAATAGTGACCTTGACACTATGGGTGTTGAAGATTAGTCATAAAATGAATAAAAAATTGCAACTTTTTAAAAAGTAGTTTCACAGACTGTATACTATCTCATTAATGAATAGAAACTGATGATTTTATAATGTTCTTACCTGTAGGAGTTATTTCCCATAGTTACCAGAATCTTAAGGGATGGCAACCTACAGAAAGATATGAGACAGTGTTATATTTGTAAGGTTGCTTCAATCTGACTAGTCTGCATCAAAATTATACAAGAGGATCTAAGGAAAGAATCTTCAATTCCAGAAATTTTAACTCTTTCTGTATTTCTTTATTTCATGTAAGCTCTTAATAATTTGATTTCAATCAAAATTACTTAATTCTCTGTAAATTCACCTGTGACTATTGATGTTTCCAGGAATGTTAGCACTCAGCTCAGGAACAACGTCACTCAGAATCTCATAATAATTCTGGTCCTTGAATTTTTCAGCAATGATAATTGCTTTACAACCTACCTGTTGGAAAATCGAATATATCATTGTGACAGAATACATAATATAAACAGGTATGTAGACTTGTGTTACTTCTTCACACTGTTAAGTTACTGAACAATGGTTTCATTGCATATGTAGACATAACTTCTAAAACTATTGACTAAGGTGGCTTATAACCGGTGAAGGGCTTGTAACCTTATTCATGAATTGTGTAAAAAAAAATTTTATAAAAATATTTCTCTTTAAAATTTGTGGTGATGGACCATATTCAGAAATAACTTTCATGGTTAAGCCACCACACTGATATCATGTTCCATACATCAACAGAATAACTTTCATGAGTAAGTCACCTTGATATCATGTCCCATACATCGGCAGAATAACTTTCATGGGTAAGTCACATTGATATCATGTCACATACATCGGCAGAATAACTTTCATGGGTAAGTCACCTTGATATCATGTCACATACATCAACAGAATAACTTTCATGGTTAAGCCACCACACTGATATCATGTCCCATACATCAACAGAATAACTTTCATGAGTAAGCCACACTGATATCATGTCCCATACATTGACAGAATAGCTTTCATGAGTAAGTCACACTGATATCATGTCACATACATCAACAGAATAACTTTCATGAGTAAGTCACACTGATATCATGTCACATACATCAACAGAATAACTTTCATGGGTAAGTCACACTGATATCATGTCACATACATCGGCAGAATAACTTTCATGGGTAAGTCACATTGATATCATGTCACATACATCGGCAGAATAACTTTCATGGGTAAGTCACACTGATATCATGTCACATACATCGACAGAATAACTTTCATGGTTAAGCCACCACACTGATATCATGTTCCATACATCAACAGAATAACTTTCATGAGTAAGTCACACTGATATCATGTCCCATACATCAACAGAATAACTTTCATGAGTAAGTCACACTGATATCATGTCACATACATCAACAGAATAACTTTCATGAGTAAGTCACACTGATATCATGTCACATACATCAACAGAATAACTTTCATGGGTAAGTCACACTGATATCATGTCACATACATCAACAGAATAACTTTCATGGGTAAGTCACACTGATATCATGTCCCATACATCAACAGAATAACTTTCATGAGTAAGTCACACTGATATCATGTCGCATACATCAACAGAATAACTTTCATGAGTAAGTAACCTTGATATCATGTCACATACATCAACAGAATAGCTTCCACTGTTATCAGTAGAATAGAGAAAACTTACCTTGCCAAGGGCATATTCCAATTCCTTTTCCTTGTACTGTGGATTAACATTAACCTGTCGGTGAGAATTAAAAACAGTTAAACTAAATCCAGTCCTTTTTTTCATAGCTTTGTTTGTTGGGTGTAATGCCCATTAAACTGTTAGGTTCACTCGGAGGCAGGGATTCCTTGTAGTAGCTCGTGACTACCTTATTGAATGTCATGCGGGAGGCTCACAATATTCTCTACAGACAATGAATCTGGCCTATGCATTGACACAACCACAACATGCAACAAAGCAGTGGCCACTTTAGCCTCAACTTCTGAGAGACACAAACTACCCTGGTTATTTCTGATAAATTTCATTCACAGTTTCACCGCTTCTTGATTGAAAGGATAGTTCAGGGATAAATTAAAGTATTGATTATGAAAATATTTACCACAGACAAAAATTGAAATAAATAATAAAAACTTCTCATTATTTAGCAATCTGAGTATACACTTCGACTGCATTTTCAATTTTTTTCATTTTTCAAATATCAACTAGTATTTCTGAGGTATTTATACTGAACTGAATCAAACAAATGTTGAGATTTTCCAAGATATTACAATTTTACTCTACTGCTCACCAGAATGAGGCCAGCCCTGGCTGTAGCGTACTGGGTGAGGACCCATTCATAACTGTTAGGACCCCAGATTCCGACACGATCTCCCTTCACCAGTCCCAGACCCACCAGTCCAGCAGCCAGCTTGTCTACCTGTCAATGGACTTTCTCTCTAATATTTTCTGTTTTACATGTAATGGGAAAATTTTGTTTATTTCAAATATCAAGTACCATTCATAGCATTAATGTATCACATTCTATTTATTTTGAATATTATTGTTGTCACTTAAGTCTCAAAATGGCAGTAACACCAGCTGCTTAATAAAAAGGTTTTGTGATGAAATCAACAGTAAATAATGAAATGAATAACCTCTTCCATAAATTGTGCATATGTCTTCCTAATATTTTGGGAACAGAAAACAACAACTTCTTTTTCAGGTGACATTTCAACTCTCTCCTGTAGAAGATTTCCAATAGTTATCCCCCTTGGCGAGACGTCTGACTGCCCATGTACATAACTCCATTTTAGTCTGGATTTCCCCTCTGAGCTGGAACTGTAGAACCTGAATGCATGAATACATATAACCAGAGGTGAAAAGCAGCCACCACAAGTGTTCTACAGGTCCTCTGACTCATACACAGATCCAACATGCTTCTACCCAGTACCACGTATAAAGCAAATTCATTCAAACAAAAGTCGAGATAACTTGCTTTGTCATGGTTAGATAAAGTTTAGATAATGTTCATATATCTCTTATAGACAGGATTACATGACTACAGCACACTTCTTTCAGTATCAAGACTTCCTCATGAAGATGGACCCACCCTTTTCTGTATGCTCTCAGTATGTAAACCCTTTAAAGAAATAAACATACTGATAAAATCTCAGTTCTTAAATCAAAATTGTTGACTGATATGTATAAATCATAAATTGGCACATGCATACAATGTATATACACACATGTTATATAATTATCTAAACAAAATAAATTAGAGTTAAAGTCATGTATATATGCATATATTATGATTTGTGTACATCAGTATTCACAAAGATAGATAATTGTTAAAATAAAGTAAGGAAACAAGGTAAGATTGTAGTAGGGTACAATTTTGTAAATTGACTTTGTAAGGTATTTTTTAATTTAAGTGAGCAAGTTCCGGTCCAGTATTTTGTGACGCAATTGTAGGTCTTATTTTATAATTATTGTAAACTGGCTCTGTGATATGTCAAAGGGCAAATCTATTTTTATCGGACTGCCCAGTGGTCATCGTGCAAGGCGCACTGTAAATTCACACTCTAATGGACTTTGAATGATGACGGTTGGGTTTTATTGAGATAGGCCCTTTGTCATCCTCTGTTGTTTGGAAATTATAGTAAGTACCATCATGTTGTATATTGACTGTATTGTGAATAAGTAACTTTTTACAATTATTGTAATTGCATCCTCATCTAAAGATCGATGTTGAATTATATTTAACAGGCTCTGTTAAATTGTGAGTGAATCAATCTTTGTTAATTTTAATTTCATGTTGTTTGGAGTTCATGGTCATCTTTTACATTATTCAGAGGAGGTGTGTTGAAGTATATTTTTGATCATTATAATTGTTTCCTAAATTCTGGTGAAAGTTAACTATTTGTTATCTTTGCTAATTATTTAACATAATTTGTAGATCCGCTGTTTCGTTCTGTGGCCAGCTAAACCGTCATCCGCGGGTTGTGTCCCTTAAGCCCTCTTCCCTTTATGAAGAGGTAGGTTGTTGCCTTAACGTAGTGTGTATCGTAACTTATAACGTATGAGTTTCGGCTCTGTAATGTATGATAGTGACTGGGTTATTCAGTATTTTACTTAAGCAGTATTTGTATAGTGAAGTGTGTTTGTGTTGAGTGTGTTAACCGGTCGTGGTCGATCTGGACGAGTTCATAACTTGTTCAGGTAGTGTGAGTTTGAGAATTGGTTTTAATGTATTGTTATATTGTTGTTATAGGGTTTAATTGGGCATCCAGAATAAACCATTTGGTAATGAACTGCCGTCTTTGTGGTGCTTGTACGTTGCGACCCGGAGCAGAACAACTGCTACAAGATAACTTGTGTATATTTGTCCTCACAATAGCTACATTCATAATAAATAAAGACAATGTTTGAGGACGAAGGGATCACCCAGATTTTATAATATCATCAACACATTAAAGTGTAACTCTGACATGGTATTGTAACTCTCCAACCAATCCAGTATACTCTATGAGCTACAGTTAAGCATTCTTTACACTGCTAGCTTATTTTGATACTAAACGTCAATCACAGAACATTATATAAGATATAGTTTATAGATTACAGATTCCTTGGTCAGCACCAGAGACGTCTCTGGTCAGCACAGAACATATGATTAATCCTATAACCTTCCTCATATGAGTGGACAGTATAGTTAGTCTGGAGCCAAAATTAAAGCAATATTTAAGAATGAAAACATGATGTAAAAGTCTCAATGTTTCTGTCTGTTCCGATGGGACTGCGGGTACGTTTAGTTCTTCTTTGATCTTTATTTTGCAATGCACCTGCAATAGAAGACTAAAGTGTATTGCACAAAATACGTCTTCTAATCGAGACAAACAAAAAACCAGCAGAAACAAACGTGTTTACATGAAAAACAAACCTTCCACAACGGAACAAACTTTTCAAAGTTTGTTTACATCTTGAATTCCTAACTGCACGAGTAGCCATACCTACTTCACGATCTATAGCTCGCGATCGGCTGTCGCTCGCGTTTATCTACATGCTGCTAGCTTTAGCTGCCCGTATATCTAGGTCATGTCAACGTTCTAAGCTCGACAGAGTGATCAGTTCCAACATTCAATGGACCAGGTTTCAAAAAAAATTGAACACATGGATTTTTAAATACCATAGATCACAACAACGACAACAAATATTTTTATATGTATATTCCAACGTAGGAAAAGTTAAAATTCCTGTGTATTTTTAGATCAGAATGTGAAAGTAGAGATCGACTTTTCGAAGTCTACACTTCATATATCATTGTCGATACTTCTATACGTAGAATCATATCGATAATTATCATGTGTTTCTATGCATAAAGGACAAAAGAAGTATAATTAAATTGGAAATGGAGTACGTATACGCATATGATCTATGCATTTTGGTCCAATAGTATGGGAGCGTAATTCCACGTGACATTAATATATCGCTTCATTGAATTGGTTGAAGTCCGAAACACTCCGAATGCTAAATAATTTCGAGTTCTCTTGTGTTATCATTTAAATACGGTTGCAACGCTGCAAGCAGGTCTGAGCAAGTTCTGTGCTCATTTCATCACGTGTTGCAATACGTAGTTATGCTGTATAAATGATTTCACAACATATAATCTTAGCTCAGAACATTGACGACCATCAGCAATACAGGTTCGGAGAGAGTTAACATACAATGTATGCTTATTTCGATTCATCAAAAATACGTGTTATGCATGTATTTGATACAGTATCGTAAATAATTGACAAAACAATTCTGTTAAATTTGTCTGTAAAAAAAATCCCTGATATTTGATGAAAAATAATTTTTCTGTGTGTGTATTTTCTTTAACGATATACAAGTGCTCAGAATATAGCTCCTTATTACCACATATACTTAATTATATATACCTGAATGAATATTCTAAAAATAGTTTTTTTCCCATTGGTGGATATAAACGAATATTTCATAACCAACGTGCAATGTCTATATATATATATTGGAAATTATATTCTACACAGACGTTTAGAGGACGTAAGTAAGCAACATGCTCCAGAGAGACATGTGTTCCCCGAAAACAAGTACCCTTCCTTCATCTTCTACCACTCCCAGCCTGCCTCCTCCCCACGTGCAGGAAGATAAAACCCTGGTGGCTGCCACGCTTTTGGCCCTGGAGACGGGGGACTTAACTCCACTGATAAAGGAGGAACTCAAATATACTATACAATCTAGACGTGTATCGGCAGGCAAAAAGGAACTTCGAGTCGGCTTTAGGCAGCCTCAGACATATAAGGTAGGTATGATATAATCACTGTTAACTTGACAATTTATTAGGAATATCATTTATTTCGCCAGCTGTATTACATAAAAAGTCAAGTTATTCAATCCTTTTCAGTTCCTACTGTTGAAATTTCACATATAAGTTTTGTTTAAAAAGTAATCTTCGACATTAAGATAGAAAACATAATTATTATTGCAGGGAAATCTATTTAAATGAATGCAAGTTGTTTTTCCCTTTTCCTCAGTACTTATTGAAATGTTTGTGAACATTCTAAAACTTTTCTCAAGCAGAAAACTAGACTTAAGACGTAATTCTGAAAACCGTGTCACCCTAAAATAACGATGATAAAACCTGGTTTGTCATACCTGAACATAGACCCAAATTGTGACTCATATTAATTATTTTCTACGACAGTTGACGCCCGATGAAGTGATAAGGGTGGAGAGGAGAAGAGAACAAAATCGACTCGCAGCCCAGAAATTCCGACGAAAGCAGAAGAACGAGTCAGAGGTACATATTAAAGTAAGTAACTTCTGGTTCAGTATCAAATAAATCAGATACTTACCAAATGAAAGTGTTATTTAAATTACATTTTATAGTATACAGCCGTCAACTATACCGAACTTATAACAGTTAGTTACAAACAAATTAACTATAGACATTTCATTAATTTGAATTCAGCACTAAAGTTTCATATCGCTATGCTATGACGTACTTTGGTGGGGGTCTGCTCTGCAGATAGGGGGTAAGAATTGTACCTGCTGTCCCCATGGCATGATCGTAAGAGTCGACTAAACCTTTGATATTCATACTTTTATCTCTTTCCTAATATTCTTCCTTTTTTCAATTTAATCCGGAGAGTATACTTTCATGGGTGTTTGTGAATTTGATTTTCAAGTCTTTTAATTGACCAAATCGTCAATTTACTGAATTACTCTTGTATCGATGGAAGTAAAGAAATATTTTTTAACACTTGTCATATCAACCATCAGGTAGATGAACCACGATTGAGTCCAATTAGTCTGATTGTGTTCCTAGTAAAACTTAGACAATCTGTTATTTCTTGGTAAGAAATGTGGCAATATTCATAAGATATCACTGTGTGAACAAAATTAATCATACCTTTAAAATTAACATATTTTTAGCGGATACAGAAACTTGAAACAGCGAACACAAAGCTACGGGAGGAACTTCGATGTCTAAGGGAGGAACAAAGTCAGCTCTTCTATCGCTGGACGTCACATGTGTCCGTTTGTCCAGCAAGACTGGACAACCACGGACCCGATACCAACGCATACGTCCTCGGACACGGTACCCCCGGGGTCGACGTCACCTGATTTTGGACATGTGCTTCATCTCAATGGATAATATGTCTTATAAGACGAAAAAAAAATCCAAGAAAACCGTGAAGTGATGGACGGATCTCATCCTCAGTAAAGCATTTAGTTTAAAGGGCGTGACCATCAAGCATCTGTCCAGAACTTGTTTAGTTGACTGAAATAGACCAGTTTCATCAAACGCATGATTTCATCCTAGGAGGTCTCATCAGGTTGTGAAGTGACTATAGAAATATCTATAGATAAAATCTGATCACGTGTAACATTAGTGCTACTAACCAGTCTTCTTCGGTATATCTAAAACACCCACGCGTTAGTGATAATTATGATGTTTGTGATATACACGACTCTATGTCAACATTTGTATCAATCATGTGATATCAAAAGTATCCAAAGTGATAAATACACATTGTTTCAGAAATTGTGATACATGTTATTGTTATTTCCCATGTCACCATCAATATACGACCAATAAAACAGTGTCAGATGCTATCAGGATTATCTTTTCTAGTTTTTGTTCATGTTTGTTGCATAAATCACGTGTCTATAGAAAGACTAGAATATTGTGGTTAAAGATCTAGTATACATTTTATTTTTATCAGGTTTATATTTAGCGTACAATTAACAACGTAAAAACGATCGTTAAGTATAGTGGTTGAATCACATAACACTTGCAAGGATTTTATCTTTATTGACAGTGTAATAAAGAAACACTCATTGACTTCACGCCAGGTACAAAACAACAAATTATCAATTATGATAGACTTTTAGAACCCTTTGTGAAGTACCAACGACGCGATAAAACATCTTAATCGCTATTCAAACTCAAAACAGCTGACTCTTTAGCAAAACATGACTTGGAAAAGAGAGACCAGCAAAGTTTCGGAAAAGTCTTCATCGATGACAACTACCATGTTAATTTCTGACCTCTTTGAGTCAAAAGCGCCAACATCTGTCCACCGGTCCGTGAAAAGATCTACCTTACTTTGTTAGTGAATAATATTGTTTTGCTTGTCCGCTTGTGAAATCTCCTTTTCCAAGAAGCAAAAAACGGGTAGCTGTCATCCTGTCAAAGACATTCAATAAACAATTCAAAAGAACATTTATCCATAAGAAATAACAGCAGTTTATTGACTTGTGGTCAACATGGTATATCATTCATAGAAGAATGCAGTTAAATACTTTGTATTCAGCGCCTTCAAATAACATGTTATGGTGTTCTCTAAGAATACAGCGTTCGTTGTCATTCATACATAAATGAGGAAAAACAAATAAATTATCACAAAGACTCTTTGTTCTACTCTTTGTGTATCGATCTTCTCGCCAAAAAACAATTCAAGGGAGGTAACTCCCACTATGCAACATTTTGCAGAATAACACACACAACAAACTTTGGATTTTTCAGGAACAATGAAAGTTTGCCCACGCACTAAATTTACTAAAAGTGAGTGGTATTTGTAGCACATTGAGTGACTACCTATGAAATAAGATTAAAAAGTTCAAAAGGTCCATTGAGCCAATGCTACGACACATTAAGTGTCGTAACCATAGAGTGTAACAATGTTCAGTTTTTCATCTGGAAAAAAAGTAGTAAAATCATAGCGTATATTAGCAATTGAACTGAAAGCATGTACTTCCAGTTTAAGTGCACCAAAATTTTTTATATACTATTTGGCCCTTTATCTCAAGAACATTTGGTGAAAATTCCAGGAAAATGGAGAACCGGTAAAGGTGTCATTTAGAAGCCAAAAGATTACAATTTCAATTTTAGTGAATTTTGTTGGGGTTCGACAGGTCAGTATTTCCTCAAAAATCTGTTAAAACAATAGTGTACATAGTCATAGGATGTCAGTTTTGAATAAGTAGATTCTGCTGGAAGTTTTCACGTCAAATATAACTATAAATATTGCTAATGGTAAGAATTAACAATCTCTAACTTGATAGAAAGATTGAATGAATGTCACGCACTTCAGAACTCACCATGTAGGTGTCACTATGTGTTTGTGGCAGGAAATCTATATTATTTTATCTATAGTAACCGAATCCTTAATATAAGTTGTCAAGTGGATCCCTTTGAGTTAGTAGTAGGATTGATGATTATGGTTGTCATGGTTGGATATGTTATGTACTGTCTGGCCATAAGAGATAGCATAAATACATACAAATTCTGTGGTCCGGTACCTTCGAGTAGATATTCAACAAGGACCTTGTTTTTGCGTGTACATGTGATAATGATACTTGTACTAATGTTTGGCCAAAATTGCTAAAGGGACAATTTTGTTTGACTGCCCATGATGTTCTAAGGTCGTAAAATTTGACATAAATGAGGTTGTGGCCATTTAATTCCATTATCTGATTTGGCTGTATTCTCTTATGAAAAGATTTCTTAAAGTAAAAAGAGGACTAATGGTCTTAATGGTCTCCGGAGTTACTATTGTTGTTCTTAACATGTCATACATAACACGGATTGCATTGTACGTGTAATGTAAATATAAACTGCACACAGTATTGTACATGGAATCTAATTATGCCTACAATAAGTGCCTAGACAAATAGTTAAGTCTTGCTGATGTCAGTCATACCCTATACCCTCTAGCCGGACAAAAGGTGATCATATTAGGACAGCCATGAAACCTTCCCTCAAATGATCATAAAGTGTCCTCCTACAGGGTTTGGTCGCCGGGTAAGTCGTGCCACGACGAGTCTGGTCTCGGCGTACAATTATCTCTTGTTCTACGTTCATGGTGCTCACCCTTTGATGAGGCACAGGAACTTAGGTCAGTATTACTTTGTTGCATCCTCTAACACACCGCGTAAGGTCAGATATGAGTTTTCTGATCCAAAATGTCCTGGGAATCTGGCTAAGGAAAAAGGCCATTAACCTGTATTCCGGAAACTGGCCGAAACCTGTTGTAATGCCTGGGACGTGCTTGTATGATTCTATAGTCAAACACAAATAAATGCATAAATAGTGATTGATAAATGTTCATTTTTGAGCATTAGACAAGAATACAAAGATAACTGATCATATTAAATGAGGAATTATCTCCAATCATTCCTGTGTACCTAAGCAGTACTGCTATGATGTTTACGCAACAAATCTGAGTTGTATTCTATAGCTTTTTGCTCCTTTGGAAATCCTCCTTCTTTGGCATACCGTAAAGCTTTGATGGCGAGTTTGATGGCTTCACTGTAATTTGTGTTGTCTTTCACATATTCTAACCGAGACCTAACGGCGTAATACACCATCTTAGCCCGAAGTTCCATCCTTTCCCACAAAAAGGGGCGGTATATCTCTTTTAATAGTTTTTCCGTCTCTTGTATGTCGGATTCTGTGACCTGGCCTTCGCCGATAACATTAAGAAACACACCCATATCAAGCCACATATGTGCCTTCTTCAGCAGAAATATCCTCTTAAAGTCATTACTGACGGTGTCTGATTCTGTGCTGAAATGTGTGATAACACTGTTTCCCAGTTTCGACAGTTCGTTTTTGTCAATGCTCGTTCTGTCGCGTTCATGTCTCAGCAATAAAAAATTAAACTTGATGTAAAGCACAAGTCCTGTCTCTCTACATGCCGGAAGGAGTTCCATCTTGTGTTCAGCGTCCTCTATATAAGTAAGACCGTCTTCTAACGTTCCCCCTGCCATCACTAGAGCGGAGGAGTACCGCGCTAAATATAGTACATCAGGCGCTGTGGGACAAGATGTGTGAGCTGACATCAGTTGTACCTTGTCCAGTATGTCGCCTTCTAAATTTATTTTTTCATAAAATACTCGCCGCCGTTCAATTTCCGCATCATAAGCGGCGTGACAAAAGTCGGCTGCTCGTTGTCGTTGCTGGTCATTGTATCTCGTCCTGTTGCGATTTATATGATTCCAGTCATTAATGGCCTTTTCGTAGTGTTTCTGGAATGTTGCAAAATCCTTTTCGTGCGAACATCGTTTCATTTTATGCCGAAATTCTCCAACCTGTTTCCTTCGCTCCGTAAAAAGGTCTATCTTTCTTTGTTGCTGAATACCATCGTTTAGCTTGTCCGCTTGTGAAAGCTCCTTTTCCAAGTCATCAGCTAAAAATGGGTAGCTGTCATCGTGCCTAAGACATTCAACAAATAATTCAAAAGAACAATTGTCCTTCAAAAATAATAGCAGTTTCTTGACGCGTTCTGGTCGGCATGGTATATCATCAAGATAATTTTCCTCGAATACTATTTCTCTTTCAAACAGGAAAGGGATCATAAACGTTGTATCCAATGTTTTGAGCAAGTCGGTATGGTGTTTCCTAAGGATACGCCGCTCGATATCATTCATACCTAAATTGAGAAAAAAATTCATCTTAAGTACTTTTAAAGAAATGGAATAACTGTTTCTCTAATTGCGTTTGCTAGCGGACTAGCTAACCATGTCAGCAGCTAATAATTTTTTAGTTCGGACCTTTCTCCTTTGTATTAACAAGATTCCTACGGTCACAACAATCTTCATAATAATCGTCTTTTTGAACATAAAGCCTTTATCATTTTACTGCCAAAACGAGATTACTGTCGTACTATTGTTCCTATTTTTACAGTATGTTGCCTTTGATAATCAGTAACAATATCAGTCATACTTACTGATTTTGTTGTCGTTATATTGTTATGTAAGAAAATATCATTTGGTACAGTGACAACTATTACATTATTTATCTAATTTGGCAAACATTCGAACATGGGCATATTTGGAACGAAGCCAGTTCATTGATCAGTGTTGTGTTCAATGAGTTGTTGTGATTAATAACCAGATAATCTCATTATCAGTTAGATTAGAGCATAACAAAAAATTAGAGTTAACAGGACACGCAAGGCCTATGAATTATGTGAATACCATTAAACGATTTATGACAAAAGAGAACAAAATTTTGAGACGAAGTCCTATCAAGCCCATTTTTAAAATATCAGTATGTGTATCTTTTAATCATAATTTACTCTGAACGTTTTGATGAAAGAAAAACTTGTTAAATATGTAACAGTAGCATATAATTGTAAATGCATTGTATATAAATAGAAGGATATATTTCCATTACATGATCAATGCGAAATGACTGAAAGTCGATAATATGAGGCTTAACATTAAGGAAAGATATTTGGCAATACTTCCTTCGGAAAGGTCTCAGGAAAATTAAACTGTTTTCCTCTATAAGATTATCCTCTATTTCGACATCGAGTGACATATGTATTTTCATTATGTACAAAATATTGCTCTGTTCTAGGTCACAAATTCAGATGTAACATCAACATACCAGTAGCCAATAGATTAAATAGTGAAAGGAACAATTAAGTAAGGATGATACACTTTGGATTAGACAGTCGACTCGGTCTGATCAATAGTAATGCTGTACTGTATTTTAGTATATCTCGGATAAGACAGTCGACTCGGTCTGATCAATAGTAATGCTGTACTGTATTTTACTATATCTCGGATAAGACAGTCGACTCGGTCTGATCAATAGTAATGCTGTACTGTATTTTACTATATCTCGGACAAGACAGTCGACTCGGTCTGATCAATAGTAATGCTGTACTGTATTTTACTATATCTCGGACAAGACAGTCGACTCGGTCTGATCAATAGTAATGCTGTACTGTATTTTACTATATCTCGGACAAGACAGTCGACTCGGTCTGATCAATAGTAATGCTGTACTGTATTTTACTATATCTCGGACAAGACAGTCGACTCGGTCTGATCAATAGTAATGCTGTACTGTATTTTACTATATCTCGGACAAGACAGTCGACTCGGTCTGATCAATAGTAATGCTGTACTGTATTTTACTATATCTCGGACAAGACAGTCGACTCGGTCTGATCAATAGTAATGCTGTACTGTATTTTACTATATCTCGGACAAGACAGTCGACTCGGTCTGATCAATAGTAATGCTGTACTGTATTTTACTATATCTCGGACAAGACAGTCGACTCGGTCTGATCAATAGTAATGCTGTACTGTATTTTACTATATCTCGGACAAGACAGTCGACTCGGTCTGATCAATAGTAATGCTGTACTGTATTTTACTATATCTCGGACTAAACAGTCAACTCAGTCTGATCAATAGTAATGCTGTACTGTATTTTAGTATATCTCGGACAAGACAGTCGACTCGGTCTGATCAATAGTAATGCTGTACTGTATTTTACTATATCTCGGACTAGACAGTCGACTCGGTCTGATCAATAGTAATGCTGTACTGTATTTTACTATATCTCGGATAAGACAGTCGACTCGGTCTGATCAATAGTAATGCTGTACTGTATTTTACTATATCTCGGACAAGGCAGTCGACTCGGTCTGATCAATAGTAATGCTGTACTGTATTTTACTATATCTCGGATAAGACAGTCGACTCGGTCTGATCAATAGTAATGCTGCACTGTATTTTACTATATCTCGGATAAGACAGTCGACGCGGACTGATCAATTGTAATGCTGTACTGTATTTTACTATATCTCGGATTAGACAGTTGACTCGGTCTGATCAATAGTAATGCTGTATTTTACTTTTAGGTATGGTACTTACTTGGTAAATCAGGGGTGTTAGTGATATCATTTATCCCATTAATACTTTTACAACACAGGTGATCCGTAATCTTCAGATCTTCATATAATACAAGAGCCAGTGAGCAGTTTGCAGTCTTCCTGCTGATCGTATCGAACAACTGCTTTAACTGTATGCTTTACAAGTCAAATTACTTGACATTTGCACAATGATTGGGTTGCAATGCTTAACTGATCTGACGGGTTGTATACCAACATAACTAACTTAGAACCAGAGATACTTCCCTATGTCAAGATTTCCTTCATAAATATTGGCGTATTTCGACAGGTTGATCACACTACCTTCAACACGCTGAGACAGTATGAAAATTCCATCGGAGTACACGAAATACTATGAGTGTTTACTGCTATACTTACTTTAGTTTCTATGGCCTCGTGTTCATATCCCGCAGCTTTGTTTGCATGATTTCCGACTCGCATGGTGCCTTGGACTTACTCCAAGACAAAAGTTCCATCCTATTTCTCAAATGGCATTGATTTCCTTCATCGTATACTTTTCTCTTTCAAGTCGTCATTTGTCGTGTCTTATTCTTATCTGCCGTGTGATATATTGTCGCATCAAATTTTCGACATCCGTCAATTCATCGTGTTCCCTATCTCTTTATGCAGGGTAGAGTTCCTTCTTTTATCAGCGTCTTCAGAATTGTTAAGACTGTCCTATAGATTTTCTGTGGTGTTTACAAGTGCAGATGAATACCATCTCAATGACATAACATTCGGGTCTATAGGACATCATAATGTGTCAACTGCATGATCGAGTCTATAGGACATAATGCGTCGACGGAAACAACCGGGTTTATAGCAGATGTGTCAACGACGACATCTTGGTATATAGGACATAATGTGTCCACGGCATCATCCAGGGTCTATAGGACATAATTTGTCGACGGCACCAGTTAAATGCAAATTTTCTTTCCACGAGTCACATTTACACTTTCACGGTGTTGTTGATTTTAATTCGTCCCACTGTATGTAATTCAGGTAACTTCTTCAGACAAACATCAAGTAGCATGTTCCAGATACAAACCCCAGCATCACCAAAACTAGAAAAACAAAACAAGAACACATTAAGAAATTTGTTTTTAAGTAGCACTGATAATAAATTAAATTGACCCTTTCTCTCATATCTATAATAGTACACGTACATGTGTGGTGTGCTTTTTCAGGAATCTCCGTGTAAATATTTTTGTTCATCGTTTGCCCCAGTTTGATTAAACTGAGTTTTGATTATAATTACTTTCGTGTGTTCGGATTTTCTTGTTGTTTTGATTAATTCTCATTTGAAATAAAAACACACAATAAAGCAAAAAATACATTTTGACAAGTTTTAAAGTAAAAACGTGGAGAACCAAAAACAACCAAAGTCAGCCATTTTGTTGATTCATTTTCAATTTATGACACGATGTCCGTATTACAATCGATTACAAGCGCTGCCAATGAAAACACTATCAGGTTATATTACACTTGTGACACGTAAATATATAAGGTGGACGAATTGACTGGATGAAAAGCCGATTAGGTAATCGATATTGTAGCTAAATGTAAATGACTACTTGGCTTGCCTTAAAACTTTCACGTAAATACACATGTACACGTCAAGCGTTTCATTTCATCTTGATATAATAAACAAATATAATCCACGTCTTCATGTTATCAACAAAGTGGGTTTTCTAACGTCTTCTCCATAATACCACATCAGCAGAAATGCTTATTACTTAATTAAAACATTTTCGAAGTAATGAAAAACGATATACATGTGTTCATATTTTCCAAAACCTGTTAGTAGTGTCAAAAGGTCGTCAATGTTCATAATTACAAAAAAAACAACAACATTTGAATATCGAGTTAAACCTGGTGATGCAATAACCGAAATGTGATATTCTGTTCAAGTAAGAACGTTATGATCACCTGAACTGAAACCGTGTGTTTCAAATATATACGATAAATCATACTCACAATAATGATGGGAGTGCCAGAACTCACGAGGGAATCAATAGGCTGTAGTCGGGATGTATGGGGAACTCCAAAAAAATATTTACGTCACAGAACACGTTTCTCGCTAAAACCGGAACTGGAAGAGACAGTTATCAACACCAGTGTTACTGATTTACTCTACTCCCTAATAACTTATGAAATTAATGTGATATTCCATGTCTACAAGAATTCAACTATAGCCACATCGTGATAACGTCAATCACTGCACTAGCTAGCCTGTAACAGACAAGTGCATTACCAGTGACTAACTAGTATCTCCCACGCATGTGTATTTTCACTCGATCTTTGAGCTTCAGCGCACATGTGTACATTGTTCTATTTTTAGATACGAGAAGCCTATCTGAATGTAAATGAAAAAAAAAAGACGCAAGCTCCCGAATCTATGAAGACCTGCTCTTACAGGGAAGCTATTCAAAGGTGTTCAATTTCAAATAGTTTTATAACATTAACCTTCACATCGCACGTGAAGTTCTCGGACCTCTGGGCCGGGAGTAACGATGCACATTGGGGGAATTAGAGCAAATTCTTAAACATCCTTCTGCTGTAGGAATACATGTGTCCTATCCCAATTTAGCACGAAGCATCCTTGGTGAAGAGGGAATCATTTTTTGTATAAACCGTAGGTCTCGGCCACCTGAAGCGGGTGGGGCGGGGTCCAATAGAGGGACAGAAGTGAGAATACCATTTCAATCTGAAGTTTTCTTGGGTGAAGGTGAATCAATTCTGTATCATGATATAGTAAGTCTCGGTAGTTGTGGAGTCCAGAAGGTGAAAAAGAGAATAAAATTAAAATCCTGTTTATTCTCTCGGGAGTGAATGCGCTTTGTTGTTCAGAAGTACGGTAGTGGTATGGGGAACCAATGTTGTGAGAATGCCTTGTAGTAATTGGATTTTACTTTAATGCTTTAAACGATAAGAAACTGAATGGTGAAATTCCAGACCACTGTCTTTAGGATTTATTTATTGATTTATTTATTCAACAATTGTAAGACAAATAGGACAAAACTTGGGGTCAGGAGGAACGTGCACTAGCGCCATAATTTAAAAAAAAATGTTATGATTTTATTGAACGTCAAAACGTGCATATTCTTAACCGTGCGACGATATTTGAATTAATTAAAACATGACATGCAGGTTGCAACAAAATTCGGGTTCTCCGCAAAAGGGACCGTCCCTACCATCTCCAAAATTGTATAAAATACACACAAATTTAAATTTAGATACAGCATGGCCAAAATAATGAAGTATACTTAATTCATCATACAGCTTTTCCGTCCTTCAATGACCCGTCATTGATATTGACCTTTAGGGCCAAACTGTGAAATTAAAGGGGTTTTTTGGCGACTGAAGAAAATCGAAGGCGATTAAAAATATCGAACTCTAAATACGGAGTTGCGCTAGACATATAATTCAATAAATTATGTCCATACGTCTGGTAATTCACGAAGAATATCAAGTACACGTGAATCGTGCCATTATTCCAATTAGCGATAAATACTTATATGACGTCCGTTTTAACCGGAAATCTAATTTCTAATTTCAATATTTACGTGTGGTACACTGAAGCAATCATTGTGAGCAAGAGGGAGAAATTACATTTCGTAGTAACTGGTATGATTAGTAGATTGTAACCTATGTTTTTCGGTACCAATGGATAGCCTCCCTTCAAAGAGCTCTCATATTTCGCATTCCAAACTTGTTTGTTTCTAAGTGAAAACTATCATACAGACGATGTGCCGTAGATGATTTTGTGAGCTTATCGACCAAGATCTACTGAAAATGAAGGTTGAACGCTACATACATAATCTTTTTACATATATTAGTGATCATAGACTGTATGTGTAATTATTTCAGGGGTTCATTTTTTTGCGATTCCTTCAAAAACTGCACGAACCAGGGCCGAAAGGGGGACACGGGTCACTATCACCGTCTGGAAACATGGGAAGCATTTCTTGAAGGATGATTTCGCAAATGTTCTTGCTTGTTTTTGTCATAATCACCGAAAAAAATATGATAGAAGTAGTTCATTAAACACATTTTGTGTCAATCTTTCTCGATTTTTTTTTCGATATTAACAGGTGTCTAGTAGGGACGTATACTATATAGAAAAGTACGTTATTTTTTAAAATTGTACTCTATAAAGCCCCATTTTAAAACGTGGACGGCGATTTTGTGGACCAAATTACTATTAGTTATAATGAATTATAACATTTTATTAAGGTTATTATTTTCTTTTATCATGAAACCTCTTTCAATGTAACAGAAAAGGGCAGCCCACATTCTTGTCAAGTGCCCGGACTGAAATCGAACCCGGCACTCTCATATAATAATCAGTTATTTTACCGTGAATTTAGTCATAAGAAGCACGCTCTGACAGCTGAATGGCATTGAAAATAATCAGTAACAGTGATCATAATGAAAGAAAGTAATTTTGTAATTGTTTCTCATTGTTTTTTACATCCCTACATACACAGCAATATAACGGATATAGAAGTCATTATTTATTTCAATGCCTCAGGATAAACAGCCCTAAAATTTGAGATAAAGAGAGCATCTCTTTAGTATAGTTGGTTTGAAGTGGTAAGTATTTCACTGGTGACACGTTGTACCATTGAAGCTCAGGACTTTTGTTTTTATTACTTTTCACAAGTATTTTTGAGCTAGATGTAGTTGTACTTGTATGACCAAATACTGTTTTAGAGGTGTCTAGAAACACCAAAAATGTTATTACTGTAAAAATTTTTTTTTTTCTTTATATGAGGTCACAGTGACTTAAAAAGTAATTTACTCATTGTCAGCACCTTGGATTGAATTTTCTGATAATTGCAATTTTATTTGTATTTTTCAGCGTGTGTTCAGTCTCACCAGTAAATCCTTTGGTGGCCAAGGTACCATACATTATTGTTGGCAGAAAACATTGGGCAACTACCTTGCTGTTGTTGGGTAAGTCAGTGATCAAAGGCAACTACCTCGCTGATGTTTGGTCAGTCAGTAGTCACAGAGAACTACCTAGCTGATGTTTTGTAAGTCAGGAGTCACAGACAACTACCTAGCTGATGTTTTGTAAGTCAGGAGTCACAGAGAACTACCTGGCTGATGTTTTGTAAGTCAGGAGTCAAAGAGAACTACCTAGCTGATGTTTTGTAAGTCAGGAGTCACAGGCAAATACCTGGCTGATGTTTTGTAATTCAGGACTCACAGGGAACTACCTAGCTGATGGTTGGTAAGTTAGGAGTCACAGGGAACTACCCAGTTACTGTTTGGTAAGTCAGGAGTCACAGGGAACTACCTAGTTACTGTTTGGTAAGTCAGGAGTCACAGGGAACTACCTAGTTACTTTTTGGTAAGTCAGTAACAGCAGGCAATTAGCTAGGTGTTCTTTGGTAAGTCAGTAACAATAGGCAACTAGTTAGGTGTTCTTTGGTAAGTCAGTAACAGCAGGCAACTAGCTAGGTGTTCTTTGGTAAGTCAGTAACAGCAGGCAATTTGGTAAGACAGTAACAATAGGCAACTAGCTAGGTGTTGTCAGGTAAATCAGTAATCAGTCTGTTTATGGTTATTGACATAATTTGTAGCTGATTTCTGGGAAGAAATTAATATTATTGTGTCAGTATACAAATGTTAGATCAATTGATTTGAATTATATGTGATTTTGTTTCAGACATGATCATGTGTTGAGAATATATGATCGACATGGAGATCTGAAGGAAGAGTTTAATTTGCCTGGGTGAGTACCTTTATGTAGGTCTGATAATGGCCTTCTTGTAAGTAAGTTCTGTTGTTACTTTGTATATATTAAGCCTGGACAAACATGATTATGTCATCTCATTGTTAATTAAATAATTTGGAGTATAGGTCAGTGTAATGTTTTGATAAACAGATTGTGATTGTATTTATTTACTAGTTCTTATTCTGATACTTGTAATAAGAGTATCTTGATCATCCTATTTTAATTTATTTTACAAATGTTTACATAACTATTTCAGGGCCTGTACTGGTATTGGTTGGGATAAGGATGGGGATACTTTGGCTGTCATCAATGACAAGAATGGAGTCATCATACTTTGGGATGCTAACACCCAGAGGACATCTCCCATTGACAGTGGTCTGAGGTAAGAGTCATACAAACCTGTATTTCCTTAGTCATTATAGATTACGTGGGACACACATTCTTATTTGCTTTTAAAACAGGTCTTTCAATTTCCATTTTTTGTCAAAAGGGTTCCCACAAATAATCTTTTGAATCCAGACTTTGATGAAATTGCTTCACCTGGTGTGAAAGGGTTGCTTCTTACATACCTGTACAATAATTGGTATCCATTTGTTCATCAGTTAATATTATCGTACAATTTTTTTACTTTGTAATAAAGCTCTCTCTTTATGTCAGGGTGAGAGGTCCAAGTGAAAATTATTAGTGTTCATGGGCCTTTTGTTTCATTTGGAACTGACTATATACAAGTATACATGTACAATTATTGATGATTGATCAGTTCAGATCTGTCTAAGAGACTCCTTTATTTATATCTTGAAGTAAACAGTAATGTCTGGTAATGGAAGGCTGCTACAGTTCTAATCCATTTTAAGTTTTAATTTCATTACTGAAGTCAACATGCTTTTAACTGTGAAAAAAGGAGTTTAGGAATAATGAACATGTATTTCTGTTTTCTGTAGAGATAGTCTGACTTACATGCTGTGGGCAAAAGCTGGGCCCTACCTAGCTATTGGCACATCCAAAGGGAACTTACTTATCTACAATCATCAGACATCAAGGTAAGTTCTATGTGTTCACATGTTAAATGAGTACAGCCATCATATATAATGGCACCTACAGATATACTTCATACCAAATGACATACAACATGGAGTATCAACATTTTGATTAACCAAAGAATCCAGATCTTCTGTGTCATTTGTATTTACTTTCCTGGATGGGGCTATGTTGAATACTGAAGATTAACCATTTCGGATTCCTTTTTGATCTGATTTATGACTGAAGACAACCAGGACTCCTTTTGGGAGTTTTTTTATTCCATAAAAAATAGTTAACATTTGATCATGTCTCTCTATCACTACAGGAAGGTGCCGGTTTTAGGAAAGCATACCAAGAGGATCACATGTGGGTCATGGAGTAATGAGAACTTACTAGCCCTTGGCAGTGATGACCGCACCATCACCATCAGTAACATAGAGGGGGATACCATCCGCCAGACTAATGTCAGGTCTGACCCACAGGAAGTCCAGTTCTCAGAGATGAAAGGAGATGAGCGGAGTCAGATTGGAGATAATACTGTAAGCCTAGAAGAACGTGTTGCTAGATTGGAAGTTCAGATTTGATAGAGTCAACATTTTTATAAAATTAATACACCACAAAGAAATACTTCCTACTTAATATGTAATATAAATATCCTGTAATATACAATCTTATTAATATGATATTACATTTCTGGTAAATTGTTTTTAATGTCTATACTATTTGAAAGTGAAACCTAGATAGACGTGATTAGTGGAATAAGCATTATACCCATGTTACAGGTGAGTGTTGTCATTGGTAAAAAGACACTGTTTCTGTACAACCTCAATGATCCTGAGAACCCCATAGAACTGGCCTTCCAACAGAGATATGGAAACATAATTTCCTATCGCTGGTAAGTATTGTGAACTGTTACATTTCACAATATCAAATAAACACATTTATTGTATCTGTTGTGATCTTGAGAAGGAGATTGCAGGATATGTTACTGCTGTTCTAGCTACCTTTCAGTGTGAAGAGAAAGCATTGTGGGTATATAATTTCTGTTTTGACACTGTCTGGTTGTGGGGAGTGAGAATTGTGGGTATATAATTGCTGTTTTGATGCTGTCTTGTTGTGGGGAGTGAGAATTGTGGGTATATAATTGCTGTTTTGATGCTGTCTGGTTGTGGGGAGTGAGAATTGTGGGTATATAATTGCTGTTTTGATGCTGTCTTGTTGTGGGGAGTGAGAATTGTGGGTATATAATTGCTGTTTTGATGCTGTCTGGTTGTGGGGAGTGAGAATTGTGGGTATATAATTGCTGTTTTGATGCTGTCTGGTTGTGGGGAGTGAGAATTGTGAGTATATAATTGTTGTTTTGTTGCTGTCTGGTTGTGGGGAGTAAGAATTGTGAGTATATAATTGTTGTTTTGACACTGTCTGGTTGTGGGGAGTAAGAATTGTGGGTATATAATAGCTGTTTTGACACTGTCTGGTTGTGGGGAGTGAGAATTGTGGGTATATTATTGCTGTTCTGATAACATTTTGTTGTGTTATTAACAGGTATGGAGATGGTTACATCATGATTGGCTTTTCCAATGGCTACTTTGTGGTCATCTCTACTCACATGAAGGAGATCGGACAGGTAAGATGAAGCTATATATCTACACTGTTACATGTCTACAGTATCCTGACATTGTATGTACCAACAAAGTACTGTGACCTTTAACTGGTACAGAGGGGTTGGCTGTCAAGATACAAGAATTCTACATTTATTCTCAGTATTTCAACTTTGACTTATATAACTTAATTGGTTCTTTGAAGAGTGCTATGTAACATTGTAAGAAAACCTATTTGTTTGTAGGTAAAAATCTCTGCAGTGAAAAGAATTTAAAATTCAGTGTCATTTTGTTACTGATGGCAAATCTTGTTTTTTGTATAACTTGGATATCTAATAGATTTCTGATGGAGATAGAAAATCTTCTTCTTGATAGTGGTAAATTTCATATGATATTATGGATGTGTCAAACTTAGTAAGTGTTAATGTATACTACAGGAGCTGTTTCAAGCTCGGAACCACAAGGACAACTTAACATGTATTGCCATCTCCAATTCTCTCAACAAGGCTGCATCATGTGGAGATAACTGGTGAGTTACACAAATATTTTGAAAATCTCAATTTCACAAGATTTGCACTATTTACATCCTTGTGCTTCTCATCTGCTTGATATTGTATGACTGAAAAACAATCTTCTGCTAAAGGAAAGTAATTGTTTTCAGATTTTTATAGGTGAGTCCTGAAGACAAATTCAAAATTTTGATGAGTCCCAATGCTAGGAGATATAATTTGTTCAGAACTCAAATATTTGAGTCCCAGAAATCACTGAAGGAGAAATACTTTTTTATCTATTTAAGTATCAAGATTCATGACCTGTCGGATCTCAAGGAGATGTTTGCTATCATCAACATGGACGATGAGCGAGGTCTGGATAAACTCAACTGGACAGATGATGGTCAGTTATTGGCAGTGTCTACACAGAAAGGGAACCTCCACGTCTATCTGACCAGACTTCCGATGTTGTCATCAGCGTCGTCCACCAGGATAGCCCACCTCACTTCCTTACTGGAAGTCACCATAGAAGACAATGTAGCTCAGGTATACCTAATGTTCAATTCAAAGTGATCATATGTACTTGAATCGGTTTTAAGTTCTAAAATAACTGTATTTGAAGAACATCTATTTTTCTGATGTAACAAAAATTATTTAATCTACATAAATTTTGCAGTCAGAGTTAAAAACAAAAAGTTCTAAATTTACAAAATATTAAAAATTTCACCAAACAACAAAATTAATTCTATCGATAAGTTTAAATACAAGCATTTGCAGTCAAGCTGCAAAAATGGTTGACAGAGGAATCATGGGAAAGGTTACCCTAAGGTCGCTATAATCAGTAGGGTCAGCTCAGACATGAACAAATTGAGCAAATTGGTGAGTGACATGCAGAACATACGGCCATTGTATTCGAACTGTAACACTTGCTGATATTCATAAATTAAGGGCCTCATTTACCCAGATTTCAAACTACTGTATAGATATTACTTACCCTGTAGATTATCGTAGTTATATTAGAGTTTACAGTAGCTCCTTCTGTATACATAACACACATGTTTGTCTGGAGGGGAGTCCCCATACTACATTATGTACTATGGTAGTGGAGTTGATTAGTGGAGTTCTGGAATATTCTAGTGTCAATGATAAAGATAGTGTTCAGACATTAAACAGGTATTTTCTGTATAATTTCTACTTTCATTTTATCACCATCAGGCACATGTATTAGTTTGATCCTTTGTCAGGTTTAAAATTGAAAATTAAATCTGTACAGTAGCATAATTCTGCCATTCAAATGAAGGCATGTCCCTTTAACCTAATATTTAGCAAATTTCTTGATAATGGCAACAAATAGAAAAACAATGTGGCATTGAAAATGATCTAGCCACATTTTATGTTCCTTACTTATTTTTGTTTAATTTAGAAATAAAATGTGTACTTTCTGTTTGTAGGACCCTCCATTGACTATTCCTATAGATGTGGAGCCATCCTTTCTAGGAATTGGGCCATACCACTTGGCGGTGGGGATGAACAATCGAGCATGGTTTTACCTCTTGGGAGACAATGGTAGGCATCCCTAGGGCAGACTCACCATTACAGAATATAGTAGTCTATTCAAGAAATCTTTATTAGCAATCATACTTAGGATCATTTTACTGATCAACATAAGTCCGTATGATATTCAAGTATTTAAATCTGCCTGTTACAGTAAGTGATTTTCTGGGAGACTTACAGGTACATTTTATGATATTGTGTTGTGTTGTAGGACTAGAGAAGCTAAAAGACCGTGAATACCTAGGGACTGTCGGCTACATCTGTCTCAATGCAGATTATGCTGCTGTCAGCTTCGAGGGCAGAGTCCAGCTTCACATGGTTTGTACACCAAGCCTATGGTCATACTGTGCCATTGTTTTTGCAACACCCTTCTCTACCTTCCCTCAACATAGTAAAGAGGGAAATAGGTCTGGGATAGGGCAGGACAGTGTTGTACTGGTTTATATGGGAGCTTTATACACATCTCAGTTTGTCTGGTTCATATAATTTGCATAATTTCAATTAAGATTTTAATCTTGTATCAGTATGCAATGTTTTGAGCAATGTTTTTGATGTATTATGATGGAAAAGGGTATAAGACCTGAGAAAATTACTAATAAATACTATCTGTGTTCAATCTCATTTATAATTAATGCATTAAATCATACTTATGTACTTACTATAATAGGCAATTAGTTTTTAATTGTGGCCAAAAAGAAGACTTTTCTTACTGTAACAGTTACTTTGGTTAGGTGGATGTTTCTGGAGTGTGTACGATCAATGAGACAATTACTACTGTATTCCAGATTGAGGGTGAGACTGCTGGGACTACAGATGAAAGAGAATCCAAGCTTTTCCCTGACATGGACCAACAGGATTCACGCATCACCTGTCACAGTATGACCCAAGATTTCCTTATCTACGGCACAGATGTGAGTTAGAGGCAGTGTTTGTACAAGGTTGTAATGGTGTTATTGAGGATATAAGTTTGAACCAAGTGGATGCTGTCAGTTCTCCTTAATGAAGACACCTTGCTTGGCAAGAAATGACTGATAGAAAAGATATTTTTTGTTAATAAATAATTTATTTAAGTAATAACAATGGTAATAGCAACTTTTGGCACAAAACAAGATATCTTTGGTGTGGAAAATAATAACATGATTACTACGTCACCAGGTGAACTTTGATGACTTTGTAATGGTTTTTCTAAGATGAAACTGGGACTAGAAACCTGGTGTGAGAAACAGTATTTAAGGTACATCATTGACCTGTTGTAAAATGTCCATGTTAGGTCTCTTTTCTTCATTTCTCAGAGATCCTAACTGTATCTTGTAAACAGACAGAATGTTTCGGTCACAGCTGGTGCAAGTTCATCAGAGGTCAGGACAGGATTTGGTACATGACCTGTTATCTCTCCATTTATGTTGCTTTCTAACTCCTCAGGTGTGAGAGAACACAGCTCATTTATTTGACTGGTCTTGTTTTGTATTAAGTGACTGAAGACCCTCCTCACTCCACTCAACACTGACCTGCGGGTCATGAGCCTTAACACCAGGCCACGATCTCCATTCAACTGGGCATTAAATATCTTTTTAGTGAGGGTTTCCAGCTGCATGTCTGTAGTGAAAAACAGAAATATTTTAGGAGGAACCAGATTTTACAGCAGAATACAAATCATATAAAAAGATGAAAAGTGTATTTAGAGTGAATGATATGAAACTAAACAATTTACATTTATATTGGTATATTTGTTAAATAAGGAAATGAAAGGAAACATCCATTTAGCTGCAGTTTATTCAGTTTTTGGAGAAAAACTTGAGGAATTCATGAGACTTATCATAAATACCATGTTTTTTTCATAATATTTTTGCCTAGATATCATCAAAAGACTGTCAATGTTTTATATTGATTGCATTCAGCCTTCTGTTGTTTCTCAGGTAGAGTGAATTTCCTTGACAAAGTATTCATGTTTGATTTGGATATTTACCATTTCTAATTCCTTGATGAAAACATCATTACAATTTTAAGATCAAGAGAGTATAGGTCCTGAACGAGGTAAAATTTTTATAATTTTTGTTGTTCACTTTGTCATTATGTTTTTATTATAACTATAATATGTAAAACACTGAACTAATAAATGAAGTTCTTTAAAATATGTCATAAAACATGTTAACATAATTTACATTGTAAAATATAGTACTTGTTTCCTCAGTATGATAGTGTTAGAGATAATTGAAAAAAAAAATTGAACAATGGATGACCTTTACATGTTTTTTAAACGGTAAAGTTAAACATCCATTTATAACAAATATAGATAATAACTTCCAACAGCATACAGAAGAGGATAATGTGAGACTTACCTATAAGATAGAGTTGTTTTGTGGAGTTCTTGTGTATTGTCATTAGTCTCTGTATGTCTGCCCCAAGGTTTCTATCTGAAGTTTTGTCCATGGTTAGTTAGAGATAGATGCAACACCAATGTGTGAAGTGTGTCCACTAATGGTCATCCCTAGGGGCTCCTTACTTATATACTCTACAGTGCCCATTGGTCAGTTTCAGCCACCTCTGAGATTGGTCTGTTGTTGGTTATCTCTGAGATCAAAGGATCCATGTTAAGGGATGATCATGTATTGTGTTTTGTGTGAGAGGTTCAAAAGCTCCTCAGTGATCAATTGTCTTCTTATCTCAGAGATTTCTTTCCTATTTTCAGACTTCAAAGACAGTATTTTTCACACCTGTTGTCTAATAATTTCTTATCTTCAGTTGAACATCCTCCTATTGAATTGATTTGCTAGACCATGTCTTCAGGCCATTGTTCATGGTGAGCCAAGGAAATAACCATCAGACCATGAACAGACATTTTCCTTTAATCATATAGTGATCAGTAGATTTGACTACTAAAATCACTAGACCGTGCCACTGGTAACCAGTGACCTGTGGCATATATAATGTAAGACCAGTGAACTGTGACATGACCATTTGTGTTGAGTGGTAGCCTGTTGTACTCCGGTGTTTAATTAGGTGTTATGTTCTCGGTAGAACAAGGAGATATGCATGACTGAATTCCCATGAATCCTATGGGGATTATGGATGGAATTAGTTTTTTTATGTGTGTATTTCGAAGAAGTGTCCTGTAAAATCAGTTTAAATCTCATTATTACATGTACATCCATTAGTGTAATTAATGATGAAGCCCAGAGATATTTTTTTTTATTTTAGCTACACTACAGAAATTTGACTTTGTGACGTAGCTCCTGACATAGTTTAGCAACCTTGAACATGATGTAGTCTGTACTATATGCATATGGACACATATGCTGAAGTTTATTCCAGTGATATTTTGCTTTATGATGTTATACAAACATTATCTTTACAGAATGGTGGTATCAACTATTTTTTCATTGAGGACTGGCAGATGGTGAATGAGTTTCGCCATGTTGTGGGTATACGCAGACTTTTCCCTGACCCCAGTGGCACCCGTGTCATCTTTGTTGATGACAAAAGTGATGGTTTTGTTTATAATCCTGTAAGTTTATGAACTGGATTATTTCTTATCAGTTGCCTTCCTGTATTGATTGCCGTGATGTATGAACTTTATAAATTGTAACAATTATTAATTAATAATGAAATCTGAAATTTTTCAGTCAGAGTTTTTGGTACAGAGGATTCTTTATATGGTATTATAACAATTCATATTATCTACAAAGTATTATTTAAATTGAAGCTGGAATATTTTATCTAAAAGTTTGAAGATGTAATTAATGGAAGTTAACTTCAACAGATTCAATCACTGTACAATGTATATGAGATATATATATTTAATTAGGTGAATGACCAGACACTGGAAATCCCGAAGTTTTCCCCAACGACCAAAGGCGCTTTGTGGGAGATGTGGACATCAGACAAGGTACACTGTTTACCCTAGTCTTTCCCCAGTTAACTCAAGAGTATTGTGTATAAGCTGGGTAACCTATGTTGTTGTCAGTACCATTTATAGCTTTGCAAATGCTACTTACCTTAGACTGCACTCAATAGATTCTTAGTCAGGGGTATTAAAAAGTAAAATATATTAGAGGAGCAGAGTATGATATGAAGCAGAGGAGACTATATGATGTACATTTAGATATCAGAATTTAAGTCTTCTAAAAACAGTCCTCAAATTAACATGAGCTGTATTTAGTGATCTGTTGGATTGCATCTAGACTTTCCTCAAAACATTTGGTTTTCATGTCCTTCTTCATTTCATATTTACAATACCTAGAAACAGTTGTGGTGTTGTACAACACACCAAAAACTTTGTGCACATATTGTGCATACATTGTATATATATGATAGGTTCACACCAGCTTGGTGTAACAGACAAAACACCTAAAATCTATCTGAGTATTAATTTTTTTTCTTGATCAAAGTTATTATTATGACATTCTTAATGGCCCATCAGCACATAAAAGGTCATTAGGGCCATCAACCAGTATCTTTACCAGATGATAGAAAAATCGGAGTAATACAGAAGTAATGAAATTTCAGTTGATTTATTACCAATACAAAAATGAGATATCCATTTAGTGTTTACATCAATTATATAGTGTGTATATTAACAGTAGTGAATGTCTGTTCAATAAGACTACTCACGTGTGTCAAATTGTTAAAAAAAGAAAAAAATCCCTCTTAATTGCAAGTGTATGGAAATATTAGTCCTGATGACGCTGGCATAGCGGCCGAAACATGTAGACAATTTCGACACAAAGTCTTTGTGTTGTGGAGTTTCAATTTTATTTATTATGTTAACTATTCAGTCTGTATCAGATAGATCTGCATGTGTCTGACCTATAAATATATGGTATAATTGTGAAATTTACTCAGCTGTACTTTTATACTTTGTACTTTATATAAACGATGAAAGAATCGCTTATCTGTATGATAAAACCACATATTGTGTGCACAGTTATGTGATAGCAGATTTCATCCACTTTTCATATCATTCTCACATGCATACAGTGTTTGCACATTGTACAGACATTGTGAACACTTTGTGCAGACATTGTGTGCACATTGTGGAGACATTGTGTGTATGTTTTGCAGACTTTGTGTTTGATCCCACAACTGTTTGATAGGTAACACCACCTAGATATGATACTGGCTAACAGGTTTATTGTAATGAAGATCTCATTCTATCAAACTTCGTAAGAAAAAACACAAATACAGATGGTAAATCATGTTCAGTATCAAAGTATAGACTTGAACCTTTGATTTGCAGGGAGTGTTTATCACCTATGATGAGGAGAAGATCTTCACCTATCTGTACTGTCGTGAGTCTGTACAAGGTAAACTTCAAATGTAACCTCTATTTTCAAGTTATTTTGTGAGTTTTATGGTATATTTAATCCTCAGCTTTTGACAGACATCATTATTACACTTATTAGTTTCCTTATCAATTTCTGCTTCCAAACTGAGCTGTAGGGATACCGCGGCATCTGGTGGGCATCGTCTGTCAAGTTTTACTATATATAGCAGCTGTTCATGAATGACTGAGCAGATTTTAAGCAAATTTGGTCTGAAGCAGTCTTGAGGAAGGTGGAACCAATTTTGAGAAAATCGTGGGTCTGACCCCCTTGGGGTCTGAGGGGCAATCAATCAGTTTCTTTATATTCTATCTTGTTCTTTAGGAATTCGAGGACATTGTATGAAGTATGCTTGGGTGAAGGAAAATCAGTTTTGTATAAATGGCCAGCAGGGGCTAGAGGGGCGGGGTGTGGCACAATAGGGAAAATCTATCAATTTCTTTAAAATCTAAGTGGCCTGACAGGGAAAATCTTAACCCCCCAAGTAGATTTAGTTATTTTCATGTCAGTGCTTTGCACCATCAACAATTCATTTGGATCTTTGAGACAGCTGTGATCCTCACTGTTTAACTATAACATTGCTTAGCATCAGGAGATAAACAAAATCATAACTGATAATTTGTCCTGGGGTTTGGTCCTACCGCAGGACAGATTATATCTTTGAAGCCATTGAGATTTCCACCCCATAACTTTATAGCATTGATCTCTGTCCCCACCCCCTGAGGGAATTTGTATCTGTCGGATGAGGCTCATCAGGAGAAATAGTTCCTTCTAAAGAAATGTAGTATTTTGCATTACTGACTTAAATATCCAGGTAAGTGATACATACTCTTAGGGCCTCTTGTTTTTAATGAGAAGCAAGGGAAGTGATTAAGGCTGTGGAAAACAGATGCTATTTAAACTGAAGTTCTTGTAACATTTATATATATGTACATTTGCTACTTCCCCCCTCGTGTTTCTTACAACAGATTTTAGTAAATACTGATAATCATCAGGTATTTCAGCAGAGTTCCTGTTATATCTAATTGATTCCCACTGCAGGTCCAAAGGTGGAGTATGCAGGTGAGACACGTCTGCCGTATGGCCAGGTGCCAATTTTGCTGTATAATGGGGAGATCACACTGCAGACAGAAAGTGGACGGCTTGGCACACTTCTTCTTGAAACACATGTAGCCCTGTTTTCTGAAAATTTGGAAGAAATGGATAAGGAAATGGTAAGACACACTGTGTGAAGTAGTGTTCTGTGGATGTCATAAAAAGTGTAAAGAAAAAAAATACCTGTAAAGAAAAACAACATTTGTAAAATAAAACAACACCTGTGAAGTAAAAGGTTAGCAATTGAGTGGTCTTAAGTTGTTCTTTTACCAATTGTAACACTTAATTTGATTTGGAAACAACATGGAAAGCTATAATAATCTGTATTTGTTCTTACAGATGAAATCAGCACTACATCAAGGGACTCTGTTGAGAAGGTAACTATATATCATTTTATTGAGATGTATAACAAAGAACTCATTGAGAGATTGTATAAACTAATTGTGAAAATTTTCAGTGAAATTTTTATATATATTGATTCTTAAGATATCAAAAAATCAATGGTTCGAAAATTACTTGTAGATTCAAAGATGCGTGGAACCTGTGTAACCATATGAATGACCTAGTATGTTGGTTAGAGCTTGGAAAGGGGGCGTTGTCCAGTCTGGAAGTGGACTTTGGTAAGTATGAGGCATCACCGTGGTTCCTGATGTAACACTTTAAACAAAAACAATTCGCCATTTTTTCACACAAATTAGTAGGTCCAGTAGAATTCGTGTGATGTAGTGTGTCTGGTAAGCCATAAGGCTTATTGATCAAATCCAAGGGGATTATTATAACCCAACAGTGGTATTACTGGTAAGCCATAAGGCTTATTGATCAAATCCAAGGGGATTATTATAACCCAACAGTGGTATTACTGGTAAGCCATAAGGCTTATTGATCAAATCCAAGGGGATTATTATAACCCAACAGTGGTATTACTGGTAAGCTATAAGGCTGATCATCAATATATATATCATAAATCACAACAGATATTTCCCATTACAAGATTGAAGGTATTAATTACTTGTTTGTTGTAGCTATGCGAGTGTACAGGGAGATAGGAGACGTCGGTATGGTCACTTCTCTCCAGCAGATCAAGGTAAATTTCACTTTTTTTATTCTCTGTTTTCATCACAGGAATGGTAGTACAAGCACACTTTGGAGTTAATGGAGTTAAAATATATTTTAACTTTACTGTGTATAGATACAGTGCAACATTCCCAAGCCGATCCTTCTTAAAACCGATCACCTCTTGAAACCAAACAAAATAGCACACCAATTTTATGTCCTTAATGATTGAAATATGCTGAAAATGCCTTCTGAACACGGGCCTTACCTGAATGATCAAGACCATAGTTACATCTAGTGGACCTTGAAATTAACACATGTGGTGACTGTTGTAAACTTTGCAGTCCTAGAGCATATGCCTGTCATGGGTAGGCTTTGTTCACAATACCAACAGTGATGGGAAGGATTATAATAAATATAATGTATAGTTATCAGCAATGATAAATTGAATTAATATCAGACAAGTCGACCATTTCACTGAAGTGAGAAACAGCTACTAAGCACTGATGCAGAGCCGCAATTTTCACTTCTAAAGCATGAGTAATTGAATGACGATATTTTAACACAAACCAGAAATAAAGGAAATATTAATCAAGTGTTGTTTTGGAAGATAAGGTCTTACACTGATCAACAAAAGCACAGATTCATCAAATATATCATTTAGTAACACTTTTGGACAGACTGACTGGGACTAAGTGGGTCCTATGTAAAGTTACGTTACTTCTGAGATCACCTGGCAATTCATAGATTTCTAGTTTTTTTTTTGACTGCAGCCACATACAGAATACAAGTATCACTTTTTTTTTCACTTTACTGAATATTCTTATGCTATAAAACTTTTCTCTGTATTCAGTTCCACATGTACAGAATAAATACTGGAAGCAAATGGAATTGTTAATATAATATACAGAACAGACCGGTCAACTTACTTCACTTTTGCAAACCAAGCCCTCCCTAAACCAGCCAAATAGTCATGTCCCATGCATGGTTGATTTGGAGAAGTTCCACTGTATTTTAATTTTATATATTTTTCCCATACGGCCTTGAGGGAGATAAACAATGAAGGATATGTGACTGCTCGACTTGGTATCCTCAAAACCTGGATACATAGAATACCTCTGTATATACAATGTACCTGTTTATTTTATTGTAAACATAGAGGACAGAAATTTACTGTCTGACTTGCTGTGTCATATATAAAAAGCCTGTGTATTTACATTTCCTGTCTATATGTTTTATTGTAGCACCTAGAAGACAGAAATTTACTGTCTGACTAGCTACTTCATACATAAAAAGTCTGTGTATTTACATTTCCTGTCTATGTGTTTTGTTGTAAACATAGAGGACAGAAATCTACTGTCTGACTAGCTACTTCATATATAAAAATCCTGTGTATTTACATTTCCTGTCTATATGTTTTATTGTAGCACCTAGAAGACAGAAATTTACTGTCTGACTAGCTACTTCATACATAAAAAGTCTGTGTATTTACATTTCCTGTCTATGTGTTTTGTTGTAAACATAGAGGACAGAAATTTACTGACTAGCTACTTCATACATAAAAAGCCTGTGTATTTACATCTCCTGTCTATGTGTTTTAGCACCTAGAGGACAGAAATCTACTGTCTGGTTATATTGCCATGTACCTAGCAGAGTTTAACCTTGCTCAGGATCTCTTTCTGGCCTCAGGAAAACCACTGGCAGCGTTAGAAGTGAGTCTATTTAACCTACATTGACAATGGTAAAGATATGATCCAGGAGCTGTTTTCATTTTTGTATACATCTTATTTAGTAGGTTTGGTAGATTAGACATATGTTTTTGTATATATATGAACACTTCATATTATGAAGTAGATTTACACATACCAGGTATTGACTGATTAGTAAAGCATTGTCATTACAATATACAATAAAAACTTAGTTAAAATATCTATTACAGTTTTAAGACATGTTTTATCATCATAATTGTTTTTAATAATAGCTTTCACATATTGATAGAGTCTTTATCTATATACTAATACCTATGCCTACACTGCTGGTAGATGCGACGAGACCTGCTACACTGGGACAGTGCCCTACAGCTAGCCAAGGCCCTAGCTCCTGAACAGATCCCCTACATCTCGCGCGAGTATGCCCAACAGTTAGAGTTCACTGGTGACTACATGAATGCCCTGTCTCACTATGAAAAAGGTGTGACACGACAAGAAAAGGATCGTGAACATGATGAGGTCTGTGCTGCAGGGATAGCTCGTATGTCCATCCGTATGGGAGATATTCGCAGGTACAGATGATTTGAAATGAAAATAGTAATTTGTTTTTCTTTTCCTGGAAATGCCACATTTGTGAAGTAACTAGAATGTAAATTATAAGATTAACCTTTTAACTAATTTTTATCTGTAATAAATACACCCTGCTTAAACTTGATGAAAACACCAAGAACCATGAATTGTTAATAATATATCATGAATATTTTTTATCAAATATGTTTTAATGATAAAGACAGGCTATTACATGTGTTAACGTTGATAAGAAAATGATCTTATAATACATGGAGATCGACTTTTGTGATGTTAAGATGATGTAGATATAAAGAGGAAACATGTTATTAGTCTGACATGAATCAACAAAACATTAAACGTAGGACATTATCGATGGTCTAGAAAGATTAATGTAAGTAACAGGTTCCAGTTTTCTTGTTGTTAAATAAGTGTTATACTGTTGTAGGGGAGTAAACATGGCCCTGAAGATGCCGAGTAGGATTCTGAAGAAAGAGTGTGCTACTATACTGGAGGGAATGAAGGTAAGGGTTCATTGTCCTCAGACTTAAACCAAAGGAAATGAAGGTAAGGGCTCATTGTCCTTAGAAATATACTGGCAAGAATGAAGGTAAGGGTTCATTGTCCTCAGACTTAAACCAAAGGAAATGAAGCTATTGGCTCATTGTCCCCAGACTTACACCAAAGGAAATGAAGGTATGGGCTTACTGTCCTCAGACTTAAACCAAAGGGAATGAAGTTAAGGCCATGTCCTCAGAATTTGGTTGAAATGACAAGTACTATTTCGTTATAAAACTGACGACTAAATGTATCATAATCAAAAACAGTTGGACCATCACAGACACAATCTTTTTCTGTGTAATGTATGATACTATGAAATTGCCATTGATGAAAAAACACTGTATGTAAATTATTGATATGAATGCTGTATATGGCATTTTAAAAGTCCAACTGAAGTTATTAGAAAACTGTGGTGAAAGAATATAAGATTGAAGTGTGCTTTCATTGTCAAGTCCCCGTTATTACTAAAAGCTCTTTGGGAATGTGTTATGCAGCATACTCACAGGAATATTTACCATAGTGATTTCAAGTTTTCAGGAATTGAGATATTCCAGTAAAACATCTACCCCATCCCATGACTCCAGGCTTCAATTTGTTTAGGGCTATTCCAGTAAAACATCCCACCCCAAGACTCCAGGCTTTGTTTAGGGCTATTCCAGTTAAATATCTAACCCACCCAGGACTCCAGTAAAACATCTATCCCACCCCAGGACTCCAGGTTTTGTTTAGCGCTATTCCAGTAAAACATCTATCTCACCCCATGACTCCAGGTTTTGTTTAGCACTATTCCAGTAAAACATCTATCTCACCCCATGACTCCAGGTTTTGTTTAGCGCTATTCCAGTAAAACATCTATCTCACCCCATGACTCCAAGCTTAAATTTGTTTAGGGCTATTCCAGTAAAACATCTATCTCACCCCATGACTCCAGGTTTTGTTTAGCGCTATTCCAGTAAAACATCTATCTCACCCCATGACTCCAAGCTTAAATTTGTTTAGGGCTATTCCAGTAAAACATCTATCTCACCCCATGACTCCAAGCTTAAATTTGTTTAGCGCTATTCCAGTAAAACATCTATCTCACCCCATGACTCCAGGTTTTGTTTAGCGCTATTCCAGTAAAACATCTATCTCACCCCATGACTCCAGGTTTTGTTTAGCACTATTCCAGTAAAACATCTATCTCACCCCATGACTCCAGGTTTTGTTTAGCGCTATTCCAGTAAAACATCTATCTCACCCCATGACTCCAAGCTTAAATTTGTTTAGGGCTATTCCAGTAAAACATCTATCTCACCCAGGACTCCAGGTTTTGTTTAGGGCTATTCCAGTAAAACATCTATCCCACCCCAGGACTCCATGTTTTGTTTAGGGCTATTCCAGTAAAACATCTATCCCACCCCAGGACTCCAGGTTTTGTTTAGGGCTATTCCAGTAAAACATCTATCCCACCCCAGGACTCCAGGTTTTGTTTAGGGCTATTCCAGTTAAACATCTATCCCACCCCAGGACTCCAGGTTTTGTTTAGGGCTATTCCAGTAAAACATCTATCCCACCCAAGGACTCCAGGTTTTGTTTAGGGCTATTCCAGTAAAACATCTATCTCACCCAGGACTCCAGGTTTTGTTTAGGGCTATTCCAGTAAAACATCTATCTCACCCAGGACTCTAGTAAAACATCTATCCCACCCCAGGACTCCAGACTTTGTCTAGTGGTATCAACCATAGAATTCAGTTGACAATTTACTTAGAATTTATCGACAGGAAATCAAGTCATTGATAGAAGTGATTTATTTTGGAGTCTTAGTGTCAAGTAGATTTTTTTTATTTGTCCATGTCCATGATAATTTTATCGGAATGTGCATTTTCAACCATAATAGCAGCAACAAAATGTGAGCGCCTGAAATTAAACAAAAAAATTACCTTTCAGCAATGGCAAGAAGCGGCCATGTTGTATGAACATGGAGGTTATTACGACAAAGCAGCTTCTGTCTACATTCGCAGTAAAAACTGGTGAGTTGTTCTCTGTTTGGTTTAAACTTCAGTAATGGACCGAAGTTAAGATACACTTCTTGTTATAAAGTGATAGTTTGTAGGATGATTTACTCTATTGAAGCGGAGGGTAATTTGGGAAAATACAACAAAGAAATCATGTAAAAAAAATTCAATATTTAATTTAAATCTCTGGTATCTGTATAATTTCATAAGAATACATTCCTCAAACAATGATGTAAAAAGAGAAGAATGACATAAGGGGAAGTTTTTTCTTGAATAACAGTCTGTGATATTTATTATTTTAAAGGAACAAAGTTGGAGAGCTTTTGTCACACATTACTTCCCCAAAAATCCATGCACAGTATGCCAAGGCTAAGGAAGCAGACGGTCGCTACAAGGAGGCAGCAGACGCCTACAAACAGGCCAAGGACTGGGACAATGTCATCAGGTACAAAAAGGGCTGGCTTTCTAGTTTATCACTAATTCTTCTTCAGATCTAATAACTCTGTTCACCAGATCTGACAAATATGTTCTGATACATTGTGTATTTGAGACAATTCTTTGTTACAGTCAGATAACGTGTTCAGATGTTTGATAAGGCTTTTATATATATGAGCGATGATGACAGTGTAGAGGTGTTTGATAAGGCTTGTATATATATGAGTGATAATGATGGTGTAGAGGTGTTTGATAAGGCTTGTATATATATGAGCGATGATAACAGTGTAGAGGTGTTTGATAAGGCTTGTATATATATGAGTGATAATGATGGTGTAGAGGTGTTTGATAAGGCTTGTATATATATGAGCGATGATGACAGTGTAGAGGTGTTTGATAAGGCTTGTATATATATGAGTGATAATGATGGTGTAGAGGTGTTTGATAAGGCTTGTATATATATGAGCGATGATGACAGTGTAGAGGTGTTTGATAAGGCTTGTATATATATGAGGATGAAGGTGTAGATGTTTGAAAGGCTTGTATATATATGAGTGATAATGATGGTGTAGAGGTGTTTGATAAGGCTTGTATATATATCAGTGATAATGATGGTGTAGAGGTGTTTGATAAGGCTTGTATATATATGAGCGATGATGACAGTGTAGAGGTGTTTGATAAGGCTTGTATATATATGAGCGATGATGACAGTGTAGAGGTGTTTGATAAGGCTTGTATATATATGAGTGATAATGACGGTGTAGAGGTGTTTGATAAGGCTTGTATATATATGAGTGATAATGATGGTGCAGAGGTGTTTGATAAGGCTTGTATATACATATGAGTGATACGGACAGTGTAGAGGTGTTTGATAAGGCTTGTATATATATGAGTGATAATGATGGTGCAGAGGTGTTTGATAAGGCTTGTATATACATATGAGTGATAAGGACAGTGTAGAGGTGTTTGATGAGGCTTGTAAATATATATATGAGTGATAACGACAGTGTAGACTTAAGGTGATCTGCTCTTTGTCAAGACAACACAAATATTCTTAACATGGTACAATGGTTACCTGGGTACCTAATAAAATATTGTGTTGGATGTTGAAGACATGATTCCAATGGGCCAGGTAAAGGCTATTATTATATATGTATCAACTCTTTTAACAATAATTTGGTGTTTTTTCAGGATAAACCTTGACTACCTACAAAACCCTGAGGAAGCTGTGAGAATTGTTCGTGATATTCAGTCTATAGAGGGAGCCAAGATGGTGGCCAAGTAAGTGTTCTGTAGCGGATGTGGACATGTTTTATGGACTCTAAACACTATCCGGATTTGCAATGAGAAATGAACATTAAATTTGTATTTGATTGGTTTAGTTATATAGTGAGTCTATGGATGATGGAGGAGGCTTGTAACTAAATGGTTTTTCTCCCCCTCCACTATGTCTTGTTTTTAGAAGGTCATATTGTTACAAAAGTATTTCTTTCTTTTGGTAGGTTTTTCCAGAAGTTGAACGATTACTCATCTGCTATCCAGTTCTTGGTGATGTCTAAATGTAATGACGAGGCATTCCAGCTGGCTCAAACACACAATCAGATGGAAACATATGCTGACATTATTGGTAAGTAAAAGCGAGTTTATATTGTCTCACAGTAAGCTTTAAATAAATTTATGCAGGTAGTGGTGCATCTATACATATATTTGAACTTGAAGTAAATAAATAATTGATTGCTTGAATCATGTTTTTAATCCTGCATAAAATTCTTCGTGAATTAAATAAGAGGACATTATTAAAATAATTTTAAAATAAAACCTGCATGTATAAATACCAGATATTTTACTACCACTAACAGGAATATCTCACAGAACATTTTCTTTGTTCCAGGTCCTGATGCTACCCCTGAGGACTACCAGAGTATTGCTCTGTACTTTGAGAATGAGAAGAATCACTTCCTGTCTGGAAAGTTTTTCCTACTTAGTGGACAGTACAGCAGAGTAAGGAGAGATAACTTACTGTCTTTTTAATATTACTGAAGCTTTTTAATTACATATTGTCAAACAGATATTTCATATAGGAACATTTTTGATTTCAGCAATAGAATAAAAGAAAATTCTTGGTTATTCATGCGTTCATGGATATTTTGGATATTTCAAAGAAACATCATAATTCTAGTATTTAATTATAGATAAATTTTGAAATTGTTAATGGAATGTACACTTGCTAGATGACAAATTGTAATCAGTCAATATTACATTTATTCACAGGCGATGAAGCACTTTTTGCGTTGTAGTGGAGAGGATGGCAGGGCAATTGAACTGGCTATAGAGACAGTAGGACGAGCCAACGATACACAGCTCACTAGACAGCTGATCGACTTCCTCATGGGAGAAACTGACAACATCCCAAAGGTAACAGCTTACTAGACAGCTGATCAGACAGTTTACAGATTTCTGTAGAGAGACTGACAAAATTTCTGAGTTAACAACTGACTAGACAGTTTACAGATCTCCTTGAGGAGAGACTGACAACATTTCTGACTTAACAACTGACTAGACAGTTTACAGATTTCTGAGGAGAGACTGACAAGATTTCTGACTTAATAACTGACTAGACAGTTTACAGACTTCCTTGTGGAGAGACTGACAAGATTTCTGATTTAACAACTGACCAGACAGCTTACAGATTTCCTTGTGGAGAGACTGACAAGATTTCTGACTTAACAACTGACTAGACAGTTTACAGATTTCCTTGTGGAGAGACTGACAAGATTTCTGAGTTAACAACTGACTAGACAGTTTACAGATTTCCTTGTGGAGAGACTGACAAGATTTCTGAGTTAACAACTGACTAGACAGTTTACAGATCTCCTTGAGGAGAGACTGACAACATTTCTGACTTAACAACTGACTAGACAGTTTACAGACTTCCTTGTGTAAGAGACTGACAAGATTTCTGAGTTAAAACTGACCAGACAGTTTACAGATCTCCTTGAGGAGAGACTGACAACATTTCTGACTTAACAACTGACTAGACAGTTTACAGATTTCTGAGGAGAGACTGACAAGATTTCTGACTTAACAACTGACTAGATAGTTTACAGATTTCCTTGTGGAGAGACTGACAAGATTTCTGAGTTAACAACTGACTAGACAGTTTACAGACTTCCTTGTGGAGAGACTGACAAGATTTCTGATTTAACAACTGACCAGACAGCTTTCAGATTTCCTTGTGGAGAGACTGACAAGATTTCTGAGTTAACAACTGACTAGACAGTTTACAGATCTCCTTGTGGAGAGACTGACAAGATTTCTGACTTAACAACTGACTAGACAGTTTACAGACTTCCTCGTGTAAGAGACCGACAATTTCCCTATGTAACACCTCATTAAAGAATGAGAGGGGAATAAATAATATCGAAAGAATTAGTCTTTTGAGCAAATTAGAATTTTGTTGCTGTCAGTGATGAATATCTAATATGTTTATTTTATAGGATGCCAAGTACCTATTCCGCCTGTATATGGCCCTGAAACAGTACAGAGAAGCGGCCCGTACTGCCATCATCATCGCTCGAGAAGAACAGAATGCTGGTATGCTTAAATCTATTTTAGTATATGAATAGAGTCTGGTTTTAAAGTAGTCATAAAGCTGAATGTATGAAATATGTGTTGTAGAGTATTTTATGCTTTAGAAATTAATACTTTGAATATGGATTTTTTTATCAATGGTAATAATTTTTGTTTATTGCACAATTTAATTTTTTTCAAGCTACATTCTTAACATGACATTTAAAGTACTTTTAATTACTTGAATGTTAGATTAATGTATTGCTAAAAGATTAAGTCCAATGTTTTTTATCACTGTTTTATCAGGATCTGTAAAATTCCACAAAACTTGAAATTTCAATCATTAGAAATAGTTTGTAGAAGCTGATCAAAGTATAAAATTCATTGAGTCTCATGTCACAAGGTGTTTGCTTCATCAAATACATTTGATTGCATATACTGGTATATGTTATTAAAAAGTTTATAAGGAAGAAAGAGTGATTATAAGTTAAACTTTTGGACTGTATTTGTAATTCTCTGATTTCTTTGTAGGTAATTACCGTAATGCCCATGATGTGCTGTTCAGTATGTACCAGGAGCTGAAGGAACAGAAGATTAAAATCCCAGCAGAGATGGCCACCAACCTGATGATTCTTCACAGCTATATCCTTGTGAAGATCCACGTCAAACATGGCGACCATCTCAAGGGTGCTAGAATGCTCATACGTGTGGCTAATAACATCAGCAAATTTCCTTCTCGTGAGTTTTGTTTGGGATCAATGTTTCTTGATAAATTTCAAGACTGCATTCAGTGTCTCATAGTGGATTGATAGATCTGGGGCCTGCTGGTTTATACAAACAAATTTGTTGGTGCGTCAGATATTTTCGACATGAATAGGAATGCACCTACAAGTATCAATACAGGCCTTGAAAGGCTTTGTTAGGGGCCTGTCAGATGGCAAAAGAAGATCTGTAGATCTCTCCTTATTTCACAAACGAAAAAGACCCTGTTCCGACTGCTGATGAATGAAAATGGCCCTGGTGTAAATAAGACATCAGATATAAAGGCATGTGCCTGTTTATTTGTTATCATTAATGGCAATGCCCTAATTAGATTGTCGCTGATATGAAGTTCCTGTATTGTTATGTGATTCCCACATCATGTAATATTCATTGTTTTTACCATTCACTGGTTTCTGCCTTACAGACATTGTGCCTATCCTCACCTCCACCGTTATTGAGTGTCACAGAGCAGGCCTGAAAAACTCCTCCTTCAGTTACGCTGCCATGTTAATGCGACCAGAGTACAGAAATCAAATTGACCTAAAGTTTAAGAAGAAGATTGAGATGATTGTGCGTAAGCCAGATAAGACAGAGGAAGAGGAGCCATTGTCACCCTGTCCCTATTGTGGCTTTCAGTTGCCGGAGACTGATCTCACATGTCCAGAATGTAAAAATACCCTACCATACTGTACCATAACGGTGAGTGTAGCAATAAATAGTGTAACACACTGTACCATAACGGTGAGTGTGGCAATAAATAGTGTAACATACTGTACCATAACGGTGAGTGTAGCAATATATAGTGTAACATACTGTCCCATAACGGTGAGTGTAGCAATATATAGTGTACCATACTGTACCATAACGGTGAGTGTAGCAATAAATAGTGTAACATACTGTACCATAACGGTGAGTGTGGCAATAAATAGTGTAACATACTGTACCATAACGGTGAGTGTAGCAATATATAGTGTAACATACTGTACCATAACGGTGAGTGTGGCAATAAATAGTGTAACATACTGTACCATAACGGTGAGTGTGGCAATAAATAGTGTAACATACTGTACCATAACGGTGAGTGTAGCAATATATAGTGTAACATACTGTACCATAACGGTGAGCATAGCAATACACTTATAGTCTAAAAGTGTATAAATAGTGTAACATACTGTACCATAACGGTGAGTGTAGCAATACACTTATAGTCTAAAAGGGTATAAATAGTGTAACATACTGTACCATAACGGTGAGTGTAGCAATGAATAGTGTAAAGTACTGTACCATAACGGTGAGTGTAGCAATACAGTTATAGTCTAAAAGTGTATAAATAGTGTAACATACTGTACCATAAAGGTGAGTGTAGCAATAAATAGTGTAACATACTGTACAGTCAGGGTGAGTAGAGAAATATAATACTTTACAGTCACAGAGTGTAATAAATAGTGTAACATACTGTACAGTCAGGGTGAGTGGAGAAATATCATATTTTGTAGTCTCCGAGTGTCTGAAATTGTGTCCTATTCTGTACTGTTACAGTATGTATAGATATATCATATTTTGTAGTCTCAGAGTGTCTGAAATTGTGTCCTATTCTGTACTGTTACAGTATGTATAGATATATCATATTTTGTAGTCTCAGAGTGTCTGAAATTGTGTCCTATTCTGTACTGTTACAGTATGTATAGATATATCATATTTTGTAGTCTCAGAGTGTCTGAAATTGTGTCTATTCTGTAAATTGTGATATACCTATTTTGTAGTGTACTGTTGTGTACAGTACTGTACAGTATGATATATATACATATTTTTGTAGTCTCAGAGTGTCTGAAATTGTGTCCTATTCTGTACTGTTACAGTATGTATAGATATACCATATTTTGTAGTCTCAGAGTGTCTGAAATTGTGTACCATACTGTACTGTCATGACACTGAATGTAAACAAATTCTTTACAGAACTATAGTGTAATAGTGTAAATACTATGTAGATATTGGGTAGATATGTATAGTTACTGGGTAAGTATGAGTGATGAAATGTAGATTTTAATATTATTACATTATGAAAAGAAATATTCCACCGATGCAGAGGTAAATAGTATCTTTCAATGCACACCTATGATCCTATTGCATTTCAAGTGTATCTACTTTAAACCATTGAGCATTGATTTGATATTACAGGGTCGACATCTCGTAAAAGACGACATGGCTGCCTGTCCTAAGTGTGATTTCCCGGCGTTATTTTCTGAGTTTATTAGGTTTGTTCCAATAAGTGTTCTGTTATAATTCCTGTTTATACTTAATTGTTCTTTATTTTTTGTCCCATTATTTCTTGTCTACTTAACTATTACAATACATCTAATCAGGAGATTCCTTTGATAAACAAGTGTAATTCTGAAAAGTTATGTCATATCTTGAGAGTCTCTCAATGGATTTTAATTTTTTGTTTGAATAGAAGTGGAGACATTTATGGCTTAAAGGCATATTTTAGTTCCTCCCACTTAATCTCTAATCTAATCAGCTCCTCTGAAATATAAGAAAACATTTAGGGATTGTTTTGTAAGTATAAGGATAAAACATTTAAGGATTGTTTTGTAGGTATAAAGATAAAATATTTTTAAGGATTGTTTTGTAAATATAAAGATAAAATATTTTTAAGGATTGTTTTGTAAGTATAAAGATAAAACATTTAAGGATTGTTTTGTAAGTATAAAGATAAAACATTTAAGGATTGTTTTGTAAGTATAAAGATAAAACATTTAAGGATTGTTTTGTAAGTATAAAGATAAAACATTTAAGGATTGTTTTGTAAGTATAAAGATAAAACATTTAAGGATTGTTTTGTAAGTATAAAGATAAAACATTTAAGGATTGTTTTGTAAGTATAAAGATAAAATATTTTTAAGGATTGTTTTGTAAGTATAAAGATAAAACATTTAAGGATTGTTTTGTAAGTATAAAGATAAAACATTTAAGGATTGTTTTGTAAGTATAAAGATAAAACATTTAAGGATTGTTTTGTAAGTATAAAGATAAAACATTTAAGGATTGTTTTGTAAGTATAAAGATAAAACATTTAAGGATTGTTTTGTAAGTATAAAGATAAAATATTTTCAAGGATTGTTTTGTAAGTTTAAGGATAAAACATTTAAGGATTGTTTTGTAAGTATAAAGATAAAACATTTAAGGATTGTTTTGTAAGTACAAAGATAAAACATTTTTAAGGATTGTTTTGTAAGTATAAAGATAAAACATTCTTAAGGATTGTTTTGTAAGTATAAGGATAAAACATTTAAGGATTGTTTTGTAAGTATAAAGATAAAACATTTAAGGATTGTTTTGTAAGTATTTTCTGTAATCATGATGTTTCAGGTTGTTGGAAATAGAAGATAGTTGTCCTATGTGTACAGAGAAGGTTATCAAGGAGAATGTACAGAAAGTGACAGACACCCAACATTACCTTTCTCCAGAAGAGGGCACAGAGTGATGTCAGACTACTTAAAACCTAGCTTAAATTGTGAACCATTGACAACAAGTGGACCTTGATCGACTGAAAAATATACAATGTGAACAGGGAAAATAGTAATGTACCACGTGTACAGAAACAAAATAATGTACAATAAGTACAGATTTTAATAAATGTGTGATTTGTAGATGGATTGAATTCTTAAAAGGTATCTCTAATTAGCTTACAAGATACAACATACAGTTGTCATATTAGTGGGATATTTAAAGAATGATGATTTTATTACAAAGTGTGAGAAAACAATGTTAAGATGTTGGAGGGGAAAAACTTAATGGTTAAGAAAAACACATATTGTCCACTCATGTTATTTCTGACAGTCCTTGATAGCATATTCTGATACTATAAATTGATACATTCCATATTTAATGCATATAAAAGCGTTCAGCATAATGAAATCCTTCAGTTGTAGCGACAGTATTGTGTTGGAAATTCTGAATGAAATGTGTTTGTATGTTGAACAGTTCAATGAATGAGGATATTTTGATTTATTTATTGAAAGAGGGAGAAACTTTTATGTACAATATAAATACCGGTAGATCATTTGTTCTTACGGCAGAACCAGAAAGGTTGTGTGCTGAATCACAATTTTTGATTTCAAGATTTCTTCTATCTTGGGTTGTGGTAAGCATTTTCTCATTTTTTTAATTTTTTTTTTTTTTTGATGCTTTCTGAAAATTTTAGGGGAGCATATACATTTAGTTGCTTGTTTTTTCTTAGTTAAAAAAAGAATGAGAGTAGATCAAGGTGAATAATATATATAGATTGATGATTAATACTGGAGTTTTGCACTGAAAGAAATATGTTGATTTTCCAACAGTAATGAAATTTGCACAACTTCTATAAGTTTTAAAAAAAAAAATTGAGACTCACTTTGCTGGTCAAATATCTGTGTTCATTCTAACATTGCAACAAGTTTCATCGTCTGTGACAATAATGTTGTTACTGAGTCAATATCATGAATACATTTATAGTAAATTATCAGGTATTGATAATTCTGGTGTGTTTTCAGTAGTGTATAGATCATAGTGCTACACTATCAAATACTATTCAGTTACTGGTGACAACTTACCTGTCAATTGGTATCAGATGATATCATTACAATGTTGCCTGTTTGCAAGAAGTCTTGTATCATATAACAGAATCTTGTGTCAGAGAAAACCATGTCCATCAAAAAATTATCCAAAATATAATAATTACAATTTATTGGAAATATTTCAAAAGTGAATTGTGCATTGGAGTTAAAAATATTTTCAAGTTTTATAATTACCATAATCACTTTCTACACTCAACAGATATATAAGTTATATTTTTCTGTAAACCCAATTATATATGTATGAATATAAATTGGGATATAGGCCTCTATGTAAATTTGAATATGACAGATATTCTTCCTAACTTACGTTTCATTTTTCTATGCTTTATAATGATGCATATTTACAAAACTTTTGTTTCATCTTTATACATTACAGCACAAAAATGTAATTAAGGAAGTTTGTAGTTAGATGTTTTAAACACTTTGATACTCAAATGCTCAGAATCTTTTGAGTTTGAATAATGTTACAACCGTCCAAGTAAAATAGAGACATTTTATTGATGATATTTATATTTTGATTTTGTAGGGTTATTTAATAAAGAAAACAAGTTAATTTATCGCCAACAGTTTATGTGCCTCTGTATTACCGTCCAAAGATATCTGTGTATTTATAGACGGAATCCATTGTTGTTGTAGATCTGACTTTTTAAACAAAGCTTGTATATAATACAATGTGTCTGTGATTTACAAAATCTAATTCTATAGCTTTCAATTGCTGTTTGTTATTTGTTTTTTATGTTTTACTAACATGTCTAGACACTGGGTTGAAATAATATGTTGAAGTTGTGCCTTGGAAAAGCAGTATCGCCATTTGATTAATAGCTGACTCAGCAGAATTTTATTTAAATTCAGTTATTAGTGGGTGGGATGGGCTGCTTACAATGATGAATGACATCAAGATATTGGTTCTTTTGAAATGTTTATAAGATAACAAAATTTTTTTACCCTGTACACATGGGTGCCTGGCAAACAGACTTTGTTAAGTTTTAGGCATTACATTTGTTATTGCTTGTCGACTTGTATCAGAAAAGTGGTCTCTTCCAAATGTCTAATTTTCCTGTTTGTAATTTACCAAGGTTTTTGTTCCAAAAAATAACATTTATGGTAAGAAATGGCTCCCGAACAATGCTATGACTTGTCGGAAGCTCAAAAGGAAATTATTGGAAAATATACATGAAGTTTAAGAAATTTGCTATAATGGCATTCTCACGTCATCATTAATTTATAATTGACTGGAATATGAGTAGGACAACAGAGAAAGGTAGTATATGAGATAGTAGGCGCTAAGACATCTGTGAAACAAACATATTTTCCGACATCTTGTTCAACTGGCATTTAGGTTAATGTGAACTCAACTTATCAATCACCATCAGTTTTACAATATTTTTCTTAAAATATTTGGCTTCAGTGATTCTTTAGTCACAATCACAGGGACTTGGCACAAATTCCCGACCCACAGGTCATATAAATATATTACAGTGACTTTTACACCTACACTGTATTTATTGGCCGGTGATTGGAAAGTCATGCCAAGTCGTGTGGCTACAATAAAAATAGAACACATAGAAAGGAATATAAGGTTTTATTAATAAAATATCTGCTTATAATATACATAGATGATCTATAGTGTGCATGACAGGAAACACGTGAGACAGTTTCCATAGTTACAGAGTTATTCTAATTCTACAAACTAATACTACTTCAGTCTGGTACAGTTAGAACTTGTTAAAATCATTCGGTATAATTATATACTTTTCATTAAAATCAAGGTCAACGTTTTCCTCGTGAGCGTTGACATTTCATCTGAACATCTCAAGATCAGGATATCTCTAACAGTGCTACCTACAATATTATGCGAACACATACACTATGGATCTATAAATGTCCTGTAAAGAGGCGTTGTACAGGGAGTCCGGCTGATTGCCAGAGAAAGCATGTTGCTGGAGCTAGTTTTGCACAAATTGAAGAACAACATTTACCAATATGTCCCGGCTATCGCCTGATATTAAATGGTGAACACAAAGTAATGATCACAGGGTGGAATTTAACATGATAAATTACAACTATTGCCCATATATGCTAGACTGTATTACCCGATCCCTATTCTATACTGTCCATGTGTAAACATGATATTGCCTTTTACCATAAACGGTATCCATATCACGTGATTTTACGGACATTATCTTACTAAAACAATGACTTGCGTTGTGTATTATTTTCTAAAGGAAAAAGACAGAGAGTTGTACTGAAGATCTATCTAAGAATATATCGAGGAGGATAGTACCAGCCTTCAGCTGTAATTACATGTAGTAGATAGTTACCAATGATAACTCTTTGGATTCAGCACTATTTGTCTCCGTGCATTTGTAAGATAAACATTTCTGAGAAATTGCGAGTTGTCTTTCTTCAACAAGTAGTAAAGATAATGAATGGCACACACCCACACTCTCATGTAACGCCCTGCTTAGCACTAAAAACAGGGGAAGACCGAAAAACACGTGGTGGCGAATGTAAAGTGGCCAGAGACATTAAGATCAGTCGAAGACAAAAGCAGATAGTAAGTAAAACAATGGCGGACAAAATAGAAATATAGGGCAGATTGAGTAATGATCTCTTTGCTTCTTGTATAACATTAACTCGAGTCTATGAGTTAATTTGAAGTATCCTACACCAATATCTACCACATGCATATACTACATACTAGTCACGACGTACTGGACCCGATATAAAGATAAAACAGGCCTCGACATTTCGAGTAATCACCCTCCAGAAACATATTTCGACCTACAGGCTCCCAGAACTGAATGTTACATGACTCGTTAGTGGATTGGAATATTACAGATATTGTCAATTACACAAAGCGTGTCGAAACCGTCACGAAGCCAAGTAGTGGAGATCTTAGGGACGTCGAGCTGTACATGTACTTATACAGACATCGATTGCAATCCCTATGTATTACCCTAATTACTAAATAAGGCGCGACTTATTTTCATCAATAGTAAGCAAATACAGAGGTATTTATATCAAGACACTACAGGTCTATTTTCAGGATAAGCTTGTTTTTGAGGTCGACTTATTTTCAAATTTTTACGGTAATGGTAATTGCAATTGATTTAAGATAAATCTCGGTACGTTTATGGAATGTTAACGAGAGGTGTCGCTACCGTATTAACAGGAGGCAGTGAGGTGCTGTTACGGAAGTTATGGAAGCAGTTGATGTCAACGTGACACTGGGTAACAAACATATAAACCTGACAAAAACACGTCTGACGAGAAATAGATTAACAAATCGTGTTCCAAATATAAGCATCATAACTTTGACTGGATTTCATCGACTGATTTCATATCTTTATTTTTAAACAGGCTGACATTGATCCATTGAAACAAAACGCTGCCAAATTCGGAATAAACTTGTACTTTGTCCTATCTAAATCAGGATATTTTTCATATCAACCGGTGCGTAGCAAAAACCAAGGCGACATATCGTATCGAGAAATTCGAACGGGACGAATCTGGGATTTCGTGATATCGTTGGGGTTCATATATAGTACATGTGCTGGCGTTGCTAAAACAGAACGTATTTTTTGAGAAAGAAAGACCCTAACGTTAGTAATTATTAGTATCTATTGTGACATATTTCTTTGTCGAACTGCGTGGACGTTATCTCATTACATCTCATACACCATTCCGTCACTTGTCGTCAGCAACACATAGAACTGTGTGACATTGACTTACATCAAGAGAAATATTAGAGTGACCTTGTGAACATGTGTCTTGAGCATAAATTTCCTTACGGCTGTAAGCTAAGTGCGTTTAGTCATGGTGTTTGTCCAACATAACAGTGCAGAATCCGACTAAAGCTTCCAGTTTTGCAGTAAATTGTCTCATTCTGATTTCCAAACATCCTCTACAGATCTAGAGTCGTTCTTGTTCTGGCGTCATGGCTTTATTGTCCTGGCCAACCATGTAGATGTTACCCTTCTCACTGTTATAACCTACATTAGAGGGATAATGTCCGTTACCATCAGGAGCGGCTTGCAAGGTCTGTATAGGGGCATACCTAGGACCTTTACGGTCCTCGTCATTAGCTGGACCCCATTCCGGCTCCGATTTGATGGCGGCACGAATCTGAATGATATAGAAAAAAATAAGATGTAGCTTTCTCTGAAAGCGATGTAAACATTAAGATGTATCTTTCTTGGAAAGCGACGTAAACATTAAGATGTAGGTTTCTCTGAACGCAATGTAAACATTAAGATGTAGGTTTCTCTGAAAGCGATGTAAGCATTAAGATGTAGGTTTCTTTGAAAGCGATGTAAACATTAAGATGTTTGTTTCTCTGAAAGCGATGTAAACATTAAGATGTAGGTTTCTTGGAAAGCGATGTAAACATTAAGATGTTTGTTTCTCTGAAAGCGATGTAAACATTAAGATGTAGGTTTCTTGGAAAGCGATGTAAACATTAAGATGTAGGTTTCTTTGAAAGCGATGTAAACATTAAGATGTAGGTTTTTTAAAGCGATGTAAACATTAAGATGTTTGTTTCTCTGAAAGCGATGTAAACATTAAGATGTTTGTTTCTCTGAAAGCGATGTAAACATTAAGATGTAGGTTTCTTTGAAAGCGATGTAAACATTAAGATGTAGGTTTCTCTGAAAGCGATGTAAACATTAAGATGTAGGTTTCTTGGAAAGTGATGTAAACATTAAGATGTAGGTTTCTCTGAAAGCGATGTAAACATTAAGATGTAGGTTTCTTGGAAAGCGATGTAAACATTAAGATGTAGGTTTTTTAAAGCGATGTAAACATTAAGATGTTTGTTTCTCTGAAAGCGATGTAAACATTAAGATGTTTGTTTCTCTGAAAGCGATGTAAACATTAAGATGTAGGTTTCTTTGAAAGCGATGTAAACATTAAGATGTAGGTTTCTCTGAAAGCGATGTAAACATTAAGATGTAGGTTTCTTTGAAAGCGATGTAAACATTAAGATGTAGGTTTCTCTGAAAGCGATGTAAACATTAAGATGTAGGTTTCTTGGAAAGCGATGTAAACATTAAGATGTAGGTTTCTTTGAAGTACATTTACATTAACTGATCTATATAAGTTGATGGTATGTAAGTATCAGCTGATGCCAGACAACATGTCGTTGATCTGTTTACTCAAGACCATTTCCACACGCAGGCATGATACAAGCTAGAAATGTATTGTAAAAGAAAATAAAATCCAATGGAACTTTTATCGAATTTAAATTAAAATACGTTATATCATAATATTGAGTTAGCTTGTATACATTTTATACACACAATCACAATGCCCGGATGTAGTTTTAACAATATACATACCCCTCCCTTACGAATCATCTGTACGATAGCACCGATGATGATTAGAACAAGGGGCGCCATTACCATCATCCAGCCAATAGCCTCGGCGAATGGAGGGTAGGTGTAATCCCCCAGTACGGCCGGAGAGTAATTGATGGCCATCATGATTACGATGAACTGTAAGTAAACATCAGATATTTTGAAGATTATTTCATCGTGTCAATAATTTCATTATAGACAGAATTAAACAACCCATATGGTTCCGATTAATGGTTAAAAATCTAAAACGTGAAGATTGTAATGTTGTGAATTATATATCAAATGATAGACTAAAACTTTCAGGCCTAAGGTTAATAGAACAGCATCGTGAACGTGCACTTGAATGAATTCAACAAAACGTTATTTGCAAATTAACGACATTGGAATTGTACTTTTCTGATACATTAACTGATCTATCACCACAAACGGCACGAGACTAGCTTATTCTATATTGACTGATCTATCACCACAAACGGCACAAGGCTACCCTTACTCTATATTAACTGATCTATCACCACAAACGGCACGAGGCTACCCTTACTATATATTGACTGATCTATCACCACAAACGGTACGAGGCTAGCTTACTCTATATTGACTGATCTATCACCACAAACGGCACAAGGCTACCCTTACTCTATATTAACTGATCTATCACCACAAACGGCACGAGGCTACCCTTACTATATATTGACTGATCTATCACCACAAACGGTACGAGGCTATTATCTATATTAACTGATCTATCACCACAAACGGCACGAGGCTAGCTTACTCTATATTGACTGATCTATCACCACAAATGGCACGAGGCTACCCTTACTCTATATTAACTGATCTATCACCACAAACGGCACGAGGCTACCCTTACTATATATTGACTGATCTATCACCACAAACGGTACGAGGCTAGCTTACTCTATATTGACTGATCTATCACCACAAACGGCACGAGGCTAGCTTACTCTATATTGACTGATCTATCACCACAAACGGCACGAGGCTAGCTTACTCTATATTGACTGATCTATCACCACAAACGGCACGAGGCTACCCTTACTCTATATTGACTGATCTATCACCACAAACGGTACGAGGCTAGCTTACTCTATATTGACTGATCTATCACCACAAACGGCACGAGACTAGCTTACTCTATATTAACTGATCTATCACCACAAACGGCACGAGGCTAGCTTACTCTATATTGACTGATCTATCACCACAAATGGCACAAGGCTACCCTTACTCTATATTAACTGATCTATCACCACAAACGGCACAAGGCTACCCTTACTCTATATTAACTGATCTATCACCACAAACGGCACGAGGCTACCCTTACTATATATTGACTGATCTATCACCACAAACGGTACGAGGCTAGCTTACTCTATATTAACTGATCTATCACCACAAACGGCACGAGGCTAGCTTACTCTATATTGACTGATCTATCACCACAAACGGCACGAGGCTAGCTTACTCTATATTGACTGATCTATCACCACAAACGGCACGAGGCTACCCTTACTCTATATTGACTGATCTATCACCACAAACGGTACGAGGCTAGCTTACTCTATATTGACTGATCTATCACCACAAACGGCACGAGGCTACCCTTACTCTATATTGACTGATCTATCACCACAAACGGCACGAGGCTACCCTTACTCTATATTGACTGATCTATCACCACAAACGGCACGAGGCTACCTTTACTCTATATTAACTGATCTATCACCACAAACGGCACGAGGCTACCCTTACTCTATATTGACTGATCTATCACCACAAACGGCACGAGGCTACCCTTACTCTATATTAACTGGTCTATCACCACAAACGGCACGAGGCTACCCTTACTCTCTCTTAAAGCCCCAAAATACGCAGTTTTCACTTTAAAAGCGAAGAGAAAAAGTCTCTATTTTTATGAATTTAATAAAAATGAATTTATCTGAGAAATACGACGATATTGTGTGTTGGTATTTATAAAAAAAAAAAAAAAAACCCTGTTGATATTCACTATTTGTAAACACGCCTCTATTAACGATCTTTTGCCGAATCGAACTCGGAGAAGACATTTCTACATTTTCATGATAAGTCAGTATTCATAATACACAGCGAACACTGGAATGACTATACACCTGTCACACTGTTAAGGATAAGAGAATACGAAATGAGGTTTATAACAAAGTTTGTGGAATAAGTTTTCGAGGCTATGTTTATATTTTATAATTGTAAACTTACCAAGATGGCGAGTGGAGTTATGGCACACCACATGGTATAGAAATAGGCCCATATAATTGGACTCTTTTTCCCCAGCATCAGCTCGATATCTTGTCGGAAATTGTTTATTCCTGATCAAATATGCAATAACATGAATAGTTTTACGTTAATGTTAAAACACAAGTTGTGTATACCAAGATCATTCTCATTCCAACATGATGCTATTTTGTATACATGTATTACTATTGATTTCCAATAATACGAAGGAAAATTATTCATGAAACAATTTGATATGTTATTTCAATGATATTTCGCTCTATAGTTGATACAAATCTAAATTTGATATCAAATGATACTTTTTTTACATTATATGATAAAGATATAAAAGATTACAAGATTTAGAGTCATTGTAACAGGAAAAAATATAAAAATAAAAAAAAATCACAAGAGGCCAGTTTCTCTAGGTTTTTCGCCGTTGGGTGCTCTTCAGGAGAGCTGCCATTAGCAAGAAACCTGAAAACTCCGGATTCTGAATGTTTTTCTTCTCAAACGATTATATTAAAAGCAAACTCATAATATACCATAAGATAACTATTTATAACAAGTAATATGCAAAAGTAGTAAGTAAAACACGTGATGATAAAACTGAAGATCTGGCATTTGTTGATGACTTACCGTATACATAATTTATTCCAACAACTTCGACGAAGCTGACGATCATAAGATTGTAACTTCCGGAGTACCAATCAACGAGCGTGAGTAAGTAAATTCCTCCCTAAAACCATAGAAACAATCACGTTTATCATATATTTTTGGCATGAATGTCATCTTTTTATTTAAGAACATTTTATCTGATTATGACATAGTCTATCTTAATAATATAATTACAATTTGAATTAAGAATGATCATATTCATGTCATTGCTATTATGTCGTCATTATCATCTTGTGTTTGAGTGTATTTGCTTGCTGATTATTTTAAGGTACAGTTAACCGATAAAATGATAAAATATTCAATCAATAGGTGACGTTTCCGGATCAAGGCAAGAACATTTCTGTAATATCTATCCTTTTTATAGTCTAAAATGGAAATTCCTAAAGAAATAAGATTAAATGAACAACATTTACATGGAGTGTTTGTATGATTACATTCTCAGCATTGTTTATAGGATTACCTTGCAAGTCTGGGGGATACCCAGGACAAAACCGACCATACAACAAAAGAATGTAAACAGCGCCTTCTTGCTCCTTAGCTGCCTGGGGAAGACATCTGTGATACCGCTTATGACTGTTTCCATCATGGCGAACTTTAGGGGGGAAAACAAAAATCGATCGATCAATAGTATTAACCATTCATATGTTTAAGCTGTCGTCAATACGAAAATTGGAATAAAAACATCTTCAATAACAACAACGTAGAAGCTGATGTTTTAATTATGTATCAATGATTATTGAATATATCTATTGGTTGATTTGTGAAGTATTAAAATGGTAACATGTAGTCGGTAAGGGGAATATCTTGTGATCGGTGCTTTGTAATGATAATAATTAGGGAACCATTTACAACATAATTCTTATTGAAGAGACCGATAGTCAAAGGACAAACCTTCCGTAGGATAAGATATAAGAAAGATAAAATGGAAAATTTTCATAAACAGTCAAAATAATCTAGTTTAGTCAATTGATTGATTTTCGGAGATGCAATCAATAAAATACGTTTATCAATCAAACCTAACACATCAGTATATATAAAACTACTTAACCTAACACGTCAGTACTTAACCTAACACATCAATATCTATAAAACTACTTAACCTAACACGTCAGTATATATAAAACTACTTAACCTAACACGTCAGTATATATAAAACTACTTAACCTAACACGTCAGTATATATAAAACTACTTAACCTAACACGTCAGTATATATAAAACTACTTAACCTAACACGTCAGTATATATAAAACTACATAACCTAACACGTCAGTATATATAAAACTACTTAACCTAACACGTCAGTATATATAAAACTACTTAACCTAACACGTCAGTATATATATAAAACTACGTAACCTAACACGTCAGTATATATAAAACAACGTAACCTAACACGTCAGTATATATAAAACTATATTATACCTAACACGTCAGTATATATACTTAACCTAACACGTCAGTATATATAAAACTACTTAACCTAACACGTCAGTATATATAAAACTACTTAACCTAACACGTCAGTATATATAAAACTACTTAACCTAACACGTCAGTATATATATATAACTACTTAACCTAATACGTCAGTATATATAAAACTACGTAACCTAACACGTCAGTATATATAAAACTACTTAACCTAACACATCAGTATATATAAAACTATTTAACCTAACACGTCAGTATATATAAAACTACTTATACCTAACACGTCAGTATATATAAAACTACTTAACCTAACACATCAGTATATATATAACTTCTTAACCTAACACGTCAGTATATATAAAACTACTTAACCTAACACGTCAGTATATATAAAACTACTTATTCTAACACGTCAGTATATATATAACTACTTAACCTAACACGTCAGTATATATAAAACTACTTAACCTAACACGTCAGTATATATAAAACTACTAAACCTAACACGTCAGTATATATAAAACTACTTAACCTAACACGTCAGTATATATAAAACTACTTAACCTAACACGTCAGTATATATAAAACTACTAAACCTAACACGTCAGTATATATATAACTTCTTAACCTAAAACATCAGTATATATAAAACTACTTAACCTAACACGTCAGTATATATAAAACTACTTAACCTAACACGTCAGTATATATAAAACTACTTAACCTAACACGTCAGTATATATAAAACTACTTAACCTAACACGTCAGTATATATAAAACTACATAACCTAACACGTCAGTATATATAAAACTACTAAACCTAACACGTCAGTATATATAAAACTACTAAACCTAACACGTCAGTATATATATAACTTCTTATACCTAAAACATCAGTATATATAAAACTACTTAACCTAACACGTCAGTATATATAAAACTACTTAACCTAACACGTCAGTATATATAAAACTACTTAACCTAACACGTCAGTATATATAAAACTACTTAACCTAATATATATAACACGTATATATAAAACAGTATATATATAAAACTACTTAGGTATATATAAAACTACTTAGGTGTTTCCAACATTAATGTGTACCACAGTTATATCCTGAGATGAATATTGTAGTTAAGCCAAGGTCACTGTCATGAATGTAAATTCAATGCACCCTAATGCCGAGTACAACAGACAATTTGCATTGCTGTACGCAAAGTTCATGGAGGAATTAAATGTTACAGTGAAAATAAGCATCGGTAGTAATCAAATGAAACAGATTGCTTTAACATCCATAGTGACCGGAGGGAAGTTTACCTGGCTGTCAAGTCCCAGGGTAAATAACATGAAGAAGAACAGGAAGGCGAATATAGGTGGACTGGGTAATCTGGCGATGCCTTCTGGGTAAGCAATGAAGGCTAAACCGGGCCCTGTATAACAAAATAAAATAAATAATTTAATCAGGACCTGTATAACAAAGTAAAATTAACTACTTAAACCAAGACTTGTATAACAAAGTAAAATTAACTACCTAAACCAAGACTTGTATAACAAAGTAAAATTAACTACCTAAACCAAGACTTGTATAACAAAGTAAAATTAACTACCTAAACCAAGACTTGTATAACAAAGTAAAATTAACTACCTAAACCAAGACTTGTATAACAAAGTAAAATTAACTACCTAAACCAAGACTTGTATAACAAAGTAAAATTAACTACCTAAACCAAGACTTGTATAACAAAGTAAAATTAACTACCTAAACCAAGACTTGTATAACAAAGTATAATTAACTACCTAAACCAAGACTTGTATAACAAAGTAAAATTAACTACCTAAACCAAGACTGGTATAAAAAAGTAAAATTAACTACCTAAACCAAGACTTGTATAACAAAGTAAAATTAACTACCTAAACCAAGACTGGTATAAAAAAGTAAAATTACCTAAATCAAGACCTGTAAAACAAATTAATTTTTACTTGTCTCCTTATGAAAAACACATTTTTTTATAATCATTGTGGATTTGATGAAACACATGTATTTTAATAAAAGTTATCAATATATTTTCCGGTTCTTGGTATATTTGATGCTGATACAATATACGTACCGTCGTCGGCCACCTTATCAATGGGAACATTGGTGGTATAAGATATATAACCAAGCAGAGAGAAAATGGCGAATCCGGCGAACACACTGGTACCACAATTGATGAACGATACGATCACAGCATCTCTGAAAAAAGGAATTTTGTTGATCAGTTATGTTAGTATTTTCAGTTCTTAACATATCATTATAATAATAAGCATGTAGTGTACGGTTCAAATATGGTTTCGCCTTTCTTATACAGATTTTAGGTTAACACAATTTATAGAACCGTAGACCGATATCGGTGTTTAAATGTGGTCTTCAACACTTCAGGTCTCTAGCATCAATGACTAAAGCAAGATTGTACACAAGGCACACAAGTGAATAGCACCTTAACGTGACTTATAGCTAGATACAGTAAAGCCAAACAATTAATAAAATGCACCATAACGCTGAATCGTCCTTCTAGGACTCGTCAGTGATGCTGCATCATACAACTGTTTCGTCCTTCTAGGACTCGTCAGTGATGCTGCATCATACATCTGTTTCGTCCTTCTAGGACTCGTCAGTGATGCTGCATCATACATCTGTTTCGTCCTTCTAGGACTCGTCAGTGATGCTGCATCATACAGCTGTTTCGTCCTTCTAGGACTCGTCAGTGATGCTGCATCATACAACTGTTTGTCCTTCTAGGACCCATCAGTGATGCTACATCATACAGCTGTTTCGCTCTTCTAGGACTCGTCAGTGATGCTAAGGACTTAAAATGTGAAGCCTAGGAGGCGACTAAGGAAATTCCAATGTGATCAAATGAAAAGTCAAAATCTGGACTTGGGAGTGCAGCGGTCCTATAGTTAGATAAATTTCGTAATTTTCAAACAGCATCTTGGACCATTATTCGGCCACAGTGTAGTAAATAAATCTGCCGAGTGTTTTCAGTTTGCGTCCCACACTTTGCCTTCCAACTTTTTTTTAATGAGCTCATACACAACCTGATGCTTTGGATGGCATTCTAAATGCAACTTTGGAAGAACAAATAACCACATGAATTCAGAATGACCATTAATGTAACTCTCCTAACTAACTTAACGTGATGTTCTTTTATATGCATGTTGAGATATTTTCCCTCCTACTCTCGTTCTCGTCTTATTCTGATATTTATTGATGATTCGCCTGACAATAAACAAGGAATAGATATACATGTAGGAACATTTACATTGGCTTATTTACATACCGTAGACAGTTGTTATGGAACTTGTTGTAACTAGCCATGGTCAGAAGACCCCCAAAGGCTGGTCCAAGTGAGTAAAATATCTGTGTGGCGGCGTCTCCCCACACCTAACAATATGAAATTATTTGATGTAAGTAACTTTTTCAATTAAAATCCGATGAGAAGTAGACTGACGGGTTCATTGCTTTAATTACAAATGTTTATGAAATTATGAGATTTTTTCAACAAAAAATATTTAAATCTTCTGATTGCAATTCTTATAGGCAATCGTCATTTAAGATTTAAACGACATGATACGTGAAATCCTATTGTGAATCTCTATAAAGTTTAGTGAATAGGTTTTATTTTAACATTAGTTAAGCAATACACATCGAGTCATCTTTTTTGTACGCAACTTATTTTCGTATGTAAATAGGACATCACTCTACCAAGATGGTAATAACCCAAATAACACACACGATTTTCTGTAAGAGAAGTTGCTTCCCTTTACTACAAAAGCCTAACAAATATGTATAATTAAATGAAATTTGTGTTTAGTTGTTATTTGTGATGTGTCGAGTATAATACGACGGAAATGATTATTATCTACCTTAGCATTTTTCAACAACTCCCATTTAGGAAAGATGTAGAACTCGATTCCTTTGTAGTAGCCTGGCAGAGTCACACCACGGACGAGCAGGATAAGGAGCACCACGTATGGGAATGTAGCGGTAAAATACACCACCTGGAATACACGAGTACGACATGGCTTCCATATAATATACAACATATCGGTATTGCAATTAAAAAGAAAGCTAAAAAGAAAATTTACACTCACTGGCAAAGGCGTAGTAGCAACTACAACAACAACAATAGTACGAACAAATTTAGCAAATGTACCTGTATCATACCATCACACAATTAATTTGGTATGTAAACGCGTGGGTATTGGTTTTTCATTATAAGCTTTGTTCACAATTACTTTGTCAGCTTTTTAGGTCATTGTTTTCGTACTGGTTTTTTGTTTTGTTTTTCAAGATTGAACAATTTAATTTTTACCTTTCCAGATGACTTAACACCTTTCATTAGACAGAAGAAGATGAAGAGCCAGCAGATGAGAAGACAGAGGACATTTTTCAGACTCACGCCTCCGATGTCCTCAAGACCATCAGATTCATGTACCCTCAGAACGTATCGACTGTGGAATAAGACAGGAATAAACGAACATTGAAAACTTTTTCTTGAAAATTAAATCAATATCAGATTGTCATAAGTAATATTGTCTTCTTGTTTGTTTCAGTATTTTATTGCTGCCTAGAAATCTGTTTTCGTGTCGGCTTAATTTTGATCAATCTTATGTACCTTCACCCCAATGCAAAGACACTATTTATCGTTAGTTTTGGAAGTGAAACATTGCATTAAGTGGCGATGAATATATTTGCAAATTCAACCTCGATCATAGATACAAATAGAAGAACCAGAATATCGATAACGATATTAGTCAAATTATGATTTACATACAATACAGTTGAAAGTTCCTTTGATTCGAAATACTTTACACCAAAATCTGCAGGCTGAAGCCCATATATGTAATTCAACTTACTTCCAATATTCACTGCTTGCTGTCTCAAATTGGATGTCACAATCGTCTGTATGATCTGTTAGTATTGTGGAGTTGAGTTGCGCTATTGATGTGAAGGTTTCCCCGAGTTTGGTGCTCAATTTTGTGAGCATGTTCGTGAGACAGGTTTGGTCTTTCAATCCTGCAATAGTCAAAGAACAATGAGTTATTGAGACTGTGAATATTATAATTTGCCTAACACACCTTCATTAAATATTGCTATGTATTTTAAAACTTTTTCCTAAAACAAATATTTTCCATTAAATATCTTAAATAAAATTTCTTTTTTGACTAGTAAATCATATAGCTTTCACAATGCTTAATCGAAAGCATCACTATTTCTGTTAAGGCTACATGGTATCTATTTTTAGGAATATGATACGGTTTAGATGACAAAACATTTATTATCATTAAATTGATAGGAAATTATTTAAATGTCATATGTTGAAAACATTTTTCAGACACATTCGAAAAATTACAATTTGGAATTTCGAATTCTTCAATTAAAAAAACACAAACATATATCAATTCAATTTAAACTATAACCAAGGAAAACAATTTTCTCTTTTTCATTTGAAAGATATTCCAATGACACGATAATCTAATGGAAAGTTTGATTGTTTGTTACCTAGAGTGGCGTTCACTTTCATAGTCTCATTCATATTTGTGAGATCAGGGTATGGTTCATCCCTACACCTTTCAGTGTTCCAAGCTTTTCCACACCGCTGCCATGGTAACTCGTCGTCAAGGTTGACAAAGGACACAAACATGTAGTATACGGCGTACATGATGATGACGTTATAGTAGGTACACACCATTGCACTGATCAAAATCATAGCCCAACCAATACCTGAAGGTCAAGGTCATCAAAATATTATCAAAACGAAACTGATCACGAAAAATTAACAATATTATAAAGAAGTAAAATGATAAAGAATAAATGGCAGTGTTTCAGGCATAGCCATAATTATTGTCAACATTGGCGCAGTGTCATAAAAGCCGAAGTCGTTTATACGTACCCATGAAGAGAGGGCTTAGTGACCAAGCAGTGACTGGTCCTTGAGAGGAGAACTGACCTAAACACAACTCCAGGAAGAATAGGGGTAGCCCAGCCACCAACAACATGATGACGTAAGGTACGAGGAAAGCGCCTGTAAAAAAGTGTTAGTGATGTTCAAGATAAATGGAAGGCAAAAGAGCCCATCTATTCACTTTAGCTGTCAGTGATGATAAGATTTATGGTCGGCTATTAACTGGCAATACAGTATTTGGAAAGTTCTATACAACTTCCTTTGTTGGTTTTTGAACGATTTTGCGATAGTTACAAATGTATATAGCAATGGTAGGTTTTTGTTTTTGGTTCCTCTACTTCTCACTACTACACTAGATAGTAGTCAATCTATTGACCATTTACATTCAAGGTGGTGAATAGACTTTTTGATATGTTATAATTTGAATTAGCAAAAACACTTGTGTTTTGACGTGTTGAATTAGAAAGAGATTGTCCCCGCATATTTACGTATTGATATTTATATTACTACGTATTAGTATTTATACCACTTTATACCCTATACTTACCCCTTCCGATATTGTAGCAGTACTGGAATCGAAATACATTTGCTAATTCCGTTATATAATCCAGACGTATACCCTCCATCCAGTAAGTGAGACAGCAGAATCGCCACACAATTCCTAGTGCCATGGTATACCTAATACTTGGTTAGGGAAATCGCCAAACATTTCCCAGTCCAATTGTATACCCAATACTTACCCACCTCCGTTCCTGTAGAACAGGTAGGGAATCGCCAAACATTTCCTGATCATAATGTATACCCATACCTACCCCTCCGTTCCTGTAGAAGAGGTAGGCGAATCGCCAAACATTTTCGAATCCAACTTTGACCCATTACTTACCCCCTCCGTTCCTGTAGAAGAGGTAGGCGAATCGCCAAACATTTTCGATCCATACTTTGTACCCATTACCTACCCCCTCCGTTCCTGTAGAAGAGGTAGGCGAATCGCCAAACATTTTCGAATCCAACTTTGACCCATTACTTACCCCCTCCGTTCCTGTAGAAGAGGTAGGCGAATCGCCAAACATTTTCGAATCCAACTTTGACCCATTACTTACCCCCTCCGTTCCTGTAGAAGAGGTAGGCGAATCGCCAAACATTTTCGAATCCAACTTTGACCCATTACTTACCCCCTCCGTTCCTGTAGAAGAGGTAGGCGAATCGCCAAACATTTTCGAATCCAACTTTGACCCATTACTTACCCCCTCCGTTCCTGTAGCAGAGGTAGGGGAATCGCCAAACATTTTCGAATCCAACTTTGACCCATTACTTACCCCCTCCGTTCCTGTAGAAGAGGTAGGCGAATCGCCAAACATTTTCGAATCCAACTTTGACCCATTACTCACCCCCTCCGTTCCTGTAGCAGAGGTAGGGGAATCGCCAAACATTTTCGAATCCAACTTTGACCCATTACTTACCCCCTCCGTTCCTGTAGCAGAGGTAGGGGAATCGCCAAACATTTCCTAATCCCACTGCGTACCCGATACATGACAATAGAAAGTCTAGTTTTCCCGACCAATTTCCGCGCTCTGGCTCGTCCTGAAAACATAAAAAAAAATATCTAGAAAAAAGTCCCTGATTGTATAATAAAACGGATTCATTACATTTGAATTGCTTGCTCTTAATCCTCAGCTGAGTTGTTGACTAGATAAAATGTTAACATTCTTCTCAATCTAGGGAAATACGTATTTTTTTGTATTTGACGTCTATGTAACTGCCATGTTGATATGACTAAGCATCCATTAATCATACATGTGCAAGCAGAAATATAAAACACAATTAAGGTAATGGATACAATAGACAGGCTTTGTTACCTAGGATGACACAGAGGAAACCAGTCCATATCTCTTAAACATGTTTTTTTCTGTCACAGACCTTATTAATACCACAACGTGTCCTAATGATGCTTGTCTTAGTATGCATATTGTGCATTATATGCCACAGAGGAAACCAGCCCTTATCTCATCAAATTGTATTTTTTATCATATATATTATACGTATGACAATATCTCCTTACGAATATTTATTGTAAATTCACTGATCTAGATAATGATGATCAGGGCATGTTCTGGGATAAATTGTTGTGTGTGAGGACAGGCAATAACCTCCTAGTTAGTGAACCGAGCCATTTTGTCACGTATCGCATGTAAATGATCTAAGACACTGTCTGGCGGAAAAGATTGAAAATGAACAATGCAAATGACACTAAGTGTTCAGTGCACACCTTGCGGCAATGTACGAACCTAGTATTTTGATATAACATGGTATAAGAAGAGTATACATGTGTTATGAAAGTGAATAGTAAGGTTTACATACCGATTATTGAAACAGACTATTAGTAGCTTATAAAAGTTACAGTCAATAGTTAGGTTTACATAACGATTATTGAAACAGAGTATCAGTAGCTTATAAAAGTCATAATTCATTAGTATGGCTGATATAGCGATTATTGAAACAGGCTGTTGCATCAATGGTACATTCGATTCATTACCATAATCATCAGACTGAAATACCACATGGAGAGTAAATTGTATTACGTCTTGAAAAAATAATGATATTCAAGTGAGTGTTTCGACACGTGCAATCGCCAATCGACATCAAACCCTAGTAATACCGCAATGCAACATATAAGATAATGAGAAATATATTTGGTTTGTCCGCTCTTATGAGGACGCGGTCATGCCTTCTTACAGTAAATGAAAGACCAAATTTCGTCCTTCACCTTTATGCTGCACTTATATCATATCCCTTGTTTGATGTTTGATAGGAAGGATTAAGCTTTTAATTGATTTACAAGAGAACAGCAATATATCCTAAAAGTAGTGGTTTTGAGTACGTTTGAAATATTTCCTATTTTCCGTAACTTTTGTAAAACATCGAAGATTGGAATTCAAGTCAAATGTATTCATCGGGATAAATGAGGAAGGAATATCGCATCAGGTCATAATAAACAAAGAAAGTGAGGAAAAACTATACAAAGTTAACCACAACTATTCAGATATACAACGAGGTCATCACTGTATCGAAAGTCTTTCTTTATCAACCATCATTGAATCCTGATTTTCGCTGGGTGTGATGGCGCATATTGACATAAGATATATATGCCAGAGTCATTTGAATAAACCAAGGAGAATTGTATCAATGTAGTATCATAAGATATGTCAACAATGATTTACATGTGTTCTACTCTCTGTGGAAGTTGTAGAATATCGGTATTGTAATATTGTAGTATCATAAGATATGTCAACAATGACTTACATGTATTCTACTCTCTGTGGAAGTTGTAGTATATCAGTATTGTAATATTGTAGTATCATAAGATATGTCAACAATGATTTACATGTGTTCTACTCTGTGGAAGTTGTAGTATATCAGTATTGTAATATTGTAGTATCATAAGATATGTCAACAATGACTTACATGTGTTCTACTCTCTGTGGAAGTTGTAGTATATCAGTATTGTAATATTGTAGTATCATAAGATATGTCAACAATGACTTACATGTGTTCTACTCTCTGTGGAAGTTGTAGAATATCAGTATTGTAATATTGTAGTATCATAAGATATGTCAACAATGATTTACATGTGTTCTACTCTGTGGAAGTTGTAGTATATCAGTATTGTAATATTGTAGTATCATAAGATATGTCAACAATGATTTACATGTGTTCTACTCTGTGGAAGTTGTAGTATATCAGTATTGTAATATTGTAGTATCATAAGATATGTCAACAATGATTTACATGTGTTCTACTCTCTGTGGAAGCTGTAGAATATCAGTATTGTAATTGTAGTATCATAAGATATGTCAACAATGTTACATGTGTTCTATCAATATTGTAGTATCATAAGATATGTCAACAATGATTTATGTGTAAATGTAGAAATATAATATTGTAACATAAGATATGTCAACAATGATTTACATGTTTTCTACTCTGTGGAAGTTGTAGTATATCAGTATTGGAATATTGTAGTATCATAAGATATGTCAACAATGTAATACATGTGTTCACAGACTCTGTGGATTGTAATACCAGTATTCTAATGATGCTTGTCTTAGTATGTCAACAATGATTTACATGTGTTCTACAGTGGAAGTTGTAGTATATCAGTATTGTAATATTGTAGTATCATATATATATGTCAACAATGATTTACATGTGTTCTACTCTGTGGAAGTTGTAAGTATGATAGGGCATGTTCATAATATTGTTGTGTGTGAGTACAGGCATCCTGATTATGTCAACAATGATGTTGATCATGTGTTCTAAAATGAACATCAATATGTCAACAATGGTGTTCAAGTTGTAGTATATCAGTATTGTATATACATGTGTTATGATCATAAGATATTGTCAACATTATGATTTACATGTTAGTTCTACTCTGTGGAAGTTGTGTATTGTAATAGTGAAGTATCATAAGATATGTCATATTCATGTAGTATGGCTGTAAGTTGAAGATATCATCAATTGTAATATTGATTCATTACCATATGTCAGACAATGAAATACCACATGTGTATATACGTCTTGAAAAAATAATGATATTCAAGTTTAGTGTTTCGAAGTTGTAGAATATCGTATCAAACCCTAGTAATAAATGTCAACATATAAGATAATTATATGTGTTCTACTCTGTGGAATTGTAGTATATCTTATTGTAATATTGTAGTATCATAAGATATGTCAACAATGATTTACATGTGTTCTATCTCTGTGGAAGTTTGAAGGATAGGATTGTAATATTGATTTACAAGAGAACAGCAATATTTAATATTGTGGTTTTGAGTATCATATTGTAGTATCATTTCCGAACTTTGTAAACAATGATTTACAATTCTATCTGAGGAAGTTGTAGTATAATAAACAAAGAAAGTGTATGTCAAAGTTAACCACAACTATTCAGATATACAACGAGGTCATACTGTATCAAAGTCTTTCTTTATCAACCATCATTTACATGTGTTCTACTCTGTGATGATATTGTAAGATATATATGCCAGAGTATTTGTAAACTCTCTGTGGAAGGAGAATTGTATCAATGTAGTATCATAAGATATGTCAACAATGATTTACATGTGTTCTACTCTCTGTGGAAGTTGTAGAATATCGGTATTGTAATATTGTAGTATCATAAGATATGTCAACAATGATTTACATGTGTTCTACTCTCTGAGGAAGTTGTAGAATATCAGTATTGTAATATTGTAGTATCATAAGATATGTCAACAATGATTTACATGTGTTCTACTCTGTGGAAGTTGTAGTATATCAGTATTGTAATATTGTAGTCTCATAAGATTTGTCAACAATGATTTACATGTGTTCTACTCTCTCTGGAAGTTGTAGTATATCAGTATTGTAATATTGTAGTATCATAAAATATGTCAACAATGATTTACATGTGTTCTACTCTGTGGAAGTTGTAGAATATCAGTATTGTAATATTGTAGTATCATAAGATATGTCAACAATGATTTACATGTGTTCTACTCTGTGGAAGTTGTAGTATATCAGTATTGTAATATTGTAGTATCATAAGATATGTCAACAATGATTTACATGTGTTCTACTCTCTGTGGAAGTTGTAGAATATCGGTATTGTAATATTGTAGTATCATAAGATATGTCAACAATGATTTACATGTGTTCTACTCTGTGGAAGTTGTAGTATATCAGTATTGTAATATTGTAGTATCATAAGATATGTCAACAATGATTTACATGTGTTCTACTCTGTGGAAGTTGTAGTATATCAGTATTGTAATATTGAAGTATCATAAGATATGTCAACAATGATTTACATGTGTTCTACTCTGTGGAAGTTGTAGAATATCAGTATTGTAATATTGTAGTATCATAAGATATGTCAACAATGATTTACATGTGTTCTACTCTGTGGAAGTTGTAGTATATCAGTATTGTAATATTGAAGTATCATAAGATATGTCAACAATGATTTACATGTGTTCTACTCTCTGTGGAAGTTGTAGTATATCAGTATCGTAATATTGTAGTATCATAAGATATGTCAACAATGATTTACATGTGTTCTACTCTCATCTGGAAGTTGTAGTATATCAGTATCGTAATATTGTAGTATCATAAAAAATGTCAACAATGATTTACATGTGTTCTACTCTGTGGAAGTTGTAGTATATCAGTATCGTAATATTGTAGTATCATAAGATATGTCAACAATGATTTACATGTGTTCTACACTCTGTGGAAGTTGTAGAATATCAGTAGAAAAGAGTTACATTGCAGTAAAATGCCTGGCAATGAGAAGCGAAAAAATCAAATATTTCGAATGAAAAACAAATACACTATGTTTTTGACAGAAAAACAAATACACTATTTTTTTGACAGAAAAAACAAATATGCTTTGTTTTTTGAGAGAAAAAACACATACACTATGTTTTTGACAGAAAAAAAAACCAAATACACTATGTTTTTTTACAGAAAAAAAACAAATACACGATGTTTTTGATAGAAAAAACAAATACACTATGTTTTTGACAGAAAAACAAATACACTATGTTTTTTTACAGAAAAAAAAAACAAATACACTATGTTTTTTTGAGAGAAAAACAAATATACTATGTCTTTTATGTCTTTCTATGTCAAAATGTACTTTGATATTTCAGCTCCTTAAAATGCAGTCAGTACACACCAAGACCATAATTTTTTGTGGACGGAGAGCCATATGAATTTAACACTAATATGTCTGCGGTGCTTGAATTCTACTAATGTGGTTTTTAGAGTGTTTAACCTACATTTGGTGAAAGAATTAAAACTGAATCCCCTCTTTAAATATCGATTGGATATTTGATGTGGGTCGTATCGACTTAATGCTACTTTTATTTCTTTGACAGGTTTTAACAGGTGAGGTGAACAGACAAGGACAGGAGAGGTATAACCAGCACAGTGTACGGACAAAATAGTCGGCCATTAATGACAGCGTGTCAGGCTGGCCATTACTAGTCACGGGCCTATGTATACCGACACTGGTAGTAACTAAACAAGTCCAAGTCTATTTATGCCATTTAATGGTGTTCTTTTACTGCTCAACTCGAGTTGGGAAGTGGTCTTAATGTATATATACGGTTGTTTATGTCAAACTAAGCGGTTCTTCGTGGACTTTTTCACACTATTCGGCATACAACGTACTGCTAACGTTTATATTTTGGCGCATTAAAGTTTCGCGCACTACTTTGAACTTATAATAACAATAATGAAATTATGCATCCATAACGATTAATGTAAAACAACAATAAGTGCATCCATGTTTGGGCGCAATATTTTCATCGTGAAAAAGACTACCATAGAAATATAATTCATGACTATACGTTTACAGCATATTGTAGTAACACAACTTATCTTTTGTTGAACTGCTAATAGGAAATAGTGATATGGGTAGATTTACATTTATATAAAGATAAAGCATAACAGTCGGCGTCATACTGGTGGTTACTTTATATAATTCTCGTGTTTTGTAAATATGTTTATTTACCCTATGGTTAATTTTTTGTACTCAGAATTTTCATAAGTGACTTATAAAGTGTTCATTTGACATAAAAAAATACAACCGACAAATATAAAATGTTAAATCATACAAAAGCTTATGAAGTGAAATGCATAAAAAATATACAACCTACGGTTGTTTCATTTACCGCATGTATCTGCAGCTAATTTCATAACACGAAAGGTAGTACCTAATGATATTCTCTAAACTAAGCCGATAATTATCGTGATAAAAATCAAAGTACTTAAGAACTGATAAATAGTTCATTTCGTTAGATATTGAGAAAATTGAATTGAAGGGAAAGAACTTCATTCCTCGTACTTGATAATGACGTCATCAACAGGTCTAACGTCACGAAAAGTTATACTGTTTGCATAAGGGGTCAATAACACATAAAAATCAACTCGGCAATGAATGACTCTAGTTAAGTCACCAGTTTCATTATCTCAAAGTAATAATTTTGTACTTATTAGTAAGTTATAGAAACGCGATCCTCCTGAAAGTAAATAGTGTTAGGAATGAAGATTTGATAGTCCGAAGCCAGCATTATCGGTCTGACGGATAATACAGTATGTGTATTGAGTAAGTTTTATCTCGCATGATTTGCTTTTTTCTAAAGCACAGGTGTGTCAATATTACTCTAAATTCATGCCAACCACTAGAAATTTCATTGAAAGTGATATCATATGTTCAATGGGTGTTCGAGATGTTTGTATGGAATAAGTTTTATTTCTATTAAAACTGAACATCTTTAGCGCGGTTGCATATTGAAATACAATTAATCAATTCTGAAGTGGTGCCGTCCGTTTGAATGGTCGACATCTGCATGGCGGCCACGTACATGACAGTGGCACGTAAAAGCCTCTACCACAGGACGAAAAATAGAAATGCCTTTCAAACAGGATGCATTGATTAACATTTTGTATAGGTATAAGTAAAATCCAAAGCTATAAGGATTTCTTTAAAAGCTGTAAGATTTTACACGAAATATGTTGTACAGATTTCAAGCAAGTTTTTTAATTTATTGACAATACCCTATTACGTAAAATCGTGATATAAAGTTAAACATCAAAAATAAATCAATCAGACTCATTTTAAATGAAAAATTCAACAGAAAGTTTTAAAATTTCCAATTTTATTTTGGGCTAACGGATAAGACAACAACGTATATTACTTCACAATGTATGGAGTTTACAAAGGTAGGACATTATTGAAATTGTGGCTGTGACTTGTAATTTCCGTTCCCTCGCCCATAGCAGTTATTATGTCTTACCTGCGTAAATTATAGTATTGGTTTTGGGAACAGATATGATTTGAATGTTTCTGATTGTACAAAAGACACAAAGTGAGTAGCACCTTTTCATAATTTAGAGTGAGACATATTTGTGATCCGAAACAAAACCCATAACAATACTATTTAAATGATGACCATGGTGAAGTATCAGTTCCCATGATTCCAATCTTAATTCAATTCAAAATTGAACAACTAATTTTAAGAGTATCTAAACGTTGCTTTCGAAGTTAAGCAAATGCCTCAGTATCTGCTGGCTTACCTTTAATTTGACAGCTTCATTGGCAATGTTAGGGGTGGCATCCTGGACATTGGTGTCGTTTTCTATTTCTGCTGACCTTTCAAGGTCATTTTTGCCAAAGGCATTGCCTTCTATATCCGTCTGTTTGGATGCATCCTCCATGTCAACAGCTCACAGAAGTTAGACAGAATACCTTCACATAAGCGGGGTTATATAAAGCGCGGTGTGAGAACCTATAAATTGTAGCGAGGTGATACCACGGCAGCTTATAACGGTGTCTAAAATCACGGGGTCAGATGACTTTTTATTGATATACGGAAATGGAGATACAGAACAATATTTCCAGGTAATACATTTTTATCCTTGATATATACATATTTCATATTTATATGACGCAAAAATAAAACAAATAAATTACAAAGATGAACATCTAAATTGAACGATTTCCTTCTTATTATGAATTTTTGTGATTAATTTGGAGTTTGAATTAAGATTTTGTTAACATGCTGGTATATCCTGTTGTGTTATGAAGAGGAAATGTATATTATCATGCTGGTTACACTATTTGGGAGATATCACAAGTGTATTGTATTCTTTGTATTAGTTGTAATGCCAATTATACTCTTATTTCAGTGAAATACGAGTGGCTGTTAAAAAAGGGAGAACTGGTGTTTTTGTACAAGTTCGAGCAGCAAATAGAGTGAAAATGTAAAATAGCCATCAATTCTTCATTAGAACAACCTTTGTTTCTACAATAACCAAGACCGCTTAATTCGTACTGATAACCATGTCGGTATATGTTATTCTGTATGACCATTAGACATTTCAGAGACGAAACCTTACAAACAGTTAAACAGTTAAAAGGACATCACCGTAAATCTTTAAATTTTATTTCTCCAAGCTCTGCTTTATAAGTCGAGGCGGAAAATGCAAAGAGCGTTTTAGGGATCAAAACGTTCTAGAAATGACCTCCATGAATAACATTGACTTTGTCCGAAAATGAGAATCTGACTGCAAAAGTTGTTATGCATTATTCTTGTTGTCATTGTACTTTTTGTACTTTCAGTGTAAATCTTTGTTCTGTTCCTAATTTACTGTTGTTTCATTGAATTTCGTTGCTACAAAGTAATTTAATGATCATCACGAGTTCCTTTTCAATGATTACTTGTTACATTGTTTAAGAAAAGAAAATGGTAATACATGTGTACATGGAAAATACCGTCTATGATAATATTTAACGACATACTTCTTACAATATTCTTATAATGATAGTATAACGGACATTGCTCGATTACGGTAGTGTCACGTTATCAAAGTATGATCAGAAAACATTTTCTTACATATGTGTATAACTACATGTAGGCTTGAACCTGATGTAATGTATACAATGTTATATTTCAGTCTGTAGACAAATGAAGAGATTACAGCTCATGCAAGAATTTCCTATTGTCCGTCATAAGAACGGCTTTAATTTTGTTCAAACAACGATATTTCCCACCGCCTAAACTGCGCCTGCGGTACCAGGTACTGTTCACAGTGATCTGATTTAATTATGATAACCTGTTTTATCCCAAGGAGTGACCAATTCACAACTTTAGTACTGTCACAGTTATGACCATGCGTATTGCTGGGCCGTGATGTCGGCGATTCCGACTTACAAATATAGTGTTGACCAGTTGATGGTTAATACATGTATGACTAAAGCTTGTTTTGTTGTTGTTTACGATAAAATGCCATTAAGATGTACGTTCGATAGAGTGTGGTCTCCACGTGAGGCCATAGATACATTTAGGGTGTGTAGTAAGGATAGTATTCTAGGCACTAGAGATTTAGGTTTTATTTTGAATGATAACTTTGCGTTTACAAACTCTCTATCATAAAACATTTCAGAATAAATTTGTCTATTTTAACTGACAAGATTTGTCCATTTTTAAATTCTATTGAAGGTAGAATATATAGAATATTAAAGTAGTATAGGAGAATATCAATACGTCCATTATAAGTTTTCCATACTGAAATAAATGAAATTTGCCATATAAGACTTGGTGTATTTACATTTTATAAACCACAATAGTGTACTGAAGAGAAACGCATCGTTGTTAAGGCTAAACCACCACTTTACTTTTTTTTTGTCTCTTTGTATACTACAAACATCATTCATCACTTACTTTGTCACAGTTAATGAGCCAAAATAAATGTATACAAATGTACACAAGGCATTGTCATTTGTAAGATTAACAATGTACACATGTGAAAGCCAGCCTTTTCAGAACACCCATTCGTTCTTAATACTTTGGATGGCACTGTAAACTGATTAAGCTTACTCTTCCTATTTTGTAAACACAAATATTGAGGCCTGAAGATCCTTTGATATTTGTCGGCAAGGTAATGTGTGAACACGTGCTTGTTATGTTAATATGTAAATATTACACAACGGGTCGTCATGTACATTAATTAAGGTTGTTTTAAGAAGACATTGCTTTTAAGCCGATACGTTATTTGATATGTAAACATTTATGGGCCATGAATATAAGTAAGGTTTTCCTGTTTCAAACACAAGTACTTCGTTCACCTACAAAGGTGGTATCTTAATTAAATCCACCAAATTAAACTGTAACAAGCACCTGCAAAAGACTTTCCCAACAACAACAGCAGTATCAGAAAATTATCTCTGTTAACGAAACCTAACCGACATGTTGTGGCTAATAAGTCATTGTTGTGTGATATACAAAAATAACGGAATTATTGAATAATGGATCTGGTGGACCACCCCATCAAGATCTAAACTTTTCCTTTAATCACTTATTATGGAAGGAAGAAAGAGGACACACATTCAATGAAGATTTGTTCATATTTATACTCGTCGTGTTTAAATTTGCCTCAAGTTAGTACAATTGATTGAGACTAGATGATAGATCATGTCTTTGCTGACAGATGACATGACCTTAGCTATCACCCTCATCTATAACTTTAGTGCGTGGATCATTGGTCGCCCGACTGCGTCATCAATTACCGTCACGCCCTATGGCGACAATATTTGTATACATACACTGAAGTAAAAAATGTTTCGATCTATGTTGAACACACAGTAATACATGCGACATCTTCACGAGGATTTACGAAATGTGTCTATCTTAGTGATACACAGACGTTCCTTGTTTTAAATAAAGTGGAAAAGGGATTATAGGTCTTCTTTTCTCAATTTATCAATATTTTCTTTAAAATCGCAAATATTATAAGCCATATTTAACCACATTTTTATTCAAGAGTCTATCCTTATATCATTTTGTTCATAATAACTTTTTGTATAATATAATTTATGCATGATTTTGGTAATGTGTTTCAAGCACATGAGTTTCATATTTTGCATTTAGTGTCTTTAACGTCTCCAGTTTTGCGGTTTACAATTCCATATAGACAAAAGTCTCTATTTTGCTTCCTGTTTCACTTTCTGCTTTAATATTCATTTAACACTGAGTTAAGTGAATTGATAATGATATTCACGTCGAGTCGTTTGTCGTGTGATAATGTCATGAACTTATCTCGTCCAAATTGTCTTTATTGTAGAACCTGGTGACTACGAATATTTATACTCACGTATTTCAGTATACAATTCATACAAAGTAAATATCACTTCTTTCGAACTGTGAATCCTGATACACGATTTAAACGTATGTTGGTTAGTTACAGGACAAAAAAATCAAAGACTGTTTGCGCTCCAGCTAAGCAAACACGAGATTCCAATTTTGGTCCTGTCACATTTGAATAAAGTTTGTACCGACTTGAAGTTGACCTGGGTAATATTTAAAGTCAACAAAATTGAACAATCAGTATTTGAGACAAGATCGAACATATCACTGGCGTTCATTGACATTAATTTTTTTCTCTGTGTCACCAAGGATGATGATGCTAATAAATAAAAAGAACAAAAGAGTCAAGGTCCCGAAACAGCGTCATTACGTACACAAATATTAATATACTTCATGATCGCCTTTAACGAGTTCCATCTAAATCGTTGTGATGGGAATTATCCTGGTCAAATTCTTACCACGTTGCTATAACAGAGGTAATTGTGCATGACGTATGCATACACAAAGTTACTTTAGACTTAATTACGCGAGATGTCGACATGAGTCTACCATACAACAGTAATATAACTGGGAACATCAGTTAAGCCTGTTTCCGGAAACAAATCTCCGAAAGGAATGTTTATAAAAGTGAACAGTGAATATTTTCATCCGAAACTATTGGTTTATATATATAATGGTCGTAACACTGCATTCCATCTGGGCATCAATATTTGTTCCGAGTACACTTAAATCTGTTCGATGCAGTCATCCTGTTACCCAGATCCTAGTAGTAAGGTAGACGACGTCCAAGCGCATCGTCTCCAAAGCGGCTACCCGAATTGGCTTTTTACTAACCAAGTGTTAACATCGCTGATATCGCGTGTAGAAATGTATTACGACCAATGTTTTCTTCAAAATTGTAAGATAACTTGGAGGCAACAAGCTGTCAGAACGTAAAGAGTCAGGGACGCGATTAGTTTAAATTATGCTGAAGGTAAATCCATATCAATGAGAATGTGTAAGATATTCTGATCACCATCAAAGCACTTTAAAGTTAATATCATTACTACGGAGACCTCGTTTAATGAATGAATCATACATGACACATGGGTATTATGTTTATTTTGTCCTCATCGGCGAATTTTTAACCTTGAATCTTAACACATTTAAAAATAACTATCCATGACGCGTCGAGTAAATAAAAAAATCAAGAAAATACCAACATGGCAACATCATCATAATTCAAACTCAAATTCCAAAAACTAGGGCAAAATATGAACGAAAGAAATATTTACACGGAGATTCCAGATAAAGTACAAGGAGAATACGACCAGGTTTTCCGGTAGAGTAAGCGTCTTCTGCTTCATCGACTCATTTGAGATTTAAATTATTATGTTGTAATTGGTGCGATTGAAATACCATATTGGAAAAATAAATGGAAATGTCGTTCAAACCGAACGATTTAAAATTGGATTTTTTAAAAAAAAAAAAATTTAAAAAGTTTTTAATTGTGTTCATAATATACACATGTATTTGCTTATATTTCTAAAATTTTCAGATATATGGAAATTACGAAATATATTGAATGATGGACCTAATGCACCTCCAATTTTATGCTTTGACATTTCTTTCGATTGCTTTGGGTTTCCCCAGTCGCCTCCTAGGCTTCAAAATTTAAGCCCTTAGCATCACTATCGAGTCCTATGAGGACAAAAACCTGTATGAAGTTCAAATCATTACTTACCTCTACTGTATCTAACTCTAAATTTGTGTTTTAAAGTGTTATTCACTTGTGTGTCTTTTGTACAACCTCGACAAAGAGTAAACGGTTCACTTGTACGTGTTGTAATAATTGGGGGACGTCTTTATGATCTGGAAATTTCATCTTTTGAAATCTGTGGCACTTGATAAGGATTAGTTTTAGAAAGGGGTATGCCTCTTTGCATTGTTGATAGTAAAATACTCATTTACTTATTAAATGGAAATGTTTAGATTTGAGAACGCTATAGAGCTTACATCAGATTTAGACCTGGTAAAGTGTACGCCTTCCTGGTGTAACTTAGACAGCAGAGCTCAACACAGTAGAACGGTTGAGTAGGCGGATCCTTCCTCTATTAATATGCTAGCCTGTGGCTGTGTAGATTTATAATCCGTCGGATTATTTGACAGACACTTACTCTATACCTTCCATAATGCTGAAACCAACGTCCATCACTACAACAATCCATCAATCACGGGCTTACTTTTAACGGTAGTCTGTGTAACATCAGTCGGCACGTTAGATTTCAATACATTTTATTACCAGATTAAATGGAAACTCTCCTACAATCAGCGTTATTTCCTGTAGAGAATGCTACAGGTGTGTCCACTATAACCCAAAATACTCCGATCTACGGACAGCCCCAATTCAGCAGAATTATTGAAGAACCCTTCAGTTTTCCCCGGACATGTGGATAGTCATTTCGAGGTATTCAAAGCCTTCTCTCGGATCAAAGCAGGACAGTTAATATCATACTCAAGATAATTTCATAATTCTGTTGTATCGGTATTATCACCCTACAGAGGTACAGGCGGATGAATATTGCTCCAAAGGTATAACTTTCAGGTGGCGCACGGATAACATATTTGAAGTAGAATTAAAACGATGTTCTTCTATCACAGCCAGAGAGTACGTTATGTGTGACATTTCGGAGAGTATTCTGTCACCTTCACCTGACGATGTATAAAGAGCGATTGAACGGAGGTAAACAGTGTATCAGATGTGAATGAAATCGCACGATTGACAACTTAATATTATGATAACTTTTATCATGTTTTTATAGTGTCTTTCTAACAGTATACTGGTTTTGACATTGCTGTCATTTACATCATCATTTTAAATATTCAACGTTTCTTTTGGACGGTCCATTGATATTGACAACCTATGTTTTGGTGAGCAGTACTATTTTACCATTATTAAGGTAGCTTTACATCACTTGTCACGGTTACCGCTACATCACTACAGATGACCCAGCTCATGACCCGGAAAGTAATTATTTTACTCGATCCCTGGTCAGTGAAACGCGAAAGCTAACTTAGGGCATTTTCTGACCAACGATGACGAATAGTTCAACACTGTGAACGGACAAACATACCGTACATACATAACTTAAAACCGGTTTTAGACGGACAGATCGAATTTTTAAAATCTGAACACATAGATAGTAACTTTCGGTAAAACGCTAATTGTAACGAGACTTTGTTCTGGATTTTTTTCTGAAAGGCTTGCTTGAACATCATTTTCATCAGAAACTATGTAACACTTTTACATGTTCGGGTTTCCAATGTCATCGCCTTTTCGGGAAAAAGAGTACTGTGGAAGTAACAAAATATTGTTAAATAATTAATTTGTATTGTTTAAAATTTAAAAGTATGAAGATTAACATTACCTTCGCCATGGCTGATGTCCCTTTTTGGGTGAAATCTTAAATCCGTGAGCAATGTAAAAGTCCGTGTGTCGCAAAGTTCACTATTCTGGCCGAGTGGTTCGTCACACAATGCCAGGCAAAATCACGTGACAAGACGAAGAAACACTTAAAGCCAAGGTTTACAGGTATGCTGTACACATAAGACTTAGCCCCTTCACTAACGTTCGATGTTTACATCGCCTGTGTTAATTATACGGAAAAGCTGTACACCGGTATTAATAAACACAGACTTTGAGTCATAAGTTTGAACAGATAGGGAGGAGAGGATCACCACACCTGTCTAGTATACGGTGTGTAACAAAAGATGTTGTATAAATTATACATATCGTCTCATCTTTTGTCTATTTGGTAGATTAGTCGTAAGGTGTGATTAAAAAGTAAACCAAATTTAGACGTAAATACAAATGTATGTGGTATTCCGATCATCCGGTGACTAATTAAAGAGGTAAAGTTACCCTACAATCAGTTTTTCTATAATTTTGTTTTGAATATCTAAAAATCACAATACATGCAGGTTTCACCAAAGACTATGAAAATTACAAAAATTCTCTGGAACTTCTTTAAAACGTCACAATGATACCGAATACCACTACTTGAACCTCATCGACGACACAGAAAACTTAATCAGCGGTTAGTTACAACAAAATTATCAGCACCAAATACTGTGAATTTTCATACGTAATCCGTTCATATTCCGATAGATTTAGCTGAGAGAGAAAAAAACATCAGATCTGTTGAATTTAAGGTAGAGTGAGTTAAATATGGGTATAAAGGATTTATATCTTATGTAAATTAATTGATCAAGACCGGCTATTGTTAAAGTTTATTATTTTTTGGCGTAAATCAGTTAATAGTATTCGTAAACAATATCGAAACCAAAAACGGCGGATAGAAATGGGAAACTCATAAATTAACAGATTCAATAAAAAAAAAAAAGATGAAATGTATTCGAGCAAACTCAACTTGATATAATTTGTATTTAATTATTTATTGTTATATACATATTTTTCTTAAGTTATTATTTGTCTATTATTTTTTCTTTTGAATCCTCTTTTTGGTTGTAGTGAATTTAATTCCAAATTTGCACTTTTCCCTAGTGTGTATTTGGCACAGTTTTGTAAGCATACACTACTTACGTTAAGATATAAAACAGGGCAGCTTCTGGCAGGCTAATTTAATATTCATGCAAGGTGAAATGACGACCCCGTATTCCACAACAATGACGTGAACACCTACAACATTTAACATATGTACCTATCACCATATATCACAGCGTTTCTGTGCTCCTAGACAGTCGTTTTGTATCTCAACTGGGAAACTTAAGAGAGTCGCATCTTAAACAATCTTAAATATGATTATATATAAAGTGTCAAGTTTAATTACCAACAAGGTAGCACATGAACATCACAATGTTAATTACTCTCATTGGCGAGGTGTGGAAAGTTAAATAAGTATATCAAAGTGACCTACATATTATGTAAAAGTTACCATAATTTCAGTTAAAAAGGTTTGTCCTTAGGTAGGTTACCATGGGCAACGACTTGTGATGTGGAATAATTAGCTATAGACTAATAATAAACAATCTGTAGGATTGTGTTTTGCGTCACTCGCTGTCGGCGATGATGACCAATCATATTTTAACAGTGGTGATTTAGTTACTGATACAGTGAAATGTATTGTTCTAAGGCAACAATGGTCACGGATGTTAGACTAGTGTCATAATATACCAATTAATGTTATACAGGACAAATGGAGACGTTAATCAAACTCCTACCGATTTATAGCAAGGTACGTCACTGATGTAAATAATCAATAGCTAGGTAGGTTTTACAATAATGTACAGCATAGTATGGTATACACGTTAAAGCTAAATATATGTTGTTAACGTACATGCTTATGAGAAGCTACTTCACAGCAACACGTAGATGTATCGATAGTGCTTTGATTTGATTTGTCATACTTTGCTACAAACTTAATTTAACAGAGAGTTTAAGTAACAATACGATAAGTGGTGTATACCTTTGTAAACAAACTGTGATCCTTTCTTGACGGACTATTTTTGTTTTCATACGAGTCTTATTTATAGAAGATCTTGTCAGAACAGGTCACAAAGACCTTGCGAAGTCATTCAATTTCACTTTCAGGTGTATTTGATGATGTATTGACTTTAAATAACAAGATATTTATTGACTATGTTCATCGTATGTAACCACCTGAGTTTGAAATCAAAGACACGACAGACTCTTCTACATTAGCTGCTTAACTCGGTCTTTTGCTACAATGAAATCAGCATGAACAGCTTTCCAACAAGCTGCGTGATAAACGTGATGATTTCAATTTCTCTATTGTGATTTTTGCTTTTTCTTGATAGCAACAGACCTGCACCATCAACCTATGGCGTTTATATGACGGCATGCGAGGAATTGTAACGATATGTGCAAGATTTCGGGAGCTGACATGAAAACTCACGACACAGGGTTTCTAAACACGCAGGCTGATTAAGATTACGCAGATCAGCCTTTGTCTCATGGACTCTAAGTTTGAATTGAGACTCCGTTGAGATGTCGGTATAATGCAGCTTTCTTTTTCCTACCTGTTTCAACATGACACATATGTATTACATTACCAGTGATTTGTTCGTGAAAACATTCTTGTACTTTATAAACGACATACAGATAATTCTCCGATTATGTTCATCTAAACTGACATTATCAAGTATATTTTCTGATAAATATATGCTGTCACGTAGAAAGGAGTTACATAATATTTCAATATTTCAAATAATGAAATAATATCGACACAAAAAGGACATTGATCGCATGGACTTTCCATGTCCTTAGAAGAAAACCATTATGTAACAATTTCATAACACTGAATAGTACCAAAGCATATAACAGCAGGTTTCTTCTATCGTAATCGCTAATCGTCATTATATCTCGCCCTAATCGGGATGTTAAAAATCCGCCACAGACATGTTTATATTTGTTCTACAGATACATACACAATAAAAATATAATCTTTTCTTTTCATGACGCAACATTATAACACATATAGCATATAGATTTAAAAGGCCTGTTATCCACCACCTAAAAACATCACCGTGTACATCGTATATATCCAATGACATTCAAAACTGGGGAAAAAATCCTAACCTCACAGAAATAACATTGATTGTGTAATTGATGAAACAATGACAGGGAAAAAATTGTGTCCTATCATTCATTTGACATTACTTTGTCATGTTAGAAATACCCAATTGGAACCTTTCAAAGATGTCCGCTATAGTTTATAAATGGTGCCTGGTGGATTTAAACCATACGTTATCTCCGGCCATCAGGCCACACTAGGAGATCGAATGTGACCTTCTAACCCTGAAATGTGTCCCGAAAGTTGCATAACTTTTTTTCGTCAGAGAACATAAGTTAGTGTTGGATTTAACTTAAAAGTGTAATGGAATACCTGTGACGAGATTATGTGATCTATACATGGGGTCGCCTACTGTGTATAAGTTGTGAATGAGGAAGATTGACTATACCAGTGGAAGTTGGCAGTTTAAATCCCTGTTTCTGTCAGAGTATTAAAACCGGTTCCTTCTCACTGACAATAGTGTGTTCTCGTACAATTCACACTCTATAACCGGTGTAGAATTTACTCAGCTGTAAAGGTCATTGAGAGGTCATTGTCATTACATTATAGTTGCAGTCGCCCCGACCTACGTTTGACATGATCTGAAGTTCAGATTACTTGTTTATTTTCGGTATATCAGGTAAACATGCACCTGTAGTTTATTATGTAAAGAACTTTATTGATAATGGAAAGACAACAGAAGTATGTAAATTACATCTTTCAATAAATTAGGGATGGACGAAATAGACTGACCAATACATCGTACAATAAACTAGGGATGGACGAAAAAGACAGAAAACCAAGACATCGTACAATAAACAGGGAACGGACGGATAGACAGACAACCAAGTCATCGCACAATAAATAAAAAGAGAGAAAGGTTAACATCATTCCTCACTAGAGGTGTGACAACAAAGTACAATGTATATGATATACAATGTGTATAGAACCACCAACACAACAGTTTTCTTCGTCATATCAATATCTCAATCTGTTGACTCTATAATAATAATCTGGTTTTATCTGTTGAAGTGATACTAAGTGTGAACAGAATAGTACATTTCTATTTAAATAGAACATGATGACACTGCATTATATATATATCGTACTATTTCCTGGTCACCGTATATTTGTAGTTTGACTTTTTTTCATTTTGATTCCGTTTTATATTGTGAACGAGTTTGTATAATTCAGTTTCTATTTTACGTTTTGACTCGTTGATATATTTTAGTGAAGTAAGTTGACGCTGTAGTTTAATTTTTGACTATTGATATGTTTTAGTGACGTAAGTTGACTACGTTTTGACTCATTGATATGTTTTTGTGACGTAAGTTGACGCTGTAGTGTCATTCTATTTTACGCTACGTTTTGACTCATTGATATGTTTTTGTGACGTAAGTTGAAGCTGTAGTGTCATTCTATTTTACGCTACGTTTTGACTCATTGATATGTTTTTGTGATGTAAGTTGAAGCTGTAGTGTAAATCTATTTTACGCTACGTTTTGACTCATTGATATATTTTAGTGACTCAAGTTGACGCTACGTTTTGACTCATTAGTATGTTTTTGTGACGTAAGTTGACGCTACGTTTTGAATCATTGATATGTTTTAGTGACGTAAGTTGACGCTACGTTTTGACTCATTGATATGTTTTTGTGACGTAAGTTGACGCTGTAGTGTCATTCTATTTTACGCTACGTTTTGAATCATTGATATATTTTAGTGACGTAAGTTGACGCTGTAGTGTCATTCTACTGACATGTTATATTTTTAATTCAGAACTACATTTTTCGATCGTCCTGTGATATGATTCTATATACATAATGTATTGGAAGATAGTACATGTTTTTCATGTTGCTATGTTTTGCAAGGTGTAGTTTATATTTCTATATTGAAGGTGACCTTTACTTAATTTCGGGTTCGCTGATTTTTTACAATACCACGTGGATATTCAGTTCATGACACACATATAATATGACCTATCATGACCCTATATTTATCATATCACTTGTAATCAAGATTCATTAAACTTGTCCTTTTTTTCTTCCTTGGAAAACTGTTTCGAATTCTGATACATATTTCTATTAATACTTTTTTTAATTTCTCTTATTGTCTCTATTTTGCCAGCTTACTTTAATATCTATTCATGTATTTCATGCTAACTTTATACTAAACTTCGCGATAATTGTAATTTTTAACTTACGGTGTATCGAGCCAGTCGTGTACATCCTCATGTCTCATACATATTGTGATGACATACGATTGCCTCCGAAGTCAAGACTAAAGAAAAACGTTTATGATAAACGTGACATTACAACGGTGCCAGTCTAATGCGATACATACAGAACTCAGGATATTAATACTGGGGCTTGTTTCTTTTTCTTTTTTTTTTACCTTATAAAAGCAACTATGGTATATTGATGGCTCGCTTCTCTGTTTGATGTCAGTAAGGGAATGAGAGTTACTTCCCTTCTCATGTTATTACAAGCAAGCTGGAAAATATGAAGGGGAATGATTGTGACAACAAAACTAGCTCAGTTTAACCAATAATCAATTTGATAATTCAACCAAGTATACATTTATACAATTATACATACAAATGCACAATCTCTTGTGCACGACGGCAATGATTAATAACTAAAAAAATTATGAAAGTATATAATCATACACAAGACAATAGAATGGTGATTTTAGTTTAATTTCCTGCTAAAAATCTTTAACTCTTTGGCTCAATATCAGGGACACAAACGTTAAGTTAGATCAGTTACATATTTTAAATGGCAAATGAACAGGTAGCTGTTTATTATAACTGACACAGATCTGTACAGGTAGCTGTTTGTTATAACTGACATAACTGTACAGGTAGCTGTTTGTTATAACTGACATAACTGTACAGGTAGCTGTTTGTTATAACTGACATAAAACTGTACAGGTAGCTGTTTGTTTTAACTGACATATAACTGTACAGGTAGCTGTTTGTTATAACTTACAAAACTGTACAGGTAGCTGTTTATTATAACTGACACAAAACTGTACAGGTAGCTGTTTGTTATAACTGACACAAAACTGTACAGGTAGCTGTTTGTTATAACTGACATAACTGTACAGGTGGCTGTTTATTATAACTGACACAGATCTGTACAGGTAGCTGTTTGTTATAACTGACATAACTGTACAGATAGCTGTTTGTTATAACTGACACAAAACTGTACAGGTAGCTGTTTATTATAACTGACACAAAACTGTACAGGTAGCTGTTTATTATAACTGACACAAAACTGTACAGGTAGCTGTTTGTTATAACTGACACAAAACTGTACAGGTAGCTGTTTGTTATAACTGTTACAAAGCTGTACAGGTAGCTGTTTGTTATAACTGACACAAAACTGTACAGGTGGCTGTTTGTTATAACTGACAGAAAACTGTACAGGTGGCTGTTTGTTATAACTGACACAAAGCTGTACAGGTGGCTGTTTCTTATAACTGACAGAAAACTGTACAGGTGGCTGTTTGTTATAACTGACACAAAGCTGTACAGGTGGCTGTTTGTTATAACTGACACAGAATTGTACAGGTAGCTGTTTGTTATAACTGTTACAAAACTGTACAGGTGGCTGTTTGTTATAACTGACACAAAACTGTACAGGTGGCTGTTTGTTATAACTGACACAGAATTGTACACGTAGCTGCTGTTTGTTATATCTGAATCATAACTGTACATGTAGCTGTTTATTTAACAAAGTTGTACAGAGATTCAACCAACGTTTAGGCTATAACGATTCTTATGGTTCCTGGTTTTGGACAGGAATATTTTTACTGACATGAGACGCTCGACTTGTTATGATTCTTTACCAGCCTAATAGATTCGGAGGTTGGAGTGTGCAACAAAATCTGAATAGTTTTTCAATCAGACGTTAATAAAGGTATTTTTGATTTCTCTTCACTCCTTCTACCCTTGGTTTTAAGTTTATATTTAGTAAAGCAAGGATACCAGAATGCAACATTCATAGGTAGACACACAAGTGGTTTTCATGTCTACCAACCATATCTATGATATGGGAAAGCTACCTGCTTTGTCGAAATTTTGATATTTTCTGTCAGTGTTTGTGCGTATATCTATTTTTGTGAGTTTCACTACCCGCCCTTGCAAGTATTCAAGATATATAATTGAGGTAAATATAGAAGAAGCCGCTGATAACCTAAACGATAGCATGAGAAAACAAAATGAGACATCGTTTTTAATTCGGATAAGAGTCCTTTCTTTATTCATGACGGAACGACACTGAGATTTTGCATCCATATTTGTATTGCAACAATTTAGTTACAAAATTAATTGTTGTCATAATCACCTTGGCCAATTTTTCATGCCATATTCGTGAGTTTAATCATAGAAATAAGTTTATGAAATTAAGTCAGAAATATACATAGAATAACGAAATATAAAACTGACAGATATACGTTTGAGTTGATATCTATTACATTGATACATCCAATATTAGAATATGCAGGTATAGAGTGGCAAATTGAACGGACAGTCCCACTTGTAAAACGTCATCTCCATCACCAAAATATTTCATTTTGAAGTGTTTTGACAGTGGCTCTCCCGCTCATGTTTATCATTCAATATTATATCATCAATAATACTGTTCAATATCTTCGTCATGATAGACTCTCTGATGTACCGCTAGCAATATTCCCAAAAATTGTGCCTGAAAGTAAAAAACCATATTGTCTGTTTCCCACAATGTCATTCATTAGTTCAAGCAGCAAATGATGTTTTACTTCAACCTGTTGAAGATGTTCAACGTCAAAACACTTCTCTTTTTAATGGAGACAGGAAACTGAATATGTCTTTATGTCAGTTAAGCAATTATGTTGGCGTGTTTAATTTAACTCCCTCTTAATATATAACCCTCTCTGTATCTGTGGCCAGCCGGATGAAGAATGGTCTCACGTTTTGCTCCATTGTCCTCTTTTCACTAACCGAAATCATATCCAATTTACCTATCTTTCTGATCTGAGTGATCGTATTCTAAAAGTTCTCAGGATTTAGATATCTGTTAACGATACCGGGCGTTAACGTCATACATTGTTGTGCCAAAGTTTTGTCTATATGTTATCTGTACTGATTCAACAGAGGAGTGTGAGTACGTGGACAAGTTGTCTATGCTGTATTTTATTCAAAGTGACTTTTGTACCAAATTTTTACGTGATCATTTATTATCATAACGACCCAATTCGGTCATTTTTGTTTTATGACTTGTAGCACGTTTCAAATAATTCTATATTATTCTAATACCTTTCATCTTATTCATTCACCATGTACCTCTTGTGTATACTTATCAAAAAATATCTTTCATGTGCTATGTCTGTTGTCTAATTCCTTTTGTCTGTAAAAGCAAATCAATAAAATATTCTAAATGAAATTATTATTATTTTTTTTTCTTTTTGAAAGATATAATGTTTATTGTGAGTGGATTAAATTTATCGCATGGTTGCCATTTTTGTCATTGAATATATTCATTTCATATGATATATTATATAAACGTGACGTCATTATCTAAATATATATGACATGAAAAGTTCATTTTCAGCAATATTTGCGAATATTACAATTTTTACTCAAGTTGGGATCAGTGAAACTACCAAATTTAGCCTATTTCATTTGTCAATGAATTTGACCAGATTAACATTGATCTGGACGTATGAATACATCCCTTACAGATTCTGTAAGGGGAGAGAACTCTTACATATGTGTCATTCTAATCTTTAAATAAAAGTAAACGAATTTACTCCAGACAAAATAGGACATTATAGTAATTGTTAGCAGAACAAAATTGTTTTCCATATTTTGAAATCTGCTTGAGATCCTGAGAATGTTGTCTGTTACAAATATCTGTAACCTTGTACTGTCTGAAAACGAAAATATCCACCAAGACTGCTTCTTGACAAAGTTATTGATGCAATAGATAATTAGAATACTTAGAAAGGCCGCAAACCACACTCTGTAGCAATCTAAAAATGACTGTCGCACAGTTCGAAGCTAAGCGGGACACGAACGTAGAACACAGTATATCACTTATTCCTCCGAGAGATGTCGGAGAATTTTCGTAATTTCAAAAATTTTCTGACAAGATAAATTAGTACAATCTAATTGTGTTTATATTTTTAATGCGTCGTATAATCGTATTTTGCCTGAATGATATTGTTTGATAATCCTCTAAAATGTCGAACTATTTTTTACCACAATCCATTACACTTGCACAATTTCTAGAAACAACCAACTTGGATGTTTTAATGCAATGAAAACAAGCCCTCTTAAATGAAATATACGCATTGAATCTTGCTTTTGTCGATTTCACGATAAATTGAGCTGCTCTTGAGATAATTACTTAAACATTTGCCTCAAGAGCAACACATATGATTCATTGATAAAAAATTGATTAAATAATCGATCATAGGAAAATGATCTCAACATTGTTTCAAGTCCATACCTTACTGAATAATATAAGGCTCTACAGATATATGAAAATTACGAAATACAACAAGTATATTTTACGATGCACATCCCAATCTAGATTTTGTCATTTCTTTCGATCACCTCGGATTTTCCTCAGTCTTCTCCAAGGTTTACGTGTCTATGCTCATAGCGATTTAGACTAGTTCGAGGAGGACGAAGCAGCTGTATGATGCAGTAATGTAATTCCAAATTTTTTAATAGCCGCCAAAACGAAATCTTCCGAAGATACTAACCACTTCTAGATTGACTAGATACGTTTTCTTTATAACCATTGGTGGCTCTGATTATTGTTCAATGTGTCATCTCCCTGCTTTAAATAGATACAATGTCATTAAAATTCCGCGAATTGGTATGTAATCAGGAACCCTGAATGTCTACAGGGACAGAAAAAAAATAAGAATCAGGATAGAGACTGTGTTCTGATGAGAAATGTGTCCAATATATACGTACCTCACACGTATATCAACAGGAAAGTCCACAAAGATTTTATGTGAGATTTTCGATTTTAGTCCAGTAAATATTTTGTAACTTTGTAATACGGTATATGTCCATTTGTTCTGTTCTATACTACTATATATACATGTAGGTCGAGTAGTTCAGCGGGTTATGAGTATAAATATCCTCCTATACACCATTATATAATTGTTCTTAGTTTGACCTAGAAACTCTAGATACATGCTTTTAGAAGCAATGAATCTATCAACAGCCAATTTGTGCATTTCCCTACAAACTGCTAGAACGATACGCTGTGAATATAATTGGGCATCAAACGACGAACAGGATTGAAACGTAACTTGATCGTGTTGACTTTTGTTAGAAGACATTGAACCCTAGGAGACACTCAGGCAAATAACGTACGTAATTGGCTGTGTTACCTGTATATTTACACGAGTACAAAACCTCACAGGGATCTTAAAAGAAAGAAAAGAATAAGCCTTCTTTGATATGTTTATATGTAACAATCATTGTGATTATATAAAATGAAACCCAAGTAATTCATCAAAATTGTACAACTCTATTCCAACAGGCTGGCGTTTCTGATGGAGACCCTTCCAAATATATACCGTAAGTTGATAATTTAGCCTAGTTCGTGTCGCTTTCTTCATTAAATGTCCCCAGAATTTTTAAACGTTTAATATATGTAACAATCAACGTCAGTTCTAAGGAACTTGTGGTTCTACGAAATATGTTATAGGTAAACAAAATATGACGTCAATAGATTATGATGAAAAGCTAGATGCTCACAGATCATATTGTTAAACAAACGACATCGTAATAGCAGTCTACAGTGTTTATGACAATAGATCACAGATTTAAAATGAAAGTGCCTAAAGCAGGTGACCGGGACGACAAACCCTTTCGGAACATTGGCCGTAGAGAATGATTATAAAACAGTCCACAGACCTGGTGATCCGGATAGTCCCGACCTAAAACAAATTCAAGCCGAATTGTTTTAAATGAGTTGCAAATTTGTTTAAATCAAAAGGTGGTCAAACAATTTGTGACATCAAATTAAAACTATAAAGATAACGGTCACTAGCATCGACAAACACAACGTCGCTAATTAGCGCACGAAAAACATATACAAATGAGTCCACTGCCATAATACCAGGATGTCCTTACTCTTTAAAATTCCTGCGGCCTCATGCCGAATTATTTCGTCCATGATACACCTGTAGGTCCTTACCCTCCTCCTGTCTGAAATTATATCTGGTTACTTTCCTTATTATCAAAATGGTTACAAATTCAGGAGACATATCACTTTAAACTATTTCAATAGCCTCAATGCTATTCACTTGATATCTGTATTTGCAAGAAGGATATATTTAAAGGCTGTTTGTATGAGCATTGTTTTGAAATAAGATAAATAGGCATCTAAATATGAAAAAAGGATAACTGGTTTTGAGACTTTGTTGTGCCTTGAACTGTTATCATAGGATTCGTCACAAGAAAGTCTTAATCATCGGATGTCATTTCTAATCCAGATAAGACTGAATATTTTCTTTATTCAAGACGGATTGACATTGATAATTTGCATCCAGATTTGTATTCCAACAATTTGGTTATAAAATTACTCGTTGTCTTAAACACTTTGGTCTATTTTTCAAGTCATGTTGACTGGTCTAATCATGAAAATAAGTGTATGGATACCGTTGAAAAACTGTAAAAAGGAGGGGGAGAGACTGACACATGACATTCCATCATTATCATATATGTGCATGCTCCTTACATCTGTACAAGTAAATTCAGCATTAAATTTGTCACAAGAGCAGCTCGATTCATTACCACATGGAATTATCGAAAGCAAGATTCAATGCTTATACAATTGATCTTGTGAAAAATGATCTCAACTCTGTTTCATTTCCTTACCTTACAGGTAAATCTAGAGGCCTCTTATTAATATCATATTATCATGTGATATTCCTGTATTAACATCTATTCAATAACCTGCTTGTCATTTCAATGAATTTCAATAGTGGCAAAGTTCAGAATATACACATTCACATATCTTTGTTCTAATATATATATATATGTATATAATATGAAAACTACGAAATATCTTTTATGGGATTAATGCACCTTTCAATCTGATTTCAACTTTTCTTTTGATCGCTTTGGATTTTCCTCAGTCTTCTCCTAAGCTTTAAAATGACCAGTTCAAGAAGGTCGAAGCAGGTGTATGATGCAGTTTACTTCATGATTTGGCACTACTGGATGTAATTAAAACTTTTTGAAATAGCCGACAAAATGAAATTTCCCGAAGATAGCGACCATTTCTAAGACACTCTTGTCACTTAGGTTGACTAAACATGTTTTCTTGATCACCATAGCTGGATTTGACAAAAGACGATGATTATCTTTCAATGCGTCATTTCGCTGCTTAAAAAATATACTGCGTGACTTGAATGCAAAGCAATGAATGGAAAACTAAATTTGGGTAAATTGATATGTAAACAGGAACCCTGACTGTCTACAAGGACAGACGAAAAAAAATGAGAATCCGGATAGAGATTGTGTTCTGATGAGAAATGTGATCAATATATCCGTACACCACGCGTATATCAACAGGTAAGTCCACCAAGATTTTATGTGAGATTTTCGAATTTAGCCAAATAAATATTTTATAACTTTATACTACCTGTAATACGATATACGACAATTTGTTCCGTTCTGTGGTTCTAGTTATAGTTTCAGTAGTTCATTGTATCCTGCGTGTGGATCTCTTCCAGCATAACATCATATAATCATTGTTAGTTTGATCTAGAAACTTTAGATATAGCCTTTTAACAATTATCTTTCGTTTCAAAAGTCAAGAATCTATCATCAGCCGGTATACATTTCCCTGTAAACACCCAAAACGATATGATATGAATATAATTGTTTATAAAAAAACTGAACGGATTTGAAATGTCACTTGATTGAGTTGACTTTTGTTTGAAGAAATAGATCCCTAAGAGGCATCTAAGCATGTAACATACATACGTCAATGGCTGTGTTACAAACAATAGTAACTTTTACACATGTGACAAAATATCATATGGATATAAAAAGGGGGCAAAATAATGTCTATATATAACAATTATTGGTTATTTCGATAGTCTTACCTTACAAACCTCTGGATACTACTGTATACATGTTTAGCAATAGAGAATTTATAGATAAAAAAAAAAAACCGTACAGAGACCTGGTGATTGAGATAATCCCTACCTTACAAGCCCCCTGGATACTAATGTATGCAAGTAAGGCACTAACGAGTGTATATAAAAAAACTCACATATTTGGTAAATGTGACAGACCCTAGCTAAAAAATACTCAACCCTAACAAATTTAAATGAGTTTCAAATTTGTTTCATTCAAAAGGTGGTCAATCAACTTTGTGACATCAAATTAGATCTGTATAAAACAAGAAATGGTCACTAACATCGACAAACAAAACGTCGCTAAGCAGCGCACGAAAAACATATACAAATAAGTCCACTGCCACAACACCTAGAGGTCCTTGCTCTTTAAACTTCTACAGAATAGTCCCATATGCGTGCGGCCTCATGCCGAAATATTTCGTCCATAATACCTGCAGATTCACACCCTTTAGATGTCTACAGTCTTCTCCTGTCTGAAATAATATCTGGTTAGTTTCCTTGCTATCGAAATTGGTACAAATTAAGGAGGTATATCATTAACTATTGTAATAACCTCACTGGCTATTCACTTGATACCTGGGTTTGGAAGAAGGATGAATTTGTTTGTATGAGTGGTGTTTTCAAAAATCAGATGAATGGCCATCTAAAAACACAAGGCCCGTCACACACGCAACACTAGCGGTATACCAAGATGGAGTTTGGTCTAAAATAAATCTTGAAAATAACTTTTATAGAAAGTAAAGCATCAGCCTCACATTGGTTTATTGTTATCACGTTGTACGGAGGATAACTGGTTTTGTGAATTTGTTGTGCCTTTAACAGTTATCATAGGATTAGTCCCAAGAAAGTCTTAATCATCGGATGTCATTTCTAATCCAGATAAGACTGAATATTTTCTTTATTCAAGACAGATTGACATTGAGATTATCCTGAATTACGAGTTATCCAGCCTGTCTTACACTAATATGTTAATTTTATTGACAGGAAAAATAGAGATAATGTTCTGATATCAGATTATTCTTGGAAACGTTTTTATGATGCACAATATTATCTGCCACTTTATGAGCACAAGCATAGAATAAAGATTATTCAATAAAGGAATGTATTCCCTCACAAAAATAGTCATTTTATTCTATTTCAGTTTACTTGGGCATGTTTTGAATTGATATACAGGCTGACTGCCCCTCTCTTGGCTGACTTGGTTTTGTTTTACTGCTGCACTTATTTTACTTCACTCAAAGATATATTGATGATTTCTTGTCCTAGGGCAACTGAACATTCACTAGTTATGTCCATCGTGTTTCTCATGGGTTGGAGTTCGAGGACACGACCGATACTTCTAAATTTATTTCTATGACATAAAAATATTATATAACTACGTGTGAGTCACCCATGGACATGTGGTAAACTCCAGAGTAAAAACACAACCGGATGCGCTTTCACTGGGCCTACCTTCAGCAGATATCAAATTATTACACCGTGTAGTCGTTTAGACGGTTCATTAACATTCTATACATCTTGTTATAGCGTTTTCTAATCTTTGATACTGCCTAAAACAAACCGTTCGTGCAGGACACTGTTATCCATCATGTGACTTTATACTTTCATGCAATTTTATGTTCCTTATACAATTAACATTAAAATAATATCTAGTATTAAATTCAACAGTATTTATTTTACGACAATTGGGAAACAAAATTTTCCAGCTTATATCAATCACTCGTGTTTGTCCGGATGGAAGCGCTTTAAATGGTCTTACTATGGGAGGAAACCGGAGTACCCATTATACCTTTTTACGTCCGTTTCCGGAATCGAACCCTGAACGTCTAGGTGAAAGGTGAGAGATTTACCACTGCACCACATGACCTCCCGATTTTAACATTCCTTTCAGTAGTTTTGATTAAAGAAAATGGTTTTGCTTTTACGAGGTAATTACTTTTGACCTTTCCCCTCGCTGGCTATATATGGCATTGACGTCATTAATAGTTACAGCCTGATAAAGGCCACTTTTGTTTTAAAGGTTTATAGAAGGGATCTGGAAAGCAAGAAACTGTATTTATGTATCTATTTTGTCAACTCAAATGGAAAATTCGGCGACAGCCGTAGTTAATAGCAGAAATAACATGAAAATACCGATATGTGCACAGAAAAGTGTACATGAAAGATTTACACGGATACTCTTGGGAAAAGTTCAAGGGAAACCTGTATTAAAAGTTGTACCAAGTTGCTGAAATTTTTGTTCGAGTTAACAAGTGGCTAGTGATAAGTTGAAATTGTTGCCACTGGCAAAGTCAGGACTCGAAAAACAAATCTGACCCTGAAAACTTATAAATCTAACTTGTCTTAACAAAGTCATCGCTGTGAAATGATAATGTGTTTCGTATTTATTATCATTATTATTTTTTCATTTATATTCGAAAAATTAACATCAACCACTGGTTATCTCTACCTAGCCTTTAAACACCTGGGGTCAGTTTTTGACATCTTACTCTGAAAAATTTGAAATATGGAACAAATCTTTGAAAATTGGAACGAAAGTGACTTTCACCAATGCAGTAACTTTCACCAATGAAGTGACTTTCAACAATGAAGTGAATTTCACCAATGAAGTGACTTTCAACAATGAAGTGACTTTCACTAATGAAGTGACATTCAACAATGAAGTGACTTTCACCGATGAAGTGACTTTCAACAATGAAGTGACTTTCACCAATGAAGTGACTTTCACCAATGAAATGACTTTCAACAATGAAGTGACTTTCACTAATGAAGTGACATTCAACAATGAAGTGACTTTCATCGATGAAGCGACTTTCATCGATGAAGTGACTTTCAACAATGAAGTGGCTTTCACCGATGAAGTGATTTTCAACAATGATGTGACTTTCACTAATGAAGTGACATTCAACAATGAAGTGACTTTCACCGATGAAGTGACTTTCAACAATGAAGTGACTTTCACCAATGAAGTGACTTTCACCAATGAAATGACTTTCAACAATGAAGTGACTTTCACTAATGAAGTGACATTCAACAATGAAGTGACTTTCACCGATGAAGTGACTTTCAACAATGAAGTGACTTTCACCAATGAAGTGACTTTCACCAATGAAATGACTTTCAACAATGAAGTGACTTTCACTAATGAAGTGACATTCAACAATGAAGTGACTTTCACCGATGAAGTGATTTTCACCAACGAAGTGGCTTTCACCAATGAAGTGACTTTCACCAATGAAGTGACTTTCACCAATGAAATGACTTTCAACAATGAAGTGACTTTCACTAATGATGTGACTTTCACCAATGAAGTGACTTTCACCGATGAAGTGACTTTCACCAACGAAGTGGCTTTCACCAATGAAGTGACTTTCACCAATGAAGTGGCTTTCACCAATGAAGTGACTTTCACCAATGAAGTGACTGTCACATTGAAACGAATCAGTTGGTGGTCTGGACAGATAAGTAAGCAAACCATTTATCTTAAATGTCCATGTACACAACAATAAACCATAACAGCATCCCTTAATTCAGAAACATTAGTATAAAACATCGTGTTTAACCTCAGTAAGTGAAAGACAAAATCACGGTGACCGTGGTCAAAACGTACTGAAAATTTCACAGCTGTTGAGCGATGGAATGTAAAGGCTTCATATAAGGATTGGTGAGCTGGCACAATGTTTCCCAGTATACATTTGTCAGCAACTTTACCAGTCAAAATTTACTTTTATTGGTAACTGACCAGGTGTGTTTAGTTCGGCCATATCAAGGCACGTAGCGAATGGACGCTTCACACAGATTCTATGATAAGTTGATCATTTTTGAATGTATAACTGTTGGTTGTCGAGCAATGATTTTGTATTCATAATAGTAAACATCAGAATTCTATAAAATTTCAATGTTTAAGTTATTATAACTAAAAACTAATAATCACGTTAGGTCCAAGTCGATATCTTAATTTAATTCCCATATAAAAGGTGAAGATAAATTATAAATACACTTGAGTATTTCATATAATTTCATATTTTGGATTCAGTTCACACATTGCGGTTTTTAAATGTTTTATGTTTGAAAACAAGGTGAGATAAGCGATGCTATTCAACGTGTATTGAAACCGGCCACACGTGGCTCAACGCAGATATTAATAACATACTTAGGGCTAAAGATCTGTATTTAAGTGTATGCTGTCTACACCAGTTAAAACCAAGACAAATTGCGTAACGCAGCAGTGTCCTACCCGTCAGAGTCTGTCTGAAAGGTGAGTTCACATAATATCAATTATTTTGATTCAAATCGTACACTGACCATACAACACCGTTGTATGACAGTTGATTTTAACTTTATCGGACACAAACAATGATCCAGAGAAGTGGGGAGCTTTGTATGATCACATATTGAGGTATACAAAGGGTAGATGTTGACCGAAGTTGATTATGGGGATCACAATGATAAATCAAGTCAGGTGTAGGGAGTGTTTCCCGTTATTGACAGAAAGTAAAAAGATGATGAAAGTTCAAGTTTGTAAAATTGTAGGAAATGAAACTATTACATAATTTCTTCAGCTAAGTTGATAAATAATCTTTTTTGTTAAGTTTATCAGGAACTTTTTTAAGACGTGTATGTGTTGTTTATTTGTTTTGATTATATTGTACACTCGTTATTATAACTTCAACACCTTTCCCTCTTACCATTAGGGCGTAAATTACGGAATGTTGATTTTATGTGCCATATTGTAACTTAATAATATGTGGGACATTGTTAAGTGGCACTCATGCATACGATATTTAACGTGTCTAATACTTTCCCATCACAGCATCCAATAACAGGGTAGCGTACACAGTCATTGTATAAGCGTGTGCCATTCGAATGGCTAGACGTATTGTTGTGTTATCATTTAGCTAATAGCCATCAACATACCTGTGTCTAGCTGATACCTTGCAAAAAACACAATGACTGTAGTTTCAGGTGTCACAAAAAAGTGTTCCGGACCCAAACGTCAGAATTATTCAAATATACACTGTAGTATTGTCTAAGGTCTAACTTACAAAACAACCTACACTAGGTATCTACCATACAAAAACCATTCACCCACTAATCAGTATCTCAATACGAAAATGTTGATTACAGATAAATTAACATGGATACAAATCTCTCTTAGTAACACATCATATTAATACGACAATGTTAATTAAAGATAAAACAACATTAATACAAGCTCAGGCAATAATACTTACAGATAGATTTAATTACAGATAAATTAACATGGGTACAAAACTTAGTAACACATCATATCAATACGACAATGTTAATTACAGATAAATCAACATTAATACATGCAACACAGTAGGCGTAAACACACATACTTGTTTGTAATAGCCATGTTTATTACATGTTGAACAATAATAATGTTACATGTACAAAAGCAACATCTTATCAACATACAGAGTTTATATACTCATACTAGTGCTTCACGTTGTGTCTCGTACCATAACTGTCCATCTGGTAGGCTCCCCCAAGGCTGTCTCTGACCGTGCAGTCGGGTGTCCAAACCCCTTTATCTCATCTTGACCGATTCTGTCCCGCTATCCCCTTATATGGACTTCACTTGTTACTAGATGATACGATTGTTGAAGTATAGCCACCTGTACTCGAGGTGCAAGATTGAGATTCTTCCTGCTAATTTGTTACTTGAAATATACCCTTATAATTACTCCACCACTAGGTGGCCACTGTCCGCACGGTGAATTACATCAGTTTAATTATCGAGGAAGTGGGAATAGTCTCTAATTAATTAACTGGCCGAAGCTGTACACCCACTGATAAGATTCTCGGGGCCCAGACTACACCAACCTAAGTGTATATATGCAAGTAATTATCCACACCCATGTGAACTACCTATATGTGTTTTATTGATATACTATTGAACATTAAACGAACTATTGTTTAAACTTATTTCAACCAGTCCCATATGAAAATCCAGATGTGTTACGCTAAACCCTATTTTGTTACATACAAAACTCAGGCAATAATATTTAGAGATAAATTTAATTACAGATAAATTAACATGGAAACAAAACTAAGTTAGAAACACATCATATCAATGCGACAATGGTAATTACAGATAAATTTACATTAATACAAAACTCAGGCAATAATACTTAGAGATTTTAATTACAGATAAATCAACATGGATACAAAACTCACTAGTAACACATCATATCAATACGACAATGTTAATTACAGATAAATTTACATTAATACAAACCTTACATAGTGACACATCATATCAATAAAACAACATTAAATGCTAATAGATTACATTTCCTTTGCTATATAGTACCATGTTAGTATTCGGTATAGAATTGATTTGGTACGTATCATCAAAGTAAAATATATATACCAGTTACCTAATAACTCTTGCATAAAACGACTGGCGTGTGTTGCCTAGCAACATATAACAATTATTTCTATTTGTTGCCTAGTAACATATATATGTATGTTTATAACGATAAAGTGAACCTTTTACCAAGAAAAATGTTAAGAAAAATATGCATTTTGCTGAAGTCAGCTATAATCATGGGCCACATTTTAACCCTTTTGATGTTCGATTTATTCATAAACGTTATACTTAATTATAAACGAGCTGTTATTTATTTTGAAAGTAGTTGGATGAAATAAAATTGTGTAATTCAACTGGCAACTTTCATGTTGCAGTTTATCTCCAGTATGGGATCGCTTCTCCAAGTCCTGGTGTTTATATTCTTGGTGTCTTTGTCAATCCAATCGGAGGTAGATGTCGAGATGAACAACTTCCTTAGACGAAAAGGGCTACTCAAGAGAGATGACTGCTTTATGATAATGAACCCGGATGATATAGATCGGATAAACCAATTAAAACAGGACCTAAAAGACAGAAGATGGGATGTAATTGTGGTGTATTTTCTAGTTCATTTTGATGAAATGAAAAGTGTTTCAGACTTCGTTTGGACAATGGGAAATCCAGAACAATTAGTTTTGGCTAAGGAAGAACAGTTTGTAAAGACAGTGTATAGTCAGGAATCAACAGAAATGGAATTTATTGAAGCAAACGTGACGTGTAATTTTTCTCGCGACATTCCTGACCGAGAGGTTTTTGCCTCACCAGTTTTGAAAGGATTATTAGAATTTTTTGGTAGTCCAGATCAAATTGAAGAAAACGGACAAGCATGTAATGGAACCGGCAACTGTACGGAAGAATGTGGTAAAGCGGTGGAAGAGCCGTTTCTTATATCCGTTACCTATGCCTTTGTTGTGATCATTCTACTCTACGGTCCACATTTGGTGTACGTATTTTACGACGCGTTACATATCAAAGAAGACAACCTTACCTGCTATCACCAAAACGACTGGCCTTACAGTATCAAACGATTCCTCCTAAAACTATCGCTTTTTATGGTCAACTGTTACCCACTTTTCCAGAAGTACCATATGACACGCCCAGTGACTAGATCTATTTTGATCTTATGGATTACCAGTATATTAGTTCAGGTGCCCAATATGTGGATTCAGGTGTCTGATCTATCGTCTAAATTAGCGTATAAGGACTTAGACGACTGGATGTATCAGTCTTCGTCACCAATAATGCGATATTATACATACGGAGTAATTGTTATCGTTGGTATGGTTGTGACGCTTTTTCTTCTTCATGTGGTTCCAACAAGTACATACACTAAACTTTTAGATGATCCCTATATATTCATGCTTTCTTCCACCGGCACACCTAAGGCGGCATTCGTGAAGAAATCAAGGTTAAAATATCACATTCAGCATGAGAACAGGAACAAACTAACCGATGGTCAGCAAATGATAGCCATGCATGTCGAACGATTTAGGATTATTTTCAATCCACGATTCTGGCGTTTGCTTATTAGGGAATCATTTTCAGGATTACTGTTGCGAAAAACACATATGTGCTGGGATATTGTGACATTTATTCCCGTTTTTCTGTTATGCCTTTTATTCTTTACTTTAAATGTTGTGATAAACGTTCTCTGGGGACTATTTCCTTTGATTGGGCTATTCTTCTCATCTTTGACATTGGTAAACTCCCGGTTCGAACTTTTTCGCGTCTGTTTCCTTGCGCTATATTTTACATTTTTTATTATCATAGTATGTGGTAATAATCTGGTGTTCCTGTTTAACGTGATGATTCACTCATCAATGTACACCATTCATTGCTACTCTTTTGATGACCTCTCCAAATATAGCATGGTTTTTCCTATCATCCTATATTTATGTTTTTATTTGCGGAAATTCACAAACGGATATCGGACGATATTAAAGTTAATGTTTAAGTTGAAATCTGACGCCGCTCTTGATGAAGATGTTGCAGAACAATATGTCCAACACAAACATCGGGAATCTAGTAACAGACTAGATAATAAGAGTAAAGCAGACAAGAGGCAGAAAATATCGATGAAAGAATTTGATTTCGTTTGCAGTGAATGTTCACCTGTCAGAGAGAGAATTTCTAATCTATTGATAAAGATTCTTGTGACGGGGATATTCATGATTCTAACATTAACAATTATATTTCTACGGAAGACGTTTGACAGTTTTTCCAAAACAGCAACAACTATAGCTTTTGTAGTGATAATATTCTTACCCAAAATCATAGAGAAACTTTGGTTGAGTGACGACGAATCTAAGATGGAGGAACTTGAGGAAAAGGTAGCCGAAGCTGTTTCTCGGTGGAAATTTGACAAAACTATACATGAACATGATCTGTTTGCTGTCAGGCAAGCTAGTGTGAACTGTCACTGGTGGAATAGATGTACTGATAGGAAAAACGAGAAAACTTTCAATACAAACATACATGACAACCAAAAGTCATGTGATTTTAAAGAAGGATCACTTACCATGCTCAATACTACAACGATAGATGAAAATGTTTAACTTCAAGTGCTTTTATTTAAGTAAAGGTAACACCCTATTGTCAAATCGAAGATATATTAAAAAAAAGGGATAGGTTTTAAGAGAGATGTAGAGGTAGAGGCGAGGCCTTTTTTGAGAGGGAGAGAGGGAATGATGTGAGGGGAGAGCTTCTTGTTTCAGAGATAGAGATGAACTAGGTCCCTTACTTTAAAAGAAAGATGAAATAAGAGGAGAGAATCTTACTTAGAGGTAAAGTGATACGCGATGTCCTTGTTTTAGGGAAATGTGAAGTGATAAGCGAGGCCTCTTTTAGGGAGAGGTGGAGAGATAGGCGATGCCCCTTGTTTTAGAGAGAGGTAAAGTGATAAGAGATGCCTCTTTTAGGGAGGTGTGAAGTGATAGGTGATACTCCTTGTATAGGCAGAGGTCAAGTGATGGGTGATGACCCTTGTTTTAGCGAAAGGTGATGTGATAGGCGATGCCTCTTGTTTTAGGGAAAGGTTAAGTGATAGGAGATGCCCCTTGTTTTAGGGAGAGGTGCAGTGATAGGAGATGCCCCTTGTTTTAGCGAGAGGTTAAATGATAGGAGATAGGAGATGCCCCTTGTTTTAGGGAGAGGTGAAGTGATAGGAAGTGTTCCTTGTTTTAGCGAGAGGTTAAATGATATGAGATGCCCCTTGTTTTATGGAGAAGTGAAGTGATAGGAAGTGTTCCTTGTTTTAGAGAGAGGTGAAGTGATAGGAGATGCCCCTTGTTTTGGGGGGAGGTGAAGTGATAGGAGATGACCCTTGTTTTAGGGAGAGTTGAAGTGATAGGAGATGCCCCTTGTTTTAGGGAGAGGTGAAGTGATAGGAGATGACCCTTGTTTTAGGGATAGGTGAAGTAAAAGGAGATGACCCTTGATTCAGGAAGAGGTGAAGTGATAGGAGATGTTCCTTGTTTTAGCGAGTGGTGAAATGATAGGAGATGCCCCTTGTTTAGGTAGAGGTGACGTGATAGGAAGTGTTCCTTGTTTTAGAGAGAGGTGAAGTGATAGGAGATGCTCCTTGTTTTAGGGAAAGGTGATGTGATAGGAGATGCCCCTTGATTTAAGGAGAGGTGCAGTGATAGGGGATGCCTCTTGTTTTAGGGAGAGGTGCAGTGATAGGAGATGCCCCTTGTTTTAGGGAGAGGTAAAGTGATAGGAGATGTCCCTTGTTTTAGGGAGAAGTGAAGTGATAGGCGATGCTCCTTGTTTTAGCGAGAGGTTAAGTGATAGGAGATGCCCCTTGATTCAGGAAGAGGTGAAGTGATAGGAGATGCCCCTTGTTTTAGGGAGAGGTGAAGTGATAGGAGATGCCCCTTGTTTTAGAGAGAGGTGAAGTGATAGGAGATGCTCCTTGTTTTAGGGAGAGGTTATGTGATAGGAGATGCCCCTTGTTTTAGGGAGAGGTGAAGTGATAGGAGATGACCCTTGATTCAGGAAGAGGTGACGTGATAGGAGATGCCTCTTGTTTTAGGGAGAGGTGAAGTGATATGAGATGCCCCTTGTTTTAGGGAGAGGTGAAGTGATAGGAGATGACCCTTGATTCAGGAAGAGGTGAAGTGATAGGAGATGCTCCTTGTTTTAGGGAGAGGTGAAGTGATAGGAGATGCTGCTTGTTGTAGGAAGAGGTTAAGTGATAGGAGATGACCCTTGTTTTAGGGAGAGGTGAAGTGATAGGAGATGCCCCTTGTTTTAGAGAGAGGTGAAGTGAGAGGAGATGCTCCTTGTTTTAGCGAGAGGTTAAGTGATAGGAGATGCCCCTTGTTTTAGGGAGAGGTGAAGTGATAGGAGATGACCCTTGATTCAGGAAGAGGTGAAGTGATAGGAGATGTTCCTTGTTTTAACGAGTGGTTAAGTGATAGGAGATGCTCCTTGTTTTAGCGAGAGGTGAAGTGATAGGAGATGACCCTTAATTCAGGAAGAGGTTAAGTGATAGGAGATGCCCCTTGTTTTAGGGAGAGGTAAAGTGATAAGTGATGCTGCTTGTTGTAGGGAGAGGTGAAGTGATAGGAGATGCTCCTTGTTTTAGGGAGAGGTGCAGTGATAGGAGATGCCCCTTGTTTTAGGGAGAGGTATAGTGATAGGAGATGCTCCTTGTTTTAGCGAGTGGTTAAATGATAGGAGATGCCCCTTGTTTTAGGGAGAGGTGAAGTGATAGGAGATGGTCCTTGTTTTAGGGAGAGGTGCAGTGATAGGAGATGTCCCTTTTAGAGAGAGGTTAAGTGATAGGCGATGCCCCTTGTTTTAGCGAGTGGTTAAATGATAGGAGATGCCCCTTGTTTTAGGGAGAGGTGAAGTGATTGGAGATGGTCCTTGTTTTAGGGAGAGGTGCAGTGCTAGGAGATGCTCCTTGTTTTAGCGAGTGGTTAAATGATAGGAGATGCCCCTTGTTTTAGAGAGAGGTGAAGTGATAGAAGATGTTCCTTGTTTTAGAGAGAGGTTAAGTGATAGGCGATGCCCTTTGTTTTAGGGAGAGGTGCAGTAAGGGCAAAGGCTCTTTTATGTAAATTAATATATTCATCTCATCTGCTTTATTCACATGTAGTTACACTATATAATACCGATTTTACAATATAATCATTTATGGTAGTACCTGGTAATTGTTCATTATCATTTTTAACTCAATGAATAGAAAGCAATAAACGCATCTATACTACCTATGCTGAAAGCTTTCTTCTTATCTCTTTGGTCCTAATTTCATACCGGTACAAAAAGATATATATAGAAATTATTGTAATAAATAACATTGTATCATTTCACTTCTTTTTCACAATGGTTTCGAACTATGACTACCGATGATAAGATATGTATAAGTTATGAGATCGACACAGATATTTTGTGACATGGTGTTCTATGTTATTAAATTTGCGTTATGAAATGTTATACCTTTCATCAGACTCTAATATGCACTTTATGTTATATATCAAATTAATATCTCATGCTATGGTTTTGCGTTTCCTATTTCCAACAAGTCGTGTATAAGAACTTGGTATTCTGTCACCGTATTGAACCGTCACATAACTACATACAATCGCCTTATTTGAAAACATGCATCGTAAAGGGTTATCTATCTCGATTCAGATTCTGTCTCCATGGCTCCGCACTATTCTCATGCTAAACTCGTTTAACTTCAGTGATTTCACAGTCGATGTCTGGAACAATTACACGTTCCAATACATTAAGTTTTACCGTTTCCAGTGGTCCCGTTCATATCCTTATCGATTTTCTGGGTGTAAATGTGCCTTTTGAGGACATGTGTTTCAAACAGTCACACCTTGTCCTTTTGCAAGTCTGCTACAATACATCGCCCTTATTGTAAGTGTGGATACGTATGAAGCATGACTAGATAGAAACTTATCATTGACAGTGCTTGTTATATATTTCCATTGTCATGTATCTTTATTATCTATTTGTATCTGTTTAGGAATATAACTCATTCCAATACCAGACTATTGCAAGTAGGTGTATTTGGCCATTGTAACACTGTTAACGAAGGAAGACAAATTTTGACTAGAAAATTCCAGCTGTCTATGAGTTCAACTTCCAAACATACTTTTGGGGGGATTTCGTGGTGGTGAAATGGTTAGGCAAGTCTGGAATTTCTTGGCTAGGCGATTTGTAAATTGAATTAATTTCGTGACAAGGAACATACAATATACGAATGAAGGAAGAATGCAATATGCGTACATATAATAAGAATAATTCATATTTTTTTTTTTTTTTCCTATTTATTTTTTATTTTTTTTTTTCATTTTTTTTTTATTTTTCGTATAGTTCAAGGTATCAGGATTGGTTTTTCATCTGAGGTAGAAATCTACCGATATCTGTTTCCAAGATATGACATTTAAATGAATACCGTCCCGGGGATTTCCCGGCTACTCACTCTCTGTAACACAATAAGCGGGCATAACGATAGTAGTTTACTTACAAGTCATATTACCATGAAGTTAATAGGGTAAGCAATCACGAACACAATTTGTCATTGTCTGACAACATGAATCAGACCCCTGCGTTATCATAGTTAATTACAATACAACTTACGTAATTAATGATAGTCCGCTGTTGATACGTTCTGTCCATATGTCTGTATGTCAGTAACTTGCCTGTAAAAATTAGTTCATTGGGAAAAAACTTGTGAAATAGCACTGTGAAACTGTACTGTCATTAAATAATAGGTGACATACAATTGTTTAAAAAGTAAAAACAAAAATACTTCAATATCAACCATAAATATGTAAAACTGGGAACATGCAGTAAAATTATGTACACATTGGCAAGTATCTCATTTAAATATCAAAGAAAATCATAATGTAAATTCATAGTCAAATTCGATGGAACTATTTCTAAATATGAATCAAGAAAAAGTTACAAAGGGAATTCCTGACAAGTACAAGAAGAATAAGACCATGTTTTACGGAAGAGTAAGCACCTTTTGCTTCATCAATGACAACCGTTATATAGAATTTGGTCAATTCAATAAGTAACGTCACGTTCCTAAATGAGAACAAAATTAACAATGAAACCACGAGGTATACTAACGATCATCAAACTCGTTCTAGTTCTTATGGCACAAGGAAATAAAAAAAAATCAAACGAGATTATCATGATAACCAAAAAAACATCCTCGCAATCTCAATCTATCAAAAACATTCTGTTGCGAGTGGATCTGTCAACTGTTGATATCTTGATCGTGATGTAGGGCTCAAGCTTTAAACATCAAATCTACTGGCTCATTGTTATCTAGTAATGGAAAATTCACCATGGGGAATTTGAAATAATCACGCTTACCATAGACTTAGATGGAAAGAGATCAAGGTCTATAAAACCAGTCACTTTACACAGTGACATTACCTGGATGAAAACGAATTTTGTTTCGAAATATCCTCAAAATAAAGACCCTTTACATGTGAGCTGAGCAGACGATAGATACGAAGGTTAACACGTTTTAAGACCAACTTAAATCGTATATATGAATCAGATGTGAACTGATCTTCGCATACTTATAACAGGATTGCATGTATAATACATGTCGTTTCATTGGTGCAAAAACTTCCTAAATTTTTGTTTTACTCCCAAAAGGAACATGTACTGTACATTATTCAGTTATTACCTCTTTTTATTGGTAAACCTCTCTTAATGTATTATTTGTTATGTACTGACACAAGCTTGGTAAACCTAAAGAGTTCGTGTTATTTGTTAAACACTGTTATTTAGAGGTTGTAGATATAATATGTCGATTATGTAGTAATTTCGATTGCTTGTTCGGCGAGCAGCGTAATCACTGTTGAGACCAATTAACGGTCTTGGTATACTGCGGTGTTTTGTCATGTTTCTATATAATTCAAATTAGTTCTCTTTTTACGTCCTTTTAATATTTTTCGTTTTGATTGAAGCCTCTTTTTTATACTGCTTTGAATTCGCTCTACAGTCCGCTCTTCATAGTTTGGAATTTACGATCTGCAAAACAAACAGATGTACAACACATAACGTGAAAATGATATGTAAGTACTGTTTTACGTCACAAGGTGTCCGTGAAAAAATGTCCACCGTCTGCTGGTAGTCGTTCATCACTTTGGACACGATGACAATGGTCACTTGTATCCACGTTTACGTCCAGCCTGGGGCGTATATTGACCATCAACAACGGAATATTGGTTGTTTACCTCCGGCGTAAACACGATTAGTACACTAAGTACGGTGCCTACACCTGGTTGAGAGGAAGCTCTTTAGAGTGGAACGACTTCTCTCTGTATTCGGCTTTCTGGCTCGGTTTGGAATTGTCGGAGTTGTTTAAATCGATAAAATTGCCAAGACTCTGAATCATCAACATTTAACGATAGCTATACACCTGAGTCCGGAACCAGTGTGCCGTTGAAGCCCCTCCCATAGCAAGCCCGTCACCAGAGTAGAGAGTGGATGAATGGAACCAGAATACACCTAAATTTCTCTGGGGAAGGGATATGACGAGCCGATGAACGCCCTCCTGGTGTATTATTACTGCTTCACCATCGTAACGACGTCGTTAGTGTCGTAACCGTCAAAACACGCCACACGTGTTGGTTTCCTTCCATAGTGAGCTGATGGTGATGGTGGACCCCTCTCAGGGGGAGGAGCGCGTTATCGATTCACTGCGCAGAGCGATTGGTAAGAATTAAAATTCTATTTGGAGAGCAATATTCACACTAGAGTCCTCCAGTAATCGAGCAGCAACATACACTGACAAAGGAGAAATCAAAAGTGTCGGATCCGCTCTCTCACAAAGAACCATCTCCCAGGATCGGTCGTCTACATAGCGTGCGTGTGATGACGAACTATCTGGTAAGTAATCATTGGTTTTCTTGTGCCTTGAAGTAGTGATAGAGAAATAAAGCAATATCGAATCAATGACAAAATTGTTACAAAAATCGATACGGAAATGTCGCTGAATGTTTTACATTTAAGTAACGATATAGACTTTTTTTCCACAGCCATAAGCTACATACTTGCTATGGCTCCATAATGTTCTTATGGCTGTTACTTTATGTAATACAATATTGTTGACTCAAAATACCCTTTCTTCTCAGATAGCGACATTACAGTTAATAACGTGACATTTCTTATAGCATGGTAACACTTTTTTTATGCTTACGTGACGGTTTTATTCATTCGTAACTTACAAGGAATCACCTAGCCGTTCGGGGTTCGATTCCCGGAACGGACGTGAAAAGGTATGAGTTCATCTCCGGGAATTCCGATTTTCTCCCACAATAACACCCTATGTGCGCGCTGTCGTCCAGGCCAACAAGAATTATTACTTTAAGTTGAAATAATTTGTTTCGCCATTGTTGTAAAATAAGTAAAATTTATATATTTATTTGTAAGAAATCGAAAGATTAAAACTTCATATGATTACATCCGTGTTTGTACTACCACTGAAGTTGACAATTCTCAGTGTTGTGGTTTATAGATAACAAAAAATGTTGATAATTTTGTTCTTTTCAAAATTGACATATGGTTGGGTCAAATGGATTGATTAAGAGGTAAACCTATATAAATTCTCTCCAGTGATGGCTACTGGAGTAGAACGATACCGATCTGTATAACTAGAAGATGACGGAAATCATTCGATGAAAAAATAAAAAAATAAATGTATGCAATACAATCAAGGAATTAACTCACAACTTACATCGTATAATACATAAACACACCGTCATTCACGCCCTTTTACACAGACACAGGTATGGACTACATCTACACTATCATTAATGATAATATTTGTACTATAGTGTACAGGAAATAGTGACAGTTAATGATATATTTTAGTTCCGAACCATAATAAGAAATTATACATGCAGAACAACATAAACATATACATTCGAAACTCGTTATCTCGAAATTCAAGGGACCGTGAAAATAGTTCGACTTATCCGAAGTTCGACTCAAACGAAGTGTATAAATAAGATTGACGATATCAGTTTCCTGAACGAAGTAGTGCTACGATAGCACGCTAGTAGCGTAGTTTAATCTGTTATTTGAAATGGCAGTAAATAAATAAATAAATTTGATAATACTCTCTCCTTTCATTGTTTATTCATCCAAACAACAAACCATGTAATAACGAATCCAATCAAATGCATTTGTACTCACGCCGTTCCGTCCAGCACCCGTGTACAATACCCTTACTGACCAAGCACATATACATAATATATTTTACGGAATGACAATAAAACGAAATTAAAATTTGCTTTTGATACGCTGTACTTTGAGAGTAAATTTATATATAACTGAGAGATCCAGGTATACATTACAATTTAATTTAGTTCAAGGTTTATCCTTCTTTTATAATTAAAGAGTGTCTATTCGTACCAGAGAAGAATTTTAAAACCTAATAAACTAAACTCCTCCTATGGAACTACTCCTTGGCCATCATATTCATGTTTACATAATATATTTAACCATTCTATGGTCGTCGTGAGACCGTATCTATTGTCAATATGAATGCAATCTGTTTGAGAGATAAATAACCTGTTGTCAGTTAAGAAGACTCCATTATTCATTCTTATTGACAATACTTTAAATGTATTATATTTCTAAATATTATCATTTCTAAAGAATCCCTAGTCTGTATATAGAATAACTTCTTGAAAACATTAACCGTCCGAATGATGTACGTGAAGATGTGATGTGTGTTTTCTCGGGTAACGTGCAAATCGTTTGCGTAACGAAGGTGGACATAGCGTTAAATGAGGTCACATTATTGTCATACGATCTAAATAATGTATCTGCACTCATGTGAAAACAATACAGATTAACGCCAATTAAAGGCAGGCCATAATTTGAAATGTAAATACAGAATATGATTATCAAAGTTATCTTTAAAAATCCGAAGGCAAAACACACGAAGAAAATGTTCACATGGAGACGCCTGAAAAAGAACAAAGATAATAAGACCAGATGTTCCGGCAGAGTAAGCGTCTACTGCTTCATCAGACAAATCATCGAACATTAAAAACATCTCACATGGCACAAGTAAAAATAATATTTCCCAATAGGAGCATTAAGAATTAAGACGACCATTAAACTGATCCAATGATTTTTGTCAACTTGCATCTCCAAAAACACTCTTAACCAAGTAAATGGTTTTAGGAGATGGCGTTCTAGATAAGACAAAAGCTCTTGGGACTAGTTTGAATTAATTCCACTTCTCGATCTGATAATACTAAGAATGGTTGTGAGAAGTTTTGTCAGAGGTTTGGTGGAACAAGTAGACGAAACTGCTGTAAAACTTGTTGATACGGATGTAATACAAACGAGGGAAGTCTGTATCCTTACTCTTTATTCGAAATATACATATTGTAATACTGAAACATGATTAGTCTTTACTTCTAACCATAGAGCGGGTGATGTTCCATTTCATGGAATTTGATAAAACGTGCATTGTTATTATCTCAAAAGTGTATATATGCATCTATGAGTCATTTGTAGTATGAATGCCACTATCGTAACACCCTATTACCTCATCCCAACCCCAACCATACTCGTTATTGTAAACAATACATAACACTCTAACACCACAAACGAATATTTGTAACCTCGTTCACGATTATAACCTCACCCACAGTTGTAACAGCACCTAGTTATAACCTCATTCACTGCGGTAACACAACCTCCTGTGATAACATCATTCACTGCTGTAACAACATCTACTGTTATAACCTCACACACTGTTGTAACACCACCTACTGTTATAACATCACCCACTGTATAACACCACCTACTGTTATAACATCACCCACTGCTATAACACCACCTACTGTTATAACCTCACACACAGTTGTAACACCACCTACTGTTATAACCTCACTCACTGTTGTAACACCATCTACTGTTATAACCTAACACACTGTTGTAACATCTACTGTTATAACCTCACACACTGTTGTAACACCACCTACTGTTATAACATCACCCACTGCTATAACACCACCTACTGTTATAACCTCACACACTGTTGTAACACCACCTACTGTTATAACATCACCCACTGCTATAACACCACCTACTGTTATAACCTCACACACAGTTGTAACACCACCTACTGTTATAACCTCACTCACTGTTGTAACACCATCTACTGTTATAACCTAACACACTGTTGTAACATCTACTGTTATAACCTCACACACTGTTGTAACACCACCTACTGTTATAACCTCACCCACTGTTGTAACATCTACTGTTATAACCTCACACACTGTTGTAACACCACCTACTGTTATAACCTCACCCACTGTTGTAACAGCATCTACTGTTATAACCTCACACACTGCTGTAACACCACCTACTGTTATAACCTCACACACTGCTGTAACATCACCTACTGTTATAACCTCACACACTGTTGTAACACCACCTACTGTTATAACCTCACACACTGTTGTAACACCACCTACTGTTATAACCACACCCACAGTTGTAACACCTCCTACTGTTATAACCTCACACACTGTTGTAACACCGCCTACTGTTATAACCTCACACACTGCTGTAACACCACCTACTGTTATAACCTAACCCACTACTATAACGCCATCTACTGTTATAACTTCACCCACTGCTGTAGCAGCACCAACTGTTATAACATCACCCACTGCTGTAACATCACCTTTGTTTTGATCTAAACCTGATCGTCATGTTACAGATCATCTGACCACTGTATCCGCCATGAAGAGTTGCCGGAAACTCACAATGTCCTCAGCAAGGCTCTGGTACTTGTAAGTATTTATCTTGTGTATCTGTTTACATCTACTACAGGCAATGAAGAAATCATAGATACTGGCCTGTTAATACACACATGTACAGTAATACTGAAGATTTAGAACTTCATTGGCTTTCATTGGATTTCGCTGCCATATGAGTGTCCGACTATCCGAAGTTTGACAATTTATCGATGTTTGTTGAAGTCTGGTGGACAATATTAGGTCATATGATATAGTGAATCATATACTAAATTAAAGCTAATTTATCTGTCTGTCGATTCAGATCACTCTCAACGAGACATCTTGTACAATTTTGTGACAATCACAAGTTTCCCAAAATGAATTCATTTCACTAAGCCAAAGATTTAGTTCAACTTGCTGATGGAATGAGTGTATTGACAGACGAGGTTAGTAGTTATGAATAAATGAAAGACGTCCTGTAATGATGTATAGTACTCTATCGTCTAACGAGTGTGTAGTAGATCGTACTGTCGATATCATCTGTAACACCTAAGTATATGACTAAAAGCAGGATATCTGAAAATCAGAAAGAATTCGCATGACAAAAATACATCCACTATGGTATAAGTGCTGCTATTGAAATGTGGTACAGCCTGACAGACAGACTGTAATTGACTATGGTAATATGATTTATACTGTGTAAACGTAGACAACATATATATTCTAAAGACGAGTTCATTGCTTGTAAGTGTTTACTCTCATGTTTTTGGTCCATACAGAGTATGTGTTGCCATCTGCACAAGCGTTTTCCTGTTCCTTGCATTGTCCATGGAGGGATCTATAAAACAGCAACAGGTCCTTGACAACTCGTCTTCAGGCTCATCATTCCGATCCTATCCATTAAACTTCAGTGGTGAATCTCGGGACAGTACTCATTCCACGACAGCTATTGATAAAGAATATCTACATCAATATAACCCTCATCGGAAAAAAACCAACGCAGTGTTTCTGAAAGTGCACAAAGCCGGAAGTACTACAGTTATGAATATATTCCTACGCTTCGGAATGGCAAATAAATTGAATATAGTCCTACCCAATAAAGAGGACGGATACGGCTTTAATTATCTCGGACATGGGAAGACAGTGGACAAAAATACTGTTGTGCCTATCCCCCATAACGAAACATACAACATTCTTTGTAATCACGTCGTCTACAATCGCCAGGCGTTCCGCGATATCATGCCAAATGATACCGTTTATGTGGGGATAATTCGGGAGCCCCAATCACACTTCCTGTCTGCCTCATTCTACTATCGCTTTATTGACAGTATACAAAAAGTGTCCGGTTTGTCCAACCGATCAGCGCCAGCTGAGGCGATACATCAATACTTCTCGCACCAAGACAGATATCATCATATACGGACGCTGTTCGTGAGGAATAGAATGTCCTACGATTTTGGTCTCCCTCCGTCCCGTTTTCACGACAACGTTTCTGTAGAAAATTTCATCGCTGATGTAGCTGGTGACTTCAAGTTAGTGATGGTAATGGAATATTTTGCCGAGTCCCTTGTTCTCTTGAAGCGGTATCTGGGATGGGGATTGGACGATATTCTGTACGTCCCCTTAAATATCAACAACAGCAAATCCAAAAAACACGTCAGTCTGCTTCCAGCCGACGTGACCAAACTTAAACAATGGAACTATGCGGATTTCCGGCTGTACGATTTTTTCAAAACACGATTTCTAGCTCAGGTAGAAGCAGAAGGTGTTCTGTTTCATAAAGAAGTTAAACATTTTAAAACTGTTCAACTTCATGTGCAAAACTTCTGTTCTGATTTACGTGACCGAAGATATTTGACAATACATGCTTCTCCATGGAATGAAAAATTTAACATTACGCCAGATCACTGCAAGATAATGACAATGTCGGAAATCCCATTAGTTAAAATGCTAATACGCCGTGCAAAGCATAAATACCAGAAATACGAAGATGTCACTCCCAAAGATGTATTGAGTGGGACAAGACGTAACATCAATACTAATCAACACACATATCATACAAGATACAGAACTGAAAATGAAAAGCATACGCGTAACATACAAAAAATAAACAGAGCGACACTACAGAAAATAATAAACATAAATAAGATACTCAAAGCTAAGAATTACAACAGAAAACAAAACACAGACACAAACACGCTGTTAAATAAAGGATTTACACACCATTTCTAACAATATATACTTACATTAAAGAGATTATACAATTGCTGAACCGTTGTGTTCCATTTGATTATTTATTGTCATAATTATACCACATGGTATATATCGGAACATTTTTTTCGTCAAGATAATGACAAAATGTTCTTAGATCTTAACAAGTTAGAAAGTTTCGATGACAACACTGTCACCTTCATAAGACAAATATCTAGTGCGGAAGTATACAGTGTACGACATAGAAGTGGCGATGGAGCACGTCCGACATAGAAATAACATCGATATTTGTCTTCAGATTCCGAATCTTGTGATAAGACTAGATGTTACTAATATGTAGTGTTTCCTGTGTTCATAAAAGTTCTTGACGCCCTGTTTGGCAGCATCAGTATACAAATAAAAACTGTTTTCTGATAAATGTTTACCCTGCCACAAATGGCAGGCATTTTAATGTATATACGGAATAGTTATTAAACTTGTCTCCGTTTCTCTTGTACCATTAGCTAGCATAAAATTCAGCGATTAACGTTACTTGCAAACCAAACCGAACCGAATCAAAGAAATTTATATATATTCCTTATCAAACCAAAACAGAACCCGAGGACAGAACCCTTTACTACCGAGAACTGTATATATACTCCTTATCAAACCAAAACAGAACTCGAGGACAGAACCCTTAACTATCCGAGGACTTTATATATACTCCTAACCAAATCAAAACAGAACTCGAGAACAGAACCCTTTACTACCCGAGAACTTTATATATACTCCTTATCAAACCAAAACAGAACCCGAGGAAAGAACACTTTACTATCCGAGGACTTTATATATACTCCTAACCAAATCAAAACAGAACTCGAGAACAGAACCCTTTACGACCCGAGGACTTTATATATACTCCTAACCAAATCAAAACAGAACTCGAGAACAGAACCCCTTACTATCCGAGGACTTTATATATACTCAGAACTAACCAAATATATAAACAGAAATCAAAACAGAACTCGACAGAACCCTTTACTACCCGAGGACTTTATATATACTCCTAACCAAATCAAAACAGAACTCGAGAACAGAACCCTTTACTACCCGAGGACTTTATATATACTCCTAACCAAATCAAAACAGAACTCGAGAACAGAACCCTTTACGACCCGAGAACTTTATATATACTCCTAACCAAATCAAAACAGAACTCGAGGACAGAACCCCTTACTATCCGAGGACTATATATATACTCAGAACCCCTTGCTATCACACAGCTTACTTTAAGCAATAAACTGATTTTCGTTAGCAAAAGGCGTCTTTTTCCTGACTTATGTATAACTTGGAGATAGATAAAAATCTTCATATTTTAGGCATTGAGCAATATCAAAATTTTGTAACACCGAATTGTATAGAGGTAGTGCTCTCACCTGTGATAGAAATTTCGTGGCAGCTATAACACATGAAGCAGAATCCACCACCGTCCCTGTCCCCCTCCTAGTCTCCGACCCCCATAACCTCAACCCTCCTGCTACTACACTACACCTCATGGGAAACCTTTTAGGTGTATTCAACGCGCATTATTCTTCTTTCCGTACTTTGGTCGCTTTCCGCTCGGTTCTGAGGTTATGAACAGTGGATGAGGATGTAGATAGAATACATTAAGTTTCCGTTGTGTATAGAATATGAATGGTATACAGGAAAGTCTTAAATTGTCCATATGGTGAATATAACCGGAGTAAATTTGAGGTGGAGGCACCTTGTAGCAGCAGGTGAAGATTACGAGCCAATTTAATGGGGGAGGGGGGGGGGGGAATCCGTCCATGCTTGGGGGTGACGGCTGTTGTCTGGAGATGTCCACTAGGACATTTTCTTTTTGTGTGTATCAGTATAAGTAGTTCATCCATAAGTAACAAATCTAAAGTTAAATATATGAATAACGAGGTGACAATCACCGGACCAGGGTCACTGTAGATTGCTTCTGAGGAAGAATAATGTGGTGAAAATTACCGGACCAGGGTCACTGTAGACTGGCTATGAGGAAGAGTAACGTGGTGACAATCACCGGATCAGTGTCCCTGTAGATTGGTTCTGAGGAAGAGTAACGAGGTGAAAACCACCGGATCAGTGTCCCAGAAGACTTGCTCTGAGGAAGGGTAACGAGGTAAGAATCACCGGATAAATGTCCCTGTAGACTGGCTATGAGGAAGAGTAACGAGGTGACAATCACCGGATCAGTGTCCCTGTAGACTGGCCCTGAGGAAGAGTAACGAGGTGACAATCACCGAATCAGGGTACCTGTAGACTGGCCCTGAGGAAGATCAGATCCCAATACATACAACTGACGAAAGAGAAAATAAAGGTTAACGAATTAAGTACACTGAAACTGTCTTTCTAGAGAACTATTATAGTTTATACTTTTACACAAATGTCTCTTTGTTTGCTGGGCCTATCACTGCGTGAGGGTAATTATAAGAGGCATATATCTTGTAGTAGATGGGGCTACCTAACCGAACAACGGACGAGGGTGCTCTATCGCATGGCATACAGAACAAGTATGGTATACCACATCAGCGATGACCGGTCCGGAAAATTTTCTAACATAAATGAAAAGATTATGAATTAATGTTTTTTAAGCAGATTAGGGAACGTGAAATAGTATCAATTAGTGAATTGGTCAGTGTAAAATTTATCTAAACACATAAACATTTGACAAGCTCCTTTTAAAAGGGAGCGGGTGATGTTCCATTTCATGCAATTTGATAAAACGTGCATTGTTATTTCAAAAGTGTATATATGCATCTATTTGAGTCATTTGTAGTATGAATGCCACTATCGTAACACCCTATTACCTCAACCCAACCCCAACCATACTCGTTATTTATAAACAATACATAACACTCTAACACCACAAACGAACATTTGTAACCTCGTTCACGATTATAACCTCACCCACTTTTGTAACAGCACCTACTGTTATAACATCACCCACTGCTATAACACCACCTACTGTTATAACCTCACACACTGTTGTAACACCACCTACTGTTATAACCTCACCCACTGCGGTAACACAACCTCCTGTGATAACATCACTCACTGCTGTAACAACATCTACTGTTATAACCTCACACACTTGTAACACCACCTACTGTTATAACATCACCCACTGCTATAACACCACCTACTGTTATAACCTCACACACAGTTGTAACACCACCTACTGTTATAAACTCACTCACTGTTGTAACACCATCTACTGTTATAACCTAACACACTGTTGTAACATCTACTGTTATAACCTCACTCACTGTTGTAACACCACCTACTGTTATAACCTCACACACTGTTGTAACACCACCTACTGTTATAACCTCACACACTGTTGTAACACCACCTACTGTTATAACCTCACACACTGTTCTAACACCACCAACTGGTATAACCTCAAACACTGTTGTAACACCACCTACTGTTATAACCTCACTCACTGATGTAACACCACCTACTGTTATAACCTCACACACTGCTGTAACACCACCTACTGTTATAACCTCACACACAGTTGTAACACCACCTACTGTTATAACCTCACACACTGCGGTAACACCACCTACTGTTATAACCTCACACACAGTTGTAACACCACCTACTGTTATAACCACACCCACTGTTGTAACACCACCTACTGTTATAACCTCACACACAGTTGTAACACCACCTACTGTTATAACCTCACACACTGTTGTAACAGTGCCTACTGTTATAACCTCACACACTGTTGTAACACCACCTACTGTTATAACCACACCCACTGTTGTAACACCACCTACTGTTATAACCTCATTCACTGTTGTTACAGTGCCTACTGTTATAACCTCACACACTGTTGTAACACCACCTACTGTTATAACCACACCCACAGTTGTAACACCTCCTACTGTTATAACCTCAAACACTGATGTAACACCACCTACTGTTATAACTTCACCCACTGCTGTAACAGCACCAACTGTTATAACATCACCCACTGCTGTAACATCACCTTTGTTTTGATCTAAACCTGATCGTCATGTTACAGATCATCTGACCACTGTATCCGCCATGAAGAGTTGCCGGAAACTCACAATGTCCTCAGCAAGGCTCTGGTACTTGTAAGTATTTATCTTGTGTATCTGTTTACATCTACTACAGGCAATGAAGAAATCATAGATACTGGCCTGTTAATACACACATGTACAGTAATACTGAAGATTTAGAACTTCATTGGCTTTCATTGGATTTCGCTGACATATGAGTGTCCGACTATCCGAAGTTTGACAATTTATCGATGTTTGTTGAAGTCTGGAAGACAATATTAGGTCATATTATATAGTGAATCATATACTAAATTAAAGCTAATTTATCTGTCTGTCGATTCAGATCACTCTCAACGAGACATCTTGTACAATTTTGTGACAATCACAAGTTTCCCAAAATGAATTCATTTCACTAAGCCAAAGATTTAGTTCAACTTGCTGATGGAATGAGTGTATTGACAGACGAGGTTAGTAGTTATGAATAAATGAAAGACGTCCTGTAATGATGTATAGTACTCTATCGTCTAACGAGTGTGTAGTAGATCGTACTGTCGATATCATCTGTAACACCTAAGTATATGACTAAAAGCAGGATATCTGAAAATCAGAAAGAATTCGCATGACAAAAATACATCCACTATGGTATAAGTGCTGCTATTGAAATGTGGTACAGCCTGACAGACAGACTGTAATTGACTATGGTAATATGATTTATACTGTGTAAACGTAGACAACATATATATTCTAAAGACGAGTTCATTGCTTGTAAGTGTTTACTCTCATGTTTTTGGTCCATACAGAGTATGTGTTGCCATCTGCACAAGCGTTTTCCTGTTCCTTGCATTGTCCATGGAGGGATCTATAAAACAGCAACAGGTCCTTGACAACTCGTCTTCAGGCTCATCATTCCGATCCTATCCATTAAACTTCAGTGGTGAATCTCTGGACAGTACTCATTCCACGACAGCTATTGATGAAGAATATCTACATCAATATAACCCTCATCGGAAAAAAACCAACGCAGTGTTTCTGAAAGTGCACAAAGCCGGAAGTACTACAGTTATGAATATATTCCTACGCTTCGGAATGGCAAATAAATTGAATATAGTCCTACCCAATAAAGAGGATGGATACGGCTTTAATTATCTCGGACATGGGAAGACAGTGGACAAAAATACTGTTGTGCCTATCCCCCATAACGAAACATACAACATTCTTTGTAATCACGTCGTCTACAATCGCCAGGCGTTCCGCGATATCATGCCAAATGATACCGTTTATGTCGGGATAATTCGGGAGCCCCAATCACACTTCCTGTCTGCCTCATTCTACTATCGCTTTATTGACAGTATACAAAAAGTGTCCGGTTTGTCCAACCGATCAGCGCCAGCTGAGGCGATACATCAATACTTCTCGCACCAAGACAGATATCATCATATACGGACGCTGTTCGTGAGGAATAGAATGTCCTACGATTTTGGTCTCCCTCCGTCCCGTTTTCACGACAACGTTTCTGTAGAAAATTTCATCGCTGATGTAGCTGGTGACTTCAAGTTAGTGATGGTAATGGAATATTTTGCCGAGTCCCTTGTTCTCTTGAAGCGGTATTTGGGATGGGGATTGGACGATATTCTGTACGTCCCCTTAAATATCAACAACAGCAAATCCAAAAAACACGTCAGTCTGCTTCCAGCCGACGTGACCAAACTTAAACAATGGAACTATGCGGATTTCCGGCTGTACGATTTTTTCAAAACACGATTTCTAGCTCAGGTAGAAGCAGAAGATGTTCTGTTTCATAAAGAAGTTAAACATTTTAAAACTGTTCAACTTCATGTGCAAAACTTCTGTTCTGATTTACGTGACCGAAGATATTTGACAATACATGCTTCTCCATGGAATGAAAAATTTAACATTACGCCAGATCACTGCAAGATAATGACAATGTCGGAAATCCCATTAGTTAAAATGCTAATACGCCGTGCAAAGCATAAATACCAGAAATACGAAGATGTCACTCCCAAAGATGTATTGAGTGGGACAAGACGTAACATCAATACTAATCAACACACATATCATACAAGATACAGAACTGAAAATGAAAAACATATGCGTAACATACAAAAAATAAACAGAGCGACACTACAGCAAATAATAAACATAAATAAGATACTCAAAGCTAAGAATTACAACAGAAAACAAAACACAGACACAAACACGCTGTTAAATAAAGGATTTACACACCATTTCTAACAATATATACTTACATTAAAGAGATTATACAATTGCTGAACCGTTGTGTTCCATTTGATTATTTATTGTCATAATTATACGACATGGTATATATCGGAACATTATTTTCGTCAAGATAATGACAAAATGTTCTTAGATCTTAACAAGTTAGAAAGTCACCTTCATAAGACAAATATCTAGTGCGGAAGTATATAGTGTACGACATAGAGGTGGCGATGGAGCACGTCCGACATAGAAATAACATCGATATTTGTCTTCAGATTCCGAATCTTGTGTTAAGACTAGATGTTACTAATATGTAGTGTTTCCTGTGTTTATAAAAGTTCTTGACGCCCTGTTTGGCAGCATCAGTATACAAGTAAAAACAGTTTTCTGATAAATGTTTACCCTGCCACAAATGGCAGGCATTTTAATGTATATACGGAATAGTTATTAAACTTGTCTCCGTTTCTCTTGTACCATTAGCTAGCATAAAATTCAGCGATTAACGTTACTTGCAAACCAAACCGAACCGAATCAAAGAAATTTATATATACTCCTTATCAAACCAAAACAGAACCCGAGCACAGAACCCTTATCTATCCAAGGACTTTATATATACTCCTAACCAAATCAAAACAGAAATCGAGAACAGAACCCTTTACTACCCGAGAACTTTATATATACTCCTAACCAAATCAAAACAGAACTCGAGAACAGAACCCTTTACTACCCGAGGACTTTATATATACTCCTTATTAAACCAAAACATAACCCGAGGACAGAACCCTTTACTACCGAGAACTGCATATATACTCCTTATCAAACCAAAACAGAACCCGGGGATGGGGCCTGTATTTTGTGGTACTCTAAGATTCTTGGTATTGGTATGATACTTTAGCCAGAGTAGGTTGGTGGTGAAGATAAGGTCTAGTTACTTACTCTAGTTGTGTCCTCGTGCAGTTGTGTAAGGCCTATATGTGATATCAATTAGTTTCCTTTCTACCTCTTTGTGCTTCTTGTTACATTGTCAGTAATTCTCGGTTTATCTTTGGACGGTTAAAGTCACCGGCTGGTTTAATGTTACTGTTTCCTTCCTTCCTTCAATTTCCTCCATGGTCTTCAGGACTCTGTGCAGCATGTAGAATGCACCAAGATTTTGACCCCTTCCATTTCACCTTTGGTTACATATTTGCTTGTTCAGTTGCTATGATATTTTTGTTACCAATACAAAGTCGCCTCCTCCTAGTGGTCCTTTGTCGTTCCTGAATGCAGTATAGCCGTCTGGGAATACGTCTGATGATTTGATTGCATCTTTAGCTGCGGTTTTTCCAGGTTTTATCCCTTTTAGTTATGGTTCTGTACGTATTATTACATCCGGTTAAGTGTTGTTTAATGTCTTTTTAAATTTCTCTCTCTCTCTCTCTCTCTCTCTCTCTCTCTCTCTCTCTCTCTCTCTTAAACGGATGCAGTTGTCTGTCATTAATCTGAACTTTTGGAAGTAATTGAGGTGTTGGTATGGAATTGTCCCTACTTCTGTTTCTCCTATCACTTATGTGCTGTGTTTCATTGACTTCGGGCTCCTGTTTCACAGAAGACTAAACTGAACGAGTCCACCCAGCCATTGGATTGACGAACGGTGCAGGAGCTCAAAGTTCAACAAAGCCCGTCATTCTTCCACGTTACAAGGATTTCACAAACTGCATAGGAAAATACCTTTTTGGTAGAACAAGGGTTGAGTTCAACGTCTCCGGAGATTATCGTTATGAGGATGATGGTACTACGTTGTGCCTTGGATGCTGGTGACATTTGCAGGCTATGTAGACTTTCAGTGACTTATTGGTGGATCTATGGTTTCTGTTCTGTCAGGTTTTTTTTTTTTTTTTTTTTGATTGTCATCATTGGTATAGCGATAAGTATACCTATAGACATGACATGAAGTTGAAGTGCAGTTCGGTACGAAGGAATGGCTAATTTATATATAAAGTGCTGTACTGGCTGGCGGGCAACACGTTGGAAATATTGCGTGGTTGACGTGAGTTCAACGTCGAAATTGATTGAAATCTAGGCTACTGTAAACAAAAATCACGAATTTACCACTAACGTGTGTGTATCAAACGTGTCATGTATTTTGTTGTTTACATCATTTTATCAGTTTATTGACAAGAGTTCCAATATTGGGTATAAATTTACAACAGAGGTAAGTTAAATAATTAGATAGCCTTTATGTTCGGTTGGCAACAGTATTACTTAGGTACAGTACATGTATACTACGCTATAGCTGTAACGTCTCAACAGAGTTTAATATATCCCCGCTGAATGGTTAGTCAGGCTTTCTAGTTTCTCTTCTTTGAGACCTACATTGATAATCAGCGTACAGCCAATTTAGAAACATCATTGGAGAAGGTGACATTGTATAGATCATGATACCTACAAATGGAGACGACATCTGTGCACACTTACACTCTACTTATTTGATTCCTCTAGCTGCCATCTCAGGGTAAAAAAAACCCACCCGACAGTCCGTAAGATCATTGGTGTTTGTATTTTTGTTTCAATGAAGTATGGATTTTCCTGGCCACTGTAAACTAATGTAACGCGCTTGTAAATTAGTCCGATGTCAAAGTTCAGTGACTAACCAATTAGAACTGTTAGAGGTCATAGACGATCGGAGGCTTTAAAAGTGTGTAAACATCAACAATAACACACTGCTACGAATTTCATCACGTGGTAGATCAGTTGTGAAACAGACGTAATTATAGAATTAATCAATATCAAAGCTATTTATTAGAATTAGATGGCATATGCTAATAACATAAGTGATCAAAAAAGGAAATATAGAAAAATTATGAAATCTAAAACATGACGATATTACAACATTTGTCGTTTATTACTCCTCGATAAAGTTCTTGGCATTCATCCGATTATTTTTGTCTTTTAAAATATCCATCACAAACCGTTGGAGTCTCTCCTCTAGAATTCCATTCAAATCTGATATACATAGATTAAAACGTAAAGCATTCTTCACCACCAATGTATGTACCATTCATACTAGTGTCACTGTTAAATACAATCCTAGTACACTTGTACGGAACCCTCACATATCCCTGATCCAAACCCCTTGTTGAATACCGAGTGCAAATTCCCATGTCTGGTTATACTATAGAATAAATTCCCAGAATTCCGCACGATATTTAGAAAACGCGCGGTCAGTATTGATTTCTGTGATGCTAAAGATATTTGGACACTGGAGAAGTCCAGGATAACTTTGGTCTATCGTAGGAAGGGCCAAATGTAAGAATTGATGATATGGAATAAAACTAAATACTCTGTTTGTAAATGTCTTTCTGTCTCTCTCGTCTCTTCCTTCAAATGACCTTGGCTGTTCCGAGTAAGTCCTTATTAAACTAATAAACATGTTACATTATTTATACAATATCCAGACGTTTGACTTAAACTGATTCTATTTACCGATCCTATATCTTTTCAGTAATCTTATGATGTTATGGACTTTTAATTCAGAAATAATGGAGTTCGGTCAAATTATTTTGTCATCTGAAAAACAGATGTATGATAAACAGAAAATTTTTCTGGTGCTAAACTGTCTAATATATTGTACTGGAGAGTTGGAAGATGGGCTAAAAACATATTGTACTGGACAGTTAGAAGATGAACTAAAGCATATTGTACTGGACAGTTGGAAGTTAAAGGAAAAACGTATTGTACTGGAAAGTTGGAAGTTAAAGGAAAAACATATTGTACTGGAAAGTTGGAAGTTAAAGGAAAAACATATTGTACTGGAAAGTTGGAAGTTAAAGGAAAAACATATTGTACTGGACAGTTAGAAGATGAACTAAAATCATATTGTACTGGACAGTTAGAAGCTGAACTAAAGCATATTGTACTGGACAGTTAGAAGATGAACTAAAATCATATTGTACTGGACAGTTAGAAGATGAACTAAAAGCATATTGTACTGGACAGTTAGAAGATGAACTAAAACATATTGTACTGGACAGTTAGAAGATTAACTAAAATCATATTGTACTGGACAGTTAGAAGATGAACTAAAAGCATATTGTACTGGACAGTTAGAAGATGAACTAAAAGCATATTGTACTGGACAGTTAGAAGATGAACTAAAACATATTGTACTGGACAGTTAGAAGCTGAACTAAAACATATTGTACTGGACAGTTAGAAGCTGAACTAAAACATATTGTACTGGACAGTTAGAAGATGAACTAAAACATATTGTACTGGACAGTTAGAAGATGAACTAAAATCATATTGTACTGGACAGTTAGAAGATGAACTAAAATCATATTGTACTGGACAGTTAGAAGATGAACTAAAAGCATATTGTACTGGACAGTTAGAAGATGAACTAAAACATATTGTACTGGACAGTTAGAAGATGAACTAAAACATATTGTACTGGACAGTTAGAAGTTAAAAGAGAAAGATATTGTATTTAACAGTTTGAAGATAAGCTAAAAATATTTATTGTACTATACAGAATATACATATTGTACGTTATTCTCTTTATGGTTAACTTTCGAAATGAAAAAAATAAAATGTTATGTTGGAACATGTCTTTGTTGTCAGGACACTATGCGTCAGCTAGTAAAGTCTATACAAGCAATAGTCAAGATAAACATTCTTTTATTTAAATATCACGTTCATGTTAATTGTATTTGTGATCGATCGGAAGTTAATAACCCCAAGATCATTCTATAATTTACAACTATAATAGAATAAAGTTTCGGAACGGAGGAGGAAACGCTCGACACAGCTGTTAAACATCGGGACAATAGAAGTAATAAGAATTAGAAAAGGTCTTTATTAAAACATTTACTAATCAGCTGAACAGTACTCAGTGCTGATTCAGCTGATTAGCAAATGTCTTGATAAAACTAGGGACTACAGATGTACTGTCCAGATTATAAGTAAATGCCTTTATAAAACTTTTCAAGGTTTAAATGGATATTATTGAAATATAGCCCACCAATAACAATATATTATTGTTGTGTTGTCCTGGTTTCGATTGCCAACAATACACTGCTTTACCACAAAATATCTGAATCTGTGATCAATCTGTTGCTCTGGAAATTTGTTTGTTACATAGATAAATACGACCATTCCATGAAAAAATAACCAAATTCCTTCATAGTTTTTAGTTCAATGTTGTCTAGCCAATAATTAAAAACAATTCACACAAATTATGTTGATCTGACAATTTTAACTGTATACTAGTTAATTTTTTGTTTTAGCTGACGTACCGCTCCAGGCGAGTTCTGCTCAGTAGTATGCATTTTAACGAATATTGAAGCTAAGTTCTGTATGAAAACTTTAAGTAGTGAAAATATACACTGCACATGCATCACTGATAAGATACTCTCTATACTGTAGGGGACAACCAACGGGTTCCACTACGTATCCCGATCATCTCAATATGCTAAACAACTCACTTCAAACCGATTTACAAGCTTTCAATGGGACATACAGGCAGAGTAAACACGTATAGCGGGAACAGCTAAGTGGAAATCAATTTGCCCAGTGACTCAGAATATTCTCATGGCACCAAAATGGCGGCTGGGTCTCGCTATGTTTACTGATCATCACATAGCGTAATTTTTCTCTCGTAGAAAAAGAGGAAGTCGTTGATGTAATTTATAAACCAACAAAGGACATGTTTGTTTGAATACCTTTTTCGTGATGTGTTCAGTAAATATGTTTTGTGTGTTTTTGATTGATCAATATTGTATTTGTACTGTGAAATACAGCAGTTTTTACAAGTGTGTTTTTGTTTATTGTAGAGAATATTTGTTCAATGGATAATAAAAAAAAACGGATGTGTATCCTAGATCTTAACTGACTTCTCCAAACACAACCAATACATTTTATAAAAAAAATTGCAATAAGCTATAGAAAGATAAAAAAAAAACATAGATTTATCACATAACTTCAAAGATGAACTGTCGTGTCGTCAAAATCAACTTTTGTATTTATAACCAATTTACAAATTTATTATGCAAAAAATACAACACCAAGTTTAAACTGGCGCGAACCTAAAAAAATTAAAATCGACCCTGTCTGACTCGGTCTTATAACCTAGCTTTAATGCTCATGTCAGTATAAACCTTGAGAAAGTCATACGATCAAGGACGAAAGCGGAGAACAGCTGGGTAGCGTGTTAAAGAATGTGGTCAGTGCAAATTTATAATTAACGGCTTGTAATAAGTCGTTTCGTTAGCAGATTATGTAAAATTTTGTAGGATATTATAGAAAGATAACGGACTGACGATACAATAGTAAAATAATATCGGACAGACAATAGAAAAGTAGAATAAAAACGGACAGACAATAGAAAAGTGGAATGGTAACGGATAGACAATAGAAAAGTAGAATAAAAACGGACAGACGATAGAAAAGTAGAATAATAACAGACAGACGATAAAATAGTAAAATAATATCGGACAGACAATAGAAAAGTAGAATAAAAACGGACAGACGATAGAAAAGTAGAATGGTAACGGACAGACGATAAAGAATAAAGAGTAATAGACAGACGATAGGAAAGAAAAATGGTAAAGAAACGACAACAGAAAAGTAAAATGGTAATGGACTAAGGACGGAAAAATAGACCTGTAACAAACAGACGATAGAAGAGTAGAATGATGAGGGACAGACTTTGAAATCGTTAAATGGTAACGGACAGACGATAAAAAAATAGAATGGTAACGGATTTACGATATAAAAGTAGACTAGTAACGGACAGTGGAATGATAGTGGACAGACAATAGAAAAGTGGAATGATAGCGGACAGACAATTGAAAAATGTAATGATAGCGGACAGACAATAGAAAAGAATGATGAGAGACAGACTTTGAAATCGTTAAATGGTAACGGACAAACAATCGAAAAAAGAATGAAAACGAGCAGACATCGGAAAAGTAAAATGGGAACGGACATACTTTAGAAAAGTAAAATGGTGATGGACAGACGATAGAAAAGTAGAATGGTAACGGACAGACATCAGAAAAGTAAAATGGTAATGGACAGACGATAGAAAAGTAGGCTAGCAACCTACAGACGATAGAAAAGAAAAATGATAACGGACAACCAAAGAAAAATGTAAAATGGTAAAGGACAGACGACAGGAAAGTAAAATGGTACCGGACAGACGATAGAAAAAATAGAGCAGTACCGGACAGGCGATAGGAAAATAGAATGGTAACGAACAGACGATAGAAATGTATAATAATATCGGACAGACGTTAGATAAAAAAAACGGACGTACGATAGCAGTAAAAATGGTAACGTACAGACAATATAACACTAGAATAGTGACGGAGAGACGATAGAAATGTAGAATAATAACAGACAGAGAATAGAAAAATATAATGTAACGGGCAGACAATAGAAACTAGAGTAATGACGGAGAGACGATAGAAATGTAGAATAATAACAGACAGAGAATAGAAAACTAGGGTAGTGACGGAGAGGCGATAGAAATGTAGAATAATAACAGACAGAGAATAGAAAACTAGGGTAGTGACGGAGAGGCGATAGAAATGTAGAATAATAACAGACAGACAATAGAAACTAGAGTAGTGACGGAGAGGCGATAGAAATGTAGAATAATAACAGACAGAGAATAGAAAAATATAATGTAACGGACAGACAATAGAAACTAGAGTAATGACGGAGAGACGATAGAAAACTAGAGTAGTGACGGAGAGACGATAGAAACTAGAGTAGTGACGGAGAGACGATAGAAATGTAGAATAATAACAGACAGAGAATAGAAAAATGTAATGTAACGGACAGACAATAGAAACTAGAGTAGTGACGGAGAGACGATAGAAAACTAGAGTAGTGACGGAGAGACGATAGAAATGTAGAATAATAACAGACAGAGAATAGAAAAATATAATGTAACGGACAGACAATAGAAACTAGAGTAGTGACGGAGAGGCGATAGAAATGTAGAATAATAACAGACAGAGAATAGAAAACTAAAGTAGTGACGTAGAGACAATAGAAACTAGAGTAATGACGGAGAGACGATAGAAATGTAGAATAATAACAGACAGAGAATAGAAAACTAGAGTAGTGACGGAGAGACAATAGAAACTAGAGCAATGACGGAGAGACGATAGAAATGTAGAATAATAACAGACAGAGAATAGAAAACTAGGGTAGTGACGGAGAGGCGATAGAAATGTAGAATAATAACAGACAGAGAATAGAAACTAGAGTAGTGACGGAGAGACGATAGAAACTAGAGTAGTGACGGAGAGACGATAGAAATGTAGAATAATAACAGACAGAGAATAGAAAAATATAATGTAACGGACAGACAATAGAAACTAGAGTAATGACGGAGAGACGATAGAAATGTAGAATAATAACAGAGAATAGAAAACTAGAGTAGTGACGGAGAGACGATAGAAACTAGAGTGGTGACGGACAGACGATAGAAACTAGAGTAATGACGGAGAGACGATAGAAATGTAGAATAATAACAGACAGAGAATAGAAAAATATAATATTACGGACAGACAATAGAAAAGGAGAATAATAACGGACAGACGATGGGAAAGTAGAATGGAAACAAGGAGACGGTAGAAAAGTAGATGACGAGGATAGTAGAAGCGTATAGTAGACTAGTGTCGATCATACACAGAAAAACGTCAGTGTAGTAACGAGCAGATCTGAAGTACGTACTGTAATGAGCAAATGAAGAGAAAGTCGAATGGTCAAGTAATTGGAAATGAAGCGAAAGTTGAATGGTCAAGACCAGTAATTGAAAATGAAGAGAAAGTCGAATGGGCAAGTAATGGAAAATGAAGAGAAAGTCGAAAGGTCAAGAGCAGTAATTGAAAATGAAGGGAAAGTCGAATGGTCAAGTAATGGAAAATGAAGAGAAAGTCGAAAGGTCAAGAGCAGTAATGGAAAATGAAGAGAAAGTCGAATGGTCAAGTAATTGAAAATGAAGAGAAAGTCGAATGGTCAAGTAATGGAAAATGAAGGGAAAGTCGAATGGTCAAATAATTGAAAATGAAGTGAAAGTCGAATGGTCAAGTAATTGAAAATGAAGTGAAAGTCGAATGGTCAAGTAATTGAAAATGAAGAGAAAGTCGAATGGTCAAGTAATTGAAAATGAAGGGAAAGTCGAATCGTCAAGTAATTGAAAATGAAATGAAAGTCGAAAGGTCAAGTAATTGAAAATGAAGCGAAAGTTGAATGGTCAAGACCAGTAATTAATTGAAAATGAAGAGAAAGTCGAATGGTCAAGTAATTGAAAATGAAGAGAAAGTCGAATGGTCAAGTAATTGAAAATGAAGAGAAAGTCGAATGGTCAAGTAATTGAAAATGAAGTGAAAGTCGAATGGTCAAGAGCAGTAATGGAAAATGAAGAGAAAGTCGAATGGTCAAGTAATGGAAAATGAAGGGAAAGTCGAATGGTCAAGTAATTGAAAATGAAGAGAAAGTCGAATGGTCAAGTAATGGAAAATGAAGGGAATGTCGAATGGTCAAGTAATTGAAAATGAAGAGAAAGTCGAATGGTCAAGTTATGGAAAATGAAGGAAAAGTCGAATGGTCAAGACCAGTAATGGTAAATGAAGAGAAAGTCAAATGGTCAAGTAATGGAAAATGAAGGGAATGTCGAATGGTCAAGAGCAGTAATTGAAAATGAAGGGAAAGTCGAATGGTCAAGCAATTGAAAATGAAGGGAAAGTCGAATGGTCAAGTAATTGAAAATGAAGGGAAAGTCGAATGGTCAAGAGCAGTAATGGAAAATGAAGAGAAAGTCAAATGGTCCAGAGCAGTAATGGAAAATGAAGGGAAAGTCGAATGGTCAAGTAATTGAAAATGAAGGGAAAGTCGAATCGTCAAGTAAAGTAATTGTAATTGAACAGAAACTCGAATGGTCAAGTAATTGAAAATGAAGAGAAAGTCGAATGGTCAAGAGCAGTAAATGAAAATGAAAGGAAAGTCGAATGGTCAAGTAATTGAAAATGAAGAGAAAGTCGAATGGTCAAGTAATGGAAAATGAAGGAAAAGTCGAATGGTCAAGACCAGTAACGGTAAATGAAGAGAAAGTCGAATGGTCAAGTAATGGAAAATGAAGGGAATGTCGAATGGTCAAGAGCAGTAATTGAAAATGAAGGGAAAGTCGAATGGTCAAATAATTGAAAATGAAGGGAAAGTCGAATGGTCAAGTAATTGATAATGAAGGGAAAGTCGAATGGTCAAGTAATTGAAAATGAAGGGAAAGTCGAATGGTCAAGACCAGTAATGGTAAATGAAGAGAAAGTGGAATGGTCAAGTAATTGAAAATGAAGAGAAAGTCGAATGGTCAAGTAATTGAAAATGAAGGAAAAGTCGAATGGTCAAGACCAGTAACGGTAAATGAAGAGAAAGTCGAATGGTCAAGTAATTGAAAATGAAGAGAAAGTCGAATGGTCAAGAGCAGTAAATGAAAATGAAAGGAAAGTCGAATGGTCAAGTAATTGAAAATGAAGAGAAAGTCGAATGGTCAAGTAATGGAAAATGAAGGAAAAGTCGAATGGTCAAGACCAGTAACGGTAAATGAAGAGAAAGTCGAATGGTCAAGTAATGGAAAATGAAGGGAATGTCGAATGGTCAAGAGCAGTAATTGAAAATGAAGGGAAAGTCGAATGGTCAAATAATTGAAAATGAAGGGAAAGTCGAATGGTCAAGTAATTGATAATGAAGGGAAAGTCGAATGGTCAAGACCAGTAATGGTAAATGAAGAGAAAGTGGAATGGTCAAGTAATGGAAAATGAAGAGAAAGTCGAATGGTCAAGTTATGGAAAATGAAGAGAAAGTCGAATCGTCAAGTAATGGAAAATGAAGGGGTAATGGAAAATGAAGAGAAAGTCGAAAGGTCAAGAGCAGTAATGGAAAATGAAGGGAATGTCGAGTGGTCAAGAGCAGTAATGGAAAATGAAGAGAAAGTCAAATGGTCCAGAGCAGTAATTGAAAATGAAGGGAAAGTCGAATTAATTGACCATTCGACTTTCCTAATTGATTTTCATTTAAAATAAGTCTTGGTGGAAAAATGAAGACTTGGAAAATGAAGAGAAAGTCATTTTCAAGTAATGGAAAATGAAGGAAAGTCGAATGGTCAAGTAATTTTTCAAAATGAAGAGAAAGTCGAATGGTCAAGAATTAAAATGAAGATTCGAATTTCAAGTAATTGAAAATGAAGAGAAAGTTTTCAAGAGCAGTAATAAAATGAAGACCAAAGTCGAATGGTCAAGTAATTGAAAATTTCAAGAGCAGTTACTTGACCAGTCGAATGGTCAAGTAATTGAAAATGATTTAAAGCTCAAATTGAAAATTCCAAGTAATTGAAAATTTGGTTAATTGAAAATGATTTTCAATTAAAATGAAGAGAAAGTCGAATGGTCAAGTAATGAATTTCAATAACTTGACCAAGTTATGGAAAATGAAGGGAAAGTCGAATGGTCAAGTTATGGAAAATGAAGGGAAAGTCGAATGGTCAAGACCAGTAATGGTAAATGAAGAGAAAGTGGAATGGTGAAGTAATGGAAAATGAAGAGAAAGTCGAATGGTCAAGTAATGGAAAATGAAGAGAAAATCGAATCGTCAAGTAATGGAAAATGAAGAGAAAGTTGAATGGTCAAGTTATGGAAAATGAAGGGAAAGTCGAATGGTCAAGTAATGGAAAATGAAGGGAAAGTCGAATGGTCAAGACCAGTAATGGTAAATGAAGAGAAAGTGGAATGGTCAAGTAATGGAAAATGAAGAGAAAGTGGAATGGTCAAGTAATGGAAAATGAAGGGAAAGTCGAATGGTCAAGTTATGGAAAATGAAGGGAAAGTCGAATGGTCAAGACCAGTAATGGTAAATGAAAAGAAAGTGGAATGGTCAAGTAATGGGAAATGAAGAGAACGTCGAATGGTCAAGTAATGGAAAATGAAGTGAAAGTCGAATGGTCAAGTAATTGAAAATGAAGGGAAAGTCGAAAGGTTAAGTTATGGAAAATGAAGAGAAAGTCGAAAGGTCAAGTAATGGAAAATGAAGGGAAAGTCGAATGGTCAAGAGCAGTAATGGAAAATGAAGAGAAAGTCGAAAGGTCAAGTAATGGAAAATGAAGAGAAAGTCGAAAGGTCAAGTAATGGAAAATGAAGAGAAAGTCGAAAGGTCAAGTAATGGAAAATGAAGGGAAAGTCGAAAGGTCAAGAGCAGTAATGGAAAATTTAGGGAAAGTCGAATGGTCAAGAGCAGTAATGGAAAATGAAGAGAAAGTCGAATGGTCAAGAGCAGTAATTGAAAATGAAGCGAAAGTCGAATGGTCAAGTAATGGAAAATGAAGGGAAAGTCGAATGGTCAAGTAATTGTAAATGAAGCGAAAGTCGAATGGTCAAGAGCAGTAACGGAAAATGAAGGAAAGAACTAGTAAATTAGAACGTCCACGATAGAAAATGGGATTGGCAATTATAGAGGTAGAATGAGAGATATAGAAAACAAGCGAGTAAACACGAGTCTTGCCGAATGAATGCCTGTATTAAAATCTGCCCGAGGGTGAAGATCACCCCCTTTCTTTTCATCAGGTTTTATATATGTACTGATGTTGCTCGAAGATTGGCATTGTTAACGTGTCGTCATTGAATTGCTGCTTTGATGCCATACCAATGTCCCGACAGGGGAATCCCCGTCTACCCTAAGGTGTAACCCCAGTGAAAGCGTGGATACACGTTCTCCAGTTTCAGATGAGAAAGAAACAACGATCCAAGGCCTATGAACAGTTAAAATTACGACGAGCAGAGAAAGAAAGGTTGAATGGGTAAATGGTAATAAATAAACCCTTCTGCTGATAACTAAACGGTCGTAACAGTCGATAAAATGACATTGACTGGAGATAACATGAAGTATCGATTATGTTTACAAGTTACGACCACAATAACTGACAGATATAAACAATGTATACAATACATATATATGGAGTTAATGCGAGCACGATTATATCAAAAGTACTTTTGACCTTATCACTGGGTCTACCTGACAGTCCGAGTGCACTTGACGGCCGCAGTATAATAACTATTACCACAACTGGAAAAGTCATCTTATTATTAAGGTTATAGGCGTCGGTAAGACGTCGTACCTATTGTCACTAATCGTCGGTCACGTTATACCCGGACGGAATTCCCTGTCACTTTCACTATGAGTGGGTGTACGTTACTCGGGCACTCTTCAGCTCTGCTCTTTCATTAGTATAAAGGTATAGGAGTTACAAGACACACAGGTGAATACACCTTTCAATGCAAATTTACAACTAGTAGATATGGAAGAGCCAAATAAATCATTTAAACTTCATCATACAACTGTTTCGTCCTTTTAGAACTCTTCAGTGATATCAAGGGCCTACAGCAAGCGTTCGGTGCTTATGTCTTATTTTACTATAAATTTGACATTAATGTTGACTTCCCTTGTTTCTACAAAAACCGTTTCCGGTTAAGTATTCCATGTACTGGTGTTTAAACGATGAATGATTTTCTTGTGGTAAATTCTTGCCCGAAACAACTAGAAGAATTTCTTTTCTAAAGGGTTTTTTTTTCAGTTAGAACCGGTATCAGCTTATTATTTTCTAGTCTATCGTACCAGTTTCCAGTATGTACATGATGAATTATCAAGCGAAAATCTCGCGTTTTACCCGTAATTATTCCAGATTGTAAAAAATCCAATCTGATAATGGAAACGTTCCAGAGTTGATGACCGTACAAAGCGTTGTTGACAAGGAGAGAAGAATTTCAGAAGATTGGGAAAATAGGATTGAGTCGATATCGTTTTCTATGACACGTATCTTTATACCATAGTCAAGCACGGTACAGATCAACTCACTGTTTTAAGCTCATCATTCCCTGAATGTCAGTCGAGTATGCGCTGGATTTATTGCAGTCATTGGACCTTTGAGAGCACACTTTCAGGCCGACATAAGCTGCGGTAACAATCCTCTTTCAACAACTGCAGTGCTAAAATCAATACACAACGATTTTAAAGTCGGCCATTTAAAGTATCAGCTTTGTCAAAATAGAAATATAATTTCATTTCCTGGCACCAATTAGGGATAATTGTATCGGGATAGAATTAGAACGGGATAATATGATTAACGGATTTCTAGAGTGCATCTGGAAAATATGGTAGTACGGGAAGGACATACCTCAAATGTACAACGTAAACGTCGTGTCGGATTATAGAAAATCAAAATGTTGCATCATATTTAAAACATCTATCGGATAAATGTGTATATCATTGATCGATATATTATTAATCCAGAATAGGAGGTGAATATATGCTGAAAACCCCTCGAAAAGGCCAACTCTGTTGCGTTAGGTGAATATTTAAAATCCCCATTTATCAAAGAAATGGCGATGCTGTGATTGTTGGTGAGTCATTTTTTCATATTAGTGAAGATAGTGTATGTTAATAGAAAAACAGAGAAATGACGCAGAACTCAAGCACTTGTATTTACTAGCAGGATGTGTTACAGTGGAACTAAAACCAAGCAGGTTTCAAACGAATGCCACCAGACTCAAAATAGGAACAGACTTTAAATATTTGTGGGGAAAAAATAAGAAAATTTAGAACTAGGAGAATGATCCCTTCCGTTCGTGACACCGTTTACTTTTCAGAAACGGGAAAGGTTTGGTGACAAATTGATTCTTAACAGTGGTTCATTGTTATACCTCTACATCGTCACCGGGAAACCTTAAGTCAGACTGTTACAGTTATAATACCAAGTTGTCTAAACCGCTATTGAGACGAATAAGTTAGGTATCATTATCGCTCAAGACTGTCAAAAAAGTCTTGGAAGACGTATATATGTCACCCCGCGAACCGCAAGGGTCATTATCAGGTGATGACACCTTGTTGTAGCTGGTGGCTATAAGTACATCATTGAACAACATACCGGAGGCCCGTAGTGTGTCGTCCTTAACAATTAGGGTAAAGTGTCAGCACAGCTTTTCTTAGCTTCCCTAGAAACACAGACACCACTTGAACTACGGAACTCAAATGTTCACCTGAGGTTACCTAAAATGAAACTGAGTGAACTTTAAATAATTTGAATCTAACATATCCCTACAGTACAGAATCTAACATATCCCTACAGTATAGAATCTAACATATCCCTACAGTACAGAATCTAACATATCCCTACAGTATAGAATCTAACATATCCCTACAGTACAGAATCTAACATATCCCTACAGTACAGAATCTAACATATCCCTACAGTACAGAATCTAACATATCCCTACAGTATAGAATCTAACATATCCCTACAGTACTGACATATCCCTACAGTATAGAATCTAACATATCCCTACAGTACAGAATCTAACATATCCCTACAGTACAGAATCTGACATATCCCTACAGTATAGAATCTAACATATCCCTACAGTACAGAATCTAACATATCCCTACAGTACAGAATCTAACATATCCCAACAGTATAGAATCTAACATATCCCTACAGTATAGAATCTGACATATCCCTACAGTACAGAATCTAACATATCCCTACAGTATAGAATCTAACATATCCCTACAGTATAGAATCTAACATATTCCTACAGTACAGAATCTAACATATCCCTATATCCATATCTACAGTACAGAATCTAACATATCCCTACAGTACAGAATCTAACATATCCCTACAGTATAGAATCTAACATATCCCTACAGTACAGAATCTAACATATCCCTACAGTATAGAATCTAACATATCCCTACAGTATAGAATCTAACATATCCCTACAGTACAGAATCTAACATATCCCTACAGTATAGAATCTAACATATCCCTACAGTACAGAATCTAACATATCCCTACAGTATAGAATCTAACATATCCCTACAGTATAGAATCTAACATATCCCTACAGTATAGAATCTAACATATTCCTACAGCATAGAATCTAACATATCCCTACAGTACAGAATCTAACATATCCCTACAGTACAGAATCTAACATATTCCTACAGTTTAGAATCTAACATATCCCTACAGTACAGAATCTAACATATTCCTACAGCATAGAATCTAACATATCCCTACAGTACAGAATCTAACATATTCCTACAGTATAGAATCTTACATATTCCTACAGTACAGAATCTAACATATCCCTACAGTATAGAATCTAACATATCCCTACAGTATAGAATCTTACATATCCCTACAGTACTAACATATCCCTACAGTATAGAATCTAACATATCCCTACAGTACAGAATCTAACATATCCCAACAGCACAGAATCTAACATATCCCTACAGTACAGAATCTAACATATCCCTACAGTACAGAATCTAACATATCCCTACAGTATAGAATCTAACATATCCCTACAGTACAGAATCTAACATATCCCTACAGTATAGAATCTAACATATCCCTACAGTACAGAATCTAACATATCCCTACAGTATAGAATCTAACATATCCCTACAGTACATATCCCTACAGTATAGAATCTAACATATCTAACATATTCCTACAGATAGAATCTAACATATCCCTACAGTACAGAATCTAACATATCCCTACAGTACAGAATCTAACATATCCCTACAGTACAGAATCTACAGAATCTATATCCCTACATCTCTAACATATTCCTACAGTACATATCCCTACAGTATAGAATCTTACATATTCCTACAGTATTGACTCTAACATATCCCTACAGTATAGAATCTAACATATCCCTACAGTACAGAATCTAACATATCCCAACAGCACAGAATCTAACATATCCCTACAGTATAGAATCTAACATATCCCTCCAGTATTGAATCTAACATATTCCTACAGTACAGAATCTTACATATCCCTACAGTATAGAATCTAACATATCCCTACAGTATAGAACCTTACATATCCCTACAGTATAGAATCTAACATATCCCTACAGTATAGAATCTGACATATTCCTACAGTATAGAATCTAACATATCCCTACAGTATAGAATCTAACATATCCCTACAGTATAGAATCTAACATATCCCTACAGTATAGAATCTGACATATCCCTACAGTACAGAATCTAACATATCCCTACAGTATTGAATCTAACATATTCCTACAGTACAGAATCTTACATATCCCTACAGTATAGAATCTAATATATCCCTACAGTACAGAATCTTACATATGTCATTGTACGTTAGGATTGAGATCTTTGTATCATCAGTTCCATGTATAACCATCCATCCTGGTATGTTAGGAGCGAGATAAAATTGAGTTACCTCCCTTGTTTTCCATTGCACTCGATAGATGTGACATTTATACAAGGAGAATAGTTAATTAGTTGCTCAGATATAATATATGGTGCTATAAACGCTAATATGCAATTCTATTAAGAGCTCTTTTACAAAGCACATCTCAAGAACATAATTGCTGTGTAAATGTCGCCAATTTCAGGATTACACACAATATATATATATATATAAACATACATGTACGAGTTATCTCCCTTCCTGCAGCAGACGCATAAAATGGCTGATGAAATCACCCGTACTCTTTCACGAGATTATGATGAAGTTTATCTAGCTGTTGATATGTTGTAAACCGCTTCCCGATTTCATAATACTATTGTCGGCGTTAGAATATAAATTCTCGGCACAGTTGTACTGAATCAGTTATACTTTACAAGAACACCAGAGCTAGCGTTTTACTGGTATTTTTGAGGGTTTTGTATTTACCTGATTTTCCTGGAGTTATTAGCGAAAATGCCTACACATATGGAGTCTGCCACAGACATCATACTACCGGTCAATCTTCTGACAGAAAAAGTGACCGAAAATCAATTTACAGTGGACAGAAAGCTACTGGACAAACCAGCCTCTCAGGAAAGGCGTGAATATTGGATTAAACAGTGGTCGAAAATGCATACCTCGACCCATCATTCCCTGGAGGAAGGTAAGGAAAACTCATCCATGCGAAAGAATCGTAATTACTGCTGGAATGGGATCGGCAGACAGCTTCCCGAGAAATGGAAGGGACAGATTGAGAAAGGCATGACTCCTTTGGAAATTTGGGAGGCAGAAGTTGAGGAAATGGATAAAAACGGAAATACAAAAATATATGGACACGAGATTTTCAAAAATGAGGATATAAAAAATCAATGGAAATTATCGAGAGAGGCGGGAGAAACAGAAAAGTTCTGGTATCAGTACTGGGAAGATATCCAGACTGAAAAACATCCAGTGGGACGGAGGTTTGGACACCCGAAAGAATTCCAGGAAAAATGGCAATCCTTAAAAAATGACGGCAAATCTCCTGATGAAATATGGCAGGAAATGGGACGGGAAAGGTGGAAAATGGGAAGGTGGGGTCATCACCACCATCGTCATCAGGAATGGCACTGTTCCACTTGGAAACAGAACTTTACCACCAGGTCACGTGAGTGTGATGAAAGTGACATTTACCAACAGTTTGATTTCTGACACGAAGTTGTGTGAAAATCGTATGACAATTTGATGAAAAATTTATTTGTAATTTAACTGCTTCAATGGACTATAGATTTTTTACCTAAAAGGTGCTACGGATGAACATGTGTATTGTTATGGCGTTAATGAGGGCATTTGTGAAGTCGATTTTATTGTAGTATATATTTTGAGGTATACGAGTAATTGAGACAAATATATTTTATCTGTAGTAATTTTGTTATTGTTGCCCATTAATCATAAAACTAATCATAGATTGTATATTTCACAGTAAGTCCGCTTTCGTGACTTACAATATATATATCAATTTAAAAAATATTTATTTAAAACATTAAACTATTAGAAAATTGGTGAATGATGATGTTTGTTGATAAATTTTTCGCTAAAGTGATTTTGAAAATCTTCATTCAGGGAATGTAAAGTATCCTGTATTATCAAACTTGATTGTTAGCATGTCTATGTTGACAACATACACAACAATATAATTTCCCGATACTAAAATTGTTGTTGTATATCTATGTCTGAATAAATATGATCTTTGATAAGTAGAAGTTAGTCTTCTTGCTTGATAAACATTTATTAAAGAAGTTTGTATTGTTTATTAAATGTATATTTAAGATAAAATGTGTTATGAGAAATATGATACACAGGAAACAACAGCAGTCCGACGTAATAAAGAGCTCGATAAAGTTGCCGAACGGTTTCAATTTTCGACATTTAACATTTTCTATTTTAGTAAATTGAAATAATGAAGATCAGAGTTTAATTAACTCTTTTCTTTGTTGTAACAAAGTGTGGTTTGACGCCCTAGAAAACATTATAAGTATGCTCAATTTCTTGGAACCTGTATTCTGAAATGATCCTATTTGCAGAAATCGAAATCTATATCTAATTTAAAAATTTCATATTTGAAATATCGATATAGGTGAATAATTTCAGAAAGGTTTAAACTGCTTGTACCTATCTGCGGATGCATGTGTCTGAGTTGAGAAGGCAGGTGCGCTTGTTTTATTGTGTAATAACCTGTTTCCCTACTATAACGAAGTTAATGATAGATGTACAGGACAGAGATTTATAAATCTGAATTACAACATTTTGTAGATACAAAGTTTTTAACCATTCTTATTCAGAACTAAAGCAGTAAATGTGGTATCCCCTCTATGATGATAACACTATTATTTCTCTACCGATTTTCTAATTACTAAGTTTTCTGTAGTGATTACCTAATGTAAACACTACAACTGCACACCAGACGAGACCGCGTTCCTTGTTCGTATTCACTGCACCTAAGTTATACCCTCATGTCTCTGCTTTGTGTAAACAGGATTTTCTGTACTGACCTAATTTTATGATAAAAACTTTTTCTCTGATTCTGTGTGGTAACGATGATATTTACGGTCGGTAAAAAGGACAGAAAATATGGTGGACGTGACGGGTGACAATGCTGTCGTCTCAGAGACAACCAAGAAAAATTCAACAGAAGTCAAGGAGGGAAGCGCTAGAAGCAGCATAGAAAATAACGGTGTCGACCATAAAAATGTATCAGACAAGGAAGGTACTGACCAAACGGTTGATGGCGTAAATCAGCGAGAAAACTATGTCACAGAATGGCGAGACGCCATGGAAAGATGGAACTCACCTTTGGATTATATGAACAAATGCATGGAAAGGCTAGAAGGAATGGACGAAAAAGATCTACAGAAATTCTACAAAGATGGCGAAGAAATGAGGAAGAAATGGATGGAAGCACGGTATGAAGATCGACTGGACGAATTCTGGGAATCATGGGCCGTAGAAAAAAATCCACATAATCCTTTTCAGTACGGTATGGGACCGCCATTAGATGTCATGCAAAAATGGATAAGGTTAAAACACGAAGGGAAAAGTCGGCGCGAAATATTAAGTGAACTTGCAGGACAAGGACGAGGCACTGGCGAGGAGTTTAGTACACATGACGGCATGTATAATTCACATCCGTATTTGGTTGGGGAGATTCATAGAAGGAATGATGATATGGTGACAAAGCTGGGTGACGGAAGTGGTCGAGGCGATGGTGGATGGAGTGGTCGAGGTGAAGGAGGATGGCGAGGGCGTGAAGGAGGTTGGAGAGGTCGAGGTGAAGGAGGATGGCGAGATCGTGAAGGAAGTTGGGGAGATCGAGGTGAAGGAGGATGGCGAGGCCGTGAAGGAGATTGGAGAGGTCGAGGTGAAGGAGGATGGAGAGGAAGAGGCCGAGGATGGCGGGGGAGAGGATGGAGTATGTTCCAGTATAGTGTAGATCCCGATAGAAGTTATTTGTTCCAACAGTTTCATTTCTAGGTTTGGATTACATGTAATATCTCATTACATGTTTTTCCCTGTTAACAGAACAAATATACGTTAATGTATGTCATGGATTTAAAGTAATGCTAGTTCAGGGCCCGTGTTATCAATTGCTAGTTCAGGGCCTTTGTGAACAAGGAATGTTTTATTTTACTTTTTACAAATACATCTGCAGAAGTACTACTCGTGTACGAATTCCATAACAAGAAGTCAACGAAGTGGAACCTCCTGGACAGTTGTCATAGTAGGACAGCCATGAATTGGTGATTAAACTTTGATACTGGACAAAGTAAGATTGACAATAATTAAGATATCTATATAGATTTACTTTCAATCGATTATACTACGTGAAATGAATGTAACTTAACACTTTCTTTACTGTCATGTTTCGTTACTTTGTGTCTGAAATCAGCTGAATAAAGCTATCATATCAAAAATTAAATTGAATAATGACATGAAATACCTGTATATATAGGTATCTATAACCGCTATGGTGTGTAGCTGTGGGTTAATACAGCTAACATACCTGGTATAGATATATAGGTACCTATAACCGCTATGGTGTGTAGCTGTGGAGTAATACAGATAACTAACCTGGTATAGATATATAGGTACCTATAACCGCTATGGTGTGTAGCTGTGGAATAATACAGATAACTTACCTTGTATAGATATATAGGTACCTATAACCGCTATCTATGGTGTGTAGCTGTGGAATAATACATATAACTAACCTGGTATAGATATATAGGTACCTATAACCGCTATGGTGTGTACCTGGTATAGATATATAGGTACCTATAACCGCTATGGTGTGTAGCTGTGGATTAATACAGATAACTAACCTGGTATAGATATATAGGTACCTATAGTATCATGTCAAAATCTCTATTTAGAATCAATGGTTGTCAATCGAAAAGAACAGACAAATATATATTGAGTTGCTTTGCACAACAAATTTACCGAATTAAATCAAACAAGGTATTTTGTTCTATACCAAGAAGGGACTGACCTTTATAAATATTTGTGGTTTGGTTGGTGGTGTACCTGGTGGATCTGATCAAACCGACATATTACTTTGTTCCCGTATTGATAACCAAAGTTTTGTATACATTCTCATTACACTTATGTAACGTAGAGTACTTTACAGCTTTGTTTAGTCTCACACCAACAAGTTTGTATACACGTGGATCACAAAATGCAAACAATATATATCAGATATGGGCAGTATTTTGTGCTTTATGATTCGTGTCTGTTCGCTTTGGTCCCTGATATTTGTTTGTTTATCCCATTGATGAGATCAGTTTACAATGCGTTTCTCGATATCATACACAAATCTGAAAAACCATTCCTAACCCCAATAGTCACACTTGTCCCCTGTGATATAGAACAAAGACTCGGCTGATGGCCCCCCGCGATCGCACGTCCTGATAACTATACTTAAGTGACCAATTTCATATCTGTGCTTTGTAGGTGTCTATAGACTTTGTATAGACCCCCCTATGTACTGTACAATATGTAACAGCTCCGTATTAGGTTTTTCTATACCGACCTCGCACCGGCCTATCTACGATGGCCCTTGAATGTCCTTATGCTAGTATTCGCGCTGTGTAGAGATCTACTGTGTAATAAAACAGAGGTTGTCCCGAAGAAACCATTACCCCAACGACCCCCTCCAAGGTAAGAATGATTTTTAAAACTTTGCTATTTTTTTTTAAAATTTTGTTCCTACATTCAAAACATTTAGATCTTTGACTAATAGTTGATGAATATAAACGACAAACTTGTCAATTCAATTTTGTAAATGCAATACTGGAATACAACACGACATTGTTTATTTCAGGGAAATATATACATCATGTTTACAATCTTTGGAAAACGTAGAATTTAAAGACATTATTTATGGCGAAAATAAGTTTCCATAAAGGCAAAATATTTGTTGTCAATGGTAAATATTATATATTGTCTGATCTATCTAATGATAAACACCATCATCTGATATACGGTAGGGGGTTGTTTCTGTGTTAAATCAATATTATGTTACTGAACACGTGAAATCATCACTGTGAAGTAGGAGGAGATAATCCAATTCCCATCACACTGAAATGTGAGTTGTGTTAGATCGTATCAGATCCCATGACGATTGGTCGTTTCACTATGTAATATATTTGAGACAATGGACTGCGTTTTACATGCCGTAGGTCACATACTACTCAATGGATAAGGAACTGGGGATGTCATTTTCACAATCGGGATAAAGGGAAGTAAAAGCGGTACCATTTTATATTAGTTTAAAAAACACATGATTATCAACCAGATCGTATATACAGGATAAGAAAACAAAGACTCACCTACACAAAAAATCCGAGGTAATGCTAAAACTATGGGTTGATAACAATAAAAGATATAAAGACACTCTCACATATCACTAGAACTCCAGTATAGTCACCAAGACGTGTGGACATTGTCGGAACAAGTCCCGCATCAAATACAAAAATGATGGTTATATATCAAACTGGTCATAAATTATATACTGATGTTATTGTATCGAACTGCACACCACCATACTCGATTCAAACTACAGGAACATTTCCTATCTCCTGTTTCCTAAGGAAATATTGATGATGACCGTGTCAGTCGGATAAACCACCAACAATACATTACATTTTCCTACATCTCCGCATTACCTCCATCTTTTCTTGAAACGTCACTAACAAAGAAAGTTTATTACTAAAATTCACAATTAAATTACTGGGTCATCAATATCACATTTTTCTAGAAAGCAACATATTTGCCTTTCAAACCTTTTTTGGTATGAATATATCGCAGTTGGTTTGATGAAAGTTTTTAAACACGTGACTACTAAATGGAAACACGTCAGAAGGTCCGGAGAGACGAACCATAAAGTAGATTAAGAAACATAATACTTGTCTCTCTCTATTCAGACCATATATGTTGTATACATGTATGAGTATATAAACATGGATATTTGCCGAGAGCTTATACCTCCATCCATTATGTCCTGGGTCAGCATTAGGAAGTCAAAAAAGTGTGGTCTCTACACTTTTTCTATGTCTGTTGGTTTTTGATAACGAAACTCTTGAAACCACATCTTCATTAAGTCTCGGGGTTTTCTGTGGAACGCCACGATGAAGTAGAGCTTTGATACAGAGATAAATCAATTACCTAGTTTTATATGGAAAGTTATGTCTGCCTCCCCTTTATCAAGTTAGGAGAGGTGAACGTTTTAGTGATAATATAGTTACAATCACTCCATAAAATTTGGTGACAAATGCAATGATTGTAAAGTTGTGCCTTTGTTAGTTTTGTGATATACATACTACATGTCTTGATATGGCACAGTATTAATAACGGAGAATTTTTATGATACTCAAGGGTTTACAATCATTTTCGCTCTCTGCACCCTATGATATTTCAGTTCAGCCTGTGATTTGTTAGTTTTTTCCCTGAGTGCCGCTCTAATCCAATCAAATTACATCGCTTGTTCGGCTTTTTTTTAATGAGATGCTCCAGGGGTGTATAGAGCGAAAGTGATCGTTAGCCCGGAATATCGAGAAGTAGCCATTATCGACCCAGGCGTTAATACGGTACTTTACGTATATCCTGGTGTATATAAATGTACCTGTCCACGATACTCCAGATGTGACGATCACTTTCGCTCTCTGCACCCCTGGAACATGTCATGGCAGAGAGTATGGGGACTCTTTATTACTGATTTCTAACCTGTCAGTAATTGTCAAACTTTTGAATAAAAAATTGAATCCTGAAATAAAAGTAATGATAGAATGTTACTGTGCCATTAGAACGCACCCTTATAAAAAATCTGTGGTTCTGATGACGAGAATCACGTGACTAAGTTTATGTTTCTCGTATCGTTACGAGGTGTTTTACACTACTTGTTTTTCAACATTGATAAAATATCTACGAAGGTCCAGTCAAAAACTACGAGTTGCCTCCCTTACATCTGCCTCAAGACAAGCTGGAGTCTTCTCCACCATTTGGCATCCGAGTGTATCACAACATGGCGTCTTTTATACAACTACAATTCAGACATCCTTGGTTAAGTGTCTGTCCTTCTCTCGATTGTGTTGATTTATTGTTATACGTTAGGGAAGCGTAGAAGATCAAAAATGAAACTGTATCAGTAATATACTTTACAATGTTCCAGCAATATACTTTACAATGTACCTGTTATATACTTTACAATGTACCGGTAATATACTTTACAATATACCGGTTATATATTTTACAATGTACCAGTAATATACTTTATAATGTACCGGTTATATACTTTACAATTCACCGGTTATATACTTTACAATGTACCGGTAATATACTTTATAATGTACCGATTTTTTTACTTTACAATCTACCGGTTATACACTTTACAATGTACCGGTTATAAACTTTACAATCTACCGGTTATACACTTTACAATGTACCGGTAATATACTTTGTAATGTACCGGTTATATACTTTACAATCTACCGGTTATACACTTTACAATGTACCGGTAATATACTTTTCAATGTACCGGCAATATACTTTACAATGTACCGATTATCTTTTCAATGTACCGGCTATATACTTTACAATTTACCTGTAATTTACTTTACAATCTACCTGTTCTATACTTTACAATGTAACGGTTATATACTTTTCAATGTACCGGCTATATACTTCACAATGTACCGGTTATATACTTTACAATGTACCTGTTATATATTTTACAATGTAACGGTTATATACTTTTCAATGTACCGGCTATATACTTCACAATGTACCGGCTATATACTTCACAATGTATCGGTTATATACTTTACAATGTACCGATGCTTAACAAGATATCGATAATATGCTTTTCAATGTACAGGAAATATACTTACCTTGTATCGGTAATATTCTTTACAGTGCACCGATAATACATTTGATCAGAGACATCTCTAGTTTTATAATATATCGGTAATACACTAAACAATTTACCAGTAATTAACTTCAAACGGCTAATATGCCTTACAATATATTGAATGAATACTTCATAAGTATAATTTCTGGAAGTCCTTTCTTGGTACCTTGAAACATTAATTAGAGACACGGAATACTTCAGCCAATCCTGACCCGGATGTAACATAAGAATTTTACCAATACATATTAAGGATCCGGGTTGACAAGATACCTATATTTGTTCCTGGTAGATTATTACCATTAAGACGACTTTTATAAGGAGGTGATTGGTGGACGACTGTCTGTTATCCTGGTGTCAAGTAGTAATAAGGGAAATCACGGCCAGCTTCTACCAACTCTGGTGTTAGAAAAATCACTCAGTTTGCCGAATTTCTTATCAACCATATTAAAAATCGAAATAAAACAATAAATTGATCACACACAAAACGTTAAACAAGTAAAACATGTACTTTCGATTTATGATATGTCAAGATCTTCAACAGATCAATTTTTTAAAATCTTATCGATGTAGGGAAAGTTAAGAAAAGTGTAAACTAACTTTGTATATCCTATTGATAATGGCCCTGTGAAAATGGCATGACATAGAACAATGATGGATAATGATAATATAAAAAGTAAGAATGTTTTCCATGTTTGCGTGTGTGTTAAGTCTGATTCTGGTGTGATTGGGTGTGCTTTATCTTCTACAGATCAGACATGAGCATTGTCGACTGTGACATTTAACATACCCCCATTCTATTTATTATGATTTATACACTGCTTGTCGGAATGTTCTACCCATAAACTCCTTACACGGACCCTCTCAATCAAATATTCCTTCCTCGGCTTCTTAACCGTTCAGACAGACGTGGGGGTACCCTGGCCTGGTCAGATCGGTATGTGGAGTGTAGAGTCGGGGCGGGATTCGGTCAATATTGTCACACCTGGGTCCACCTTGTGTTGACATTTGTGGTACCAGACGTTCACATGAATGCCGAGAGATACTTCAACTGTGTGAATTGTAAAATTTACAATCCCCAATATTTTGACTGTTGACAGGTTTCTGATGCCTAATATAGAAGTGGTTGGTTTGTTATTTATCGGTAAAGGAGTGGAATATTCGGACTGACATAAAGTACATTTACAAGTGGCTTAGGCTTTGTTTTGTTTTTGGTTTTCAAAATGTTTTTCAATATTTTACGCTCTGAAATTAATAATATTGATATATGTGTAGGAAGATGAAACAGGGACTGAGAAATCATTGATAGTCAATCAAAGTTGTATAGAGAAATGTTTTAAATTCCACACTATAAGTTTCGCTAGGGGAGGTCGAAGATTCCGAAAGAAAATGTCAGATTAACTTCCCTTTGTCATCAACTTATTATATCTTAGTGTCACTTCAACATGTCTACGTTAAGGTTATCAGAAGTCTCAAAGTAGTGAACTCATTCAATACAGTCAACAAAATGCAGGCGAGAAGGTTTAGATTTTAAAACGAAGAAAAAAATCATATCTCGATTGTAAAAACAGGAAGCCTTCCCTAATGGAAACTAGTTTGTAAGTTCGGGATTATATAAAGTATATACATCACTGCTTTGTCTCAGGAACGTGGTATAGGGTGTGACCAGTAGTCATAGAAACAACATGTCAATAGAGGCATACTTCGTCCAAAACCAATCATACGAAGGCAAAGTATCTACTAGTCTATAAAAATGCACTTGTTAAAAGAGCGCTAAGAATAAGACATAGAGACAGGGCAAGGTCTCTGTATGGCAGACATCAACAATGTCATTATATGTATAGATAAATGTCAAATCTAAGTAAAGCAGTCAGAACAGAGCTGTGACAAAAGTAACAAGGTAGTGTAACGAATGTTGCATGTACAAAAGGCACAAGGCATTGTAACGAGTGATGCTTGTACAAAAGGCACAAGGCATTGTAACGAATGTTGCTTGTACAAAATGCGCAAGGCATTGTAACGAGTGATGCTTGTACAAAAGGCACAAGGCATTGTAAAGTAGTCAGAACAGAGCTGTGACAAAAGTAACAAGGTAGTGTAATGAATGTTGCATGTACAAAAGGCACAAGGCATTGTAACGAGTGATGCTTGTACAAAAGGCACAAGGCATTGTAACGAATGTTGCTTGTACAAAATGCGCAAGGCATTGTAACGAGTGATGCTTGTACAAAAGGCACAAGGCAGGGTAACGAGTGATGCTTGTACAAAAGGCACAAGGCATTGTAAAGAGTGATGCTTGTACAAAAGTAACAAGGCAGTGTAACGAATGTTGCTTGTACAAAAGGTACAAGGCATTGTAACGAGTGATGCTTGTACAAAAGGCACAAGGCATTGTAACGAATGTTGCTTGTACAAAAGGCGCAAGGCATTGTAACGAAATGTTGCTCGTACAAAAGGCACAAGGCATTGTAACGAATGTTGCTTGTACAAAAGGCACAAGGCAGTGGAACGAATGTTGCTTGAACAAAAGGAACAGGGCATTGTAACGAGTGATGCTTGTACAAAAGGCACAAGGCATTGTAAAGAGTGATGCTTGTACAAAAGTAACGAGGCATTGTAACGAGTAATGCATGTACAAATGGCACAAGGCATTGTAATGAATATTTCTTCTACACATGACTGTTCATTTCCTGGAGATAATTACTTATTTTATTTTTGTGTGTAAACGTGTTGTCAACATTTAACCAAAAAAAAAAAGGAATCACAGGAATTTTAATGTAAATGCTGTTCAAAAATTACAGTATACTGAGAGGATGGAATGTGTGATTGATATATTTTTCTGGTGCATTGGGACATCACAAAACAATTAAGTATCCTTTTAACAGAACACAAATAAATCTTTCGCCTGCATTAATAAGGGAAAAAGCATCGTGACATGTTAGTTTGTCGTTTCATCCTCAATCTGACATTTAATAGAAGGAGTAATTCTTCAAGGTACATGTCCAATACTGTTTAACATAAAAACTTGATTAAATCGTGACAAGAGCGGATGTAAACTATTCCATGAAAACATATCAAAGCAAAGCATTTGTCGGTGGTTTTCATTGGTCATTTTGACCACCAATACACGATGGGGACATTAACTTATCTGCCAGATACATCTACGGGTTTTCGAGACTTAAACGACTATGTTAATATACAGTCGAATGACAATCGGATTGTGATAAATGTCAGACAACAATAAAACGAATACCTAAACAGTTCTATATATCATGCCAAATAACAATATATATCTATATATGTTGATTGCAAATTTGCGCTTTGTCCTGTTACATTGCTTTGGATAGGTTAGCAGAAGCATTTGTCACTGTTGTTTGCACGAAAAGTCGGATTTGCGTTTTCGTATTTAAAAAAAAGTTAAAATAATCGAAGAAATAAAAAACGAATTTGAGATACGTTTGTAGAAACTCAGAATTATTGACATTATCCAAGAATAATAGTAAAAATGATAACAGTCATGTTTCCATTTTAAGAATTACAGAGCAATGTGTTGTTCTAGTGGATATAAGTAGATACAGTTCGTACCTTCAGCTAGAAAATTAACTGTCATTTACTTTGTTTAAAGTGAGTATTTCTTTAAAGTATCAGCTATATGAACTCTAGACGAGGACTTCAGATGAATTAATCAACTATTTACTGGATGGACCTAAACATGTTTACCAATACTAGTGTAAATCAGTGGTTGCTGGACTACACTATTTAGTGATGTAAACCTTGTGTTAGATATTGTTTTTTCTAATATCTATACTGTATAGAATAAGTAGTGGTAGAATAGTTTATAATATCAAATAAGATCTATAACAAAATAAATAAACAGTATATATCTGATAATGAATTAAGCTGAACTGTCTCTCTAAGACTCGCCATGAATGCGTTTCATAGCATAATTATCATCTTGAAGACAGTAAGTTCCCAAACATGCTGTTATAGTCTGTATGACATGACTAGAGAGATTACTACCGCAGTATATCCTTGGTTACATTATGTTAACTATTATGTAAATCGGCCATTAAACTTCATTCTATTGTAGGATATTTGAAAAGGATAAAAAAAAGTACCATATAATAGAAACAAGACACAAAAAAGATAAATATTCTGAATATACTGACAAGAGGTTTAAATCCATTTGTCTTTGATTTTAATCTTTGATCAAACTAAGTTATTGCACAGAAAGTCTTTTAAACAGGGTTCGACTACGTGTTTAGATATGTGTTCTCTCGTTTGTAGAAGTCTGATTCAGGATAAATGTCAATTTTCTCAAGTTCATAATGGACATGTTTCTGTTTGTCGTTCACTAAAATTAATATTTTCAAAATGTTTCCAATATGTTCATCGCATCTTAATTCCACGTCACATAATATTTACACATTTAGATGGATCTAGATAAAGGACAGATACTTAAGCGTTTTCTGTCTGACTATACGATTAAATGGTATTTGAATTCATTCTAATCGTCTTGGTTTTATCAATGTCTGTTCCAGGAGTCCTAGAAGGATAAAACAGCTACACAATCCAGTTTGGTGTTTTATTTGGCATTACCCTATCAGTCTTTGAATTTGTATCGAAAGTTGCTATTATTACCAATATTTTATGGATTGTGATCCATTTGTATGTTTATGGATGAAATCTTGAACATGGGATGGTATTAACTTAGAGTTTGGTTGTTAATATCAGAAAGCACAAACCCTAATATAACATTTGCCAGACTAATAATGTCGTTTTAGATATATTTCTATAAAATGACGTTCTTACTTTTGGAACTTCAAACACTATTCAACAATATGACACATCATGTGCATTTTATTGTCGGCAATTCCGAGTCGGTTTTTACATAAACTAATAATTAAATTCCAGGTTCGAAAAACACCGGTATCAGGGAAACACAATATAACACCAGCTATTTCATTCTGACTACAAGTCAAGGCGTGGTCTACCTACAGCGTGGTGGGAATCCCGTCTCTTTAGTGGCCATTTAAACTTTAAATAGCTTTTATGACGTATTTCAATTTCTCAGTTGACCGGTCCACCTCAAGTAAATTAAATATTTGACTTGTTACTATAAATAAACAAATATCCGGGTCATCCTTCAATCCGAGAATCCGTAACATCTGGAAACATGTCAAATATCACGTCACCTGGTGACGTCATTAAGTTACATAACCATGACTCGGTGAAAATGAAGTTTTGATATTTCACCGTGAAATAATTCACATTCAGAAGTTACTATTGTCGCTGAGATAGGTAAGGATGATTACAGTCACAACAGATTTAATGTGATCTACGTGTAAACCATTGTATGTAACCTATACTGTTTTCTGCATATCTGCTTTTGTCCAGTAAAAATATCTTTCACAAGTTTAGGTGGAAATATCTCTTACTTTTTTTAATGTTGTCTTCACACGCCCTTTGTTAATAGAGAAATATTTGACATATATAAGTATGTGATGATATAATGGTATTTAATGTTCCTGGGTTCTCCTTGCTCTTAAAGTGAACAGGAAGATTTAATCTCAACTTAAGGCTTGGAGCTTATCGAAACGTATTCGCTACGAATATATAAAGATATAATATAAAATAGCCTCCTCTCCATTTTCTAGTTAGATATATTGTAAACCTCAGTATCGCTTTTATAATTCATATCTTCAGAAGATCAGTTTGTAAATTTGTTGCATTAGGGACGGTTATATGTCATGTACATATAATTATTTTCCAGGTGATGTAAAAAGGTGTTTTTCAGATGACAACGATTAAGAAGTTGATTTATAAGAATGTACTAGATAAACTAGCTATAATTATTCAAGTGAAACCTAATGTAATTCAAACAAGCACATACACGTGTATGGTATGTTAATACACTGTTATATAATCTGGACTTTCCGTTGGGTTTAACCAGTTTAGGAAGAGGGAAGTAGTCTTCTATGTCAATCGAGAAATCATAATAAGATGTTTGTAAGGTCAACAATGTGGAATTCAGATTCATACATCACCATTTATGTCGAATCAGCTATAAGCTGGCTACCCAATATTGTCACCAACAAAATAGATTGATTTTTAGAAATTAAAAGTTTTATTTATATTTCCTATCAAACACGAAAAACGTGGATTCTTGAAATAACTAGGTAACAGGTGTGATTTGGTCCCCTCAGAATCATTACATGGTATAGGGTGTGTCACCACTCAATAGTTTTTTTTACAAAAAGTGATGTATATAGTATAACATTAGTGATATATATATAGTATTACAAAATGTTATTATGTTGTGTATATAGTATAACATTAGTGATATGTATAGTATTACAAAATGTTATTATGTTGTGTATATAGTATAACATTAGTGATATATATATAGTATTACAAAATGTTATTATGTTGTGTAGATAGTAAAACATTAGTGATATGCATAGTATTACAAAATGTTATTATGTTGTGTATATAGTATAACATTAGTGATATGTATAGTATTACAAAATGTTATTATGTTGTGTATATAGTATAACATTAGTGATATGTATAGTATTACAAAATGTTATGTTGTGTATATAGTATAACATTAGTGATATGTATAGTATTACAAAATGTTATTATGTTGTGTAGATATAAAACATTAGTGATATGTATAGTATTACAAAATGTTATTATGTTGTGTATATAGTATAACATTAGTGATATGTATAGTATTACAAAATGTTATTATGTTGTGTATATAGTATAACATTAGTGATATGTATAGTATTACAAAATGTTATGTTGTGTATATAGTATAACATTAGTGATATATATATAGTATTACAAAATGTTATTATGTTGCATAACAAAAAGTTATTTTTATAGTATAACAAAACGTGTTAGTGTAAATAAGACATGACAGGTGCTTTACAATTGTCAGTAATTTGACACGACCATCCTGCTGAAGAAGTGACCAAAGTTGACGTTAACGTGAACAGATCAGAATATGGATAACGGTCAGGTACTGATTAATATCTTAGGATTCCTCGACACGGGGGTCAATTCCTTACTTTTGTTTGTACTTTGCGGAAACCACAAAGTGTTCTCTGGGATTATTCTTCATTCTTCCTTAAACCTTTTTTATTTACTCTGGTGTTTAAATATAAATGTGTGATGATATAAATATTAAGTATATATGATCACAAACACAAAATTTTAGCCTTTTCTCAATATATAACCGATACCTTGTATGCCGAGTGTCAATAACAAAATGCCAGCTTGTGAAAGTTCGTGTAGGACATTGGCATTCCATTGGTTTGTAACAACATAGGGAGTGAATACCATTACACTATCTCGTGATTGTATAGGTGTATGCACTCATAACACATTGACCCGATCAACATACAACAATTCCATCCTACTTCGCCGAAAACAAAAGACAGATGATAGATGCAAAAATAACAGGAAGAGTGTTAAACTAAACGGAATATTCAAAAACAAAAACAAAAAATGCCATTTAAACTGCATCAGCAACACCACAGCAATATCTATATCTAATTATAAAAACCAACCTTCTGAAAGTATCAGCACCACCAACTACAGTTAAAAATTGATAGGAACACTGATTGTCACAGAATTAATAAGACAAAAACAATGTAACAGAAATGGGAAAAACGGAACAGCATCTATCACACAGAAGGGCACTGGAAACATACATGTGTTGAAGCATGGAGTAGATTTGTAGAAAATAGCCATTTTTAACTCCTACTTTGTTACAGGAGACAAACATCTGTCATACAGTATATAACGAGATTAGTGTATACATCACTGACAAAAATAAGGCATGTTTTTAGTTTGGCTATTTATTTACACAAAGTTCAATTAGGTCATTAACACCTGGAGGCAGTAAATGTTGATTTTATGGTCTATAAAGTTCCTTAAGTGTTTTCCCTCAAACATCCTGTCAACATGTTGACAGTGAACAAGAAACTTTTATCGTACAGGTTGACGAAGAACTTTTTATCAATGACAACATTTATGTGGAAATCAATAACAATTTGATTCCAAGACTGCCATTTGTAATAACAGAAATGTAATGGATTGTGAGTTTATTGATGGAACAGATTCCTATCCACATCCTAAACAAAATACCTTATTAAAACAACATTGTGATGGATTATAGTGACTGTTAAAGTCTTGGTCCTGGAATACCGCTCACCCCACGAGTCGGTAACATGATGTTTTAAGCATTAAGTGGGCTTATCAACAGGTATCTCGGTATACCACGTGTACAACACAATATTGTGATAACAACTTATGGTACATACCAACAAACCAAGGAGTTTCACTATCTAGGGTCCATGTCCGTCAGGCATGTATTACTGGCCAACACGATGTATCAATTAATTCGGGACATGTTTAATACACAATGACCACCACAGAGTCTCATCTCACTGGGGTTAGTATGTATAAGTTTTTTCCAAAGACTGACCACCACAGAGTCTCATCTCACTGGTGTCAGTATGTATAAGGTATTCCAAATACTTAACACCACAGAGTCTCATCTCACTGGGGTCAGTATGTATAAGGTATTCCAAAGGCTGACCACCACAGAGTCTCATCTCACTGGGGTCATTATGTATAAGGTATTCCAAAGGCTGACCACCACAGAGTCTCATCTCACTGGGGTCAGTATGTATAAGGTATTCCAAAGACTGACCACCACAGAGTCTCATCTCACTGGGGTTAGTATGTATAAGGTATTCCAAAGGCTGACCACCACAGAGTCTCATCTCACTGGGGTCATTATGTATAAGGTATTCCAAAGACTGACCACCACAGAGTCTCATCTCATAGGGTCCATGTAAATTGGACATGTTTTACAAAGACGGACCTCAAGGAAGTCTCACCACTTATTGTCTATTGCACATGTTTGATCCAGGCTGATTTAATCATGGTTTGCTAAAATCATTGACTATTTTCTATAAAGATGCATAATAATCTGACAAATGTCATAAACCTGATTTGATACAACAAATATGCACTGAACATCCTGAAATTGAAATTAATAAGATAAAGAAGAATTTCGAAAGTGATAAATTTATCAAAAAAAACCTATCATCAAAAATATCAAACTCAGTCAACTGTGATGTAATTTCAATATTGATATTTCATGTACTGCACACTTATACATGTAGGTGTGTATTTGCTATCATTTGTCCTCGTTCAACATTGTCACAGTTACGTAAGAGCCAGTCCTTAAATACGAAATAAACGAGGACGATCAAGTGTGTTGTCACATACCTGTTTCACTCTTGTCTAAATCTCCTGAAATGGATATCACCAAGATCATATTTAACACGATGTATGTAATAGGTGATTCTAGAGCTAGTATCTAATTAGATTCATGTGATGTTAACATTTTGGAGAATTAGATAATATCTGAGAAACACGTCTTTATTTACATAACAATTATCTGGCTGTGGTCCTATACGACGACAATCCTCTACTACTTTTCAATTTACTTTAAGAAATATGTAATTGGGAGTTTGTCTATAAAATCTGACAATTCTTTCGATCACTTCAGAATTTTCTCAGTCGCCTCCTAGGCTTCAAACATTAGACCCTTAGCATCACTGACAGTTGTATGATGCGCCTTGTTTGGGTTCTACTTATCTAGATTTAAATTTGTATTTTTTGTTGTTACAGTCGTAGTTGGCGTTATACTTGACAACTGACAATTTTATTTTATTAAGAATATAAGTGTTGAATTCACTACAAAATGCATTGTCCTTTAAACTTGTGCTAAATTCCAGTTAACATTGTTCAATTTGTTGGTGTCTGGAATCCAATCCTTATTTTAGGATCCGTCGAAAAACTAATATTGGTTTCTACAGTGCGGTTTCTTTCTTCTAGCATCTATATTAAGAATTCTCCCTTTCAATACATAGCATTTAAATAAACATCACCTTAAGATCAGTACATAATGAAAGCTTGTTTTGTCTAGGAATTAGGTCGTGTGGCCATTCTCTAAGGTCACCAGCTGACTAACACTGGACATACTGCTAGACCTCACGTGATTCATGGCTGACAAAACCATATGACATGTGATCTTAAAGTCTTAAAGAACCCAACCGATTCCAGCTTTTTTAAAATAAAAAATCAGTACAAAACAATTGAAAATGAACGTGTAAGCGAATTTTTTAAGTGAATTTATTTACAGTATATCTACTTAAGACACATTGAATAAACTATTATGATAACTTTATCTAGATATAAAATAAAAACTGGTGTGAGTGCGTGAAGGTCACTTACCATACTTACCCATACTTAGTATATGCCGTTTAAAGATTCCTGATATTAAACCGTCACATTTATGAACGGATTTTATATTTTGCTTCATATTCTACTTTGTTAACGATTTTGACTGAAAGCGTCGAAAAAGATCCAGAGTTACTACAGATGTATCTTACAATGAAGTAATATACCTGCATATGAAAGTGACAGTGTTTCTTGAATTATGGGGCTGGTGAACCTCCTCGTCATTTTACTTTTCTTTCGATCACTTTGATTTTGCTCATACGCTTCCTAGGTTACAAAATTTAATGTCGTGGCATCACGGACGAGTTCTTTAAGTATAAAACAGCTATATGACACAGTCTAATTCATTATTTGACTGTACTGTGCCTAATTATGAAGTTGAATTTATAACGAACCGAGAACACGTTAACTAGTCTCTACAATGCAGTCTATATCTTAACATCTCCGATTCATGGAATAGTATTATAGAAACAGTAACGGGGACATAAAAACAGTAATAGTCTTATTGATTTAAAGTGTTTGTTTAACTATTCATGATACTTATATAGTGACGTAATATTCAATTGAAATATCCCTGCACCTGGTTTTTAGATAGATATCGATCACGAACAGCGTATTTTCAGTTCGTTTGCAAATAAAACAAACAAAAAAATAAATAAAATAAGTTGAGAAAAGAAGTTAACAAACACAGCATTGATATTGGCTACGAATTAACCACGAAGTTGAGTACAGAATGGTAACATTTGCTTGACCCGCTGGTTGTTTATAGTATCATAGCTATCAACAATGTGATCTAGACACACGCCTATAATTTTGTACAAGTCTTTACCTATAGATCAGAAGACATTGAAAGTGTTTCTATATAGGGTTCCATTGACCAGTCAAGACCACTTTCTCAGTTCACTATTTGTAAAACACTTTCTACCTTTATTAGGAGTATTGATTTAGGGTTGGAGTAACTACAAATAGATGTTCAAGTACACACTATTCATTCATACATTTGATATGTTGTTGTTTATACAGCATTTTAATTTGTGTGTTTCAGACGGTAACAACTCAATAAGTCAACACACGAAGAGCTGGGCTTCTATGTGGAGTGGGACACAGATCTTCAGCCTTCACTAGGGCCAATAGGGTTTAGCATAGTGGACCAAATATCAGACAAGTGCTTAACTGAAACAAGCTGAGTGCAATGAAAACGTCTCTAGAAAATAATCGAAGGATCGAGAGTCAGAATTTCTCTTCTTCTAAAAAGATTCACAAAAATAAAAACAGAAAGAGAAAAGTATCAGACGAGAAATGTCCAAATGTGTGTGATAATCCCTACGATAAAAGTAGAATTGGCCAATCTAATCCTACCAAAAAGGTTCTGATGATGTGTAGTTCTGTGACAGACACGCACATTGAGACCAGTTCCGTTAATAAACTAATATCACTACCTCCTATAAAACTTAGCGGAATGGAAAACCCTAGTGTTAACCTTCACAGACGGGCTCCGTGCCTTCTATGTGACGTCACAAACAGTTCGAAGTGTTTCCGGAATGTACCTGACAAAAGTTATCGATTAACCAATACGGGCCGAGGTGTATTGGGGAGTAGGTGCCGTGAGCATATAAAAGTCGAGAACGGCTCGATACACGTTAGACTTAGCGATACCGCCGACTACGATACACCTAGCTATAACACAGGTAACCTGCTACCACCTTTGATAATGTCTTCTTTGAAGCTCGACAACAGACATGATATGGCTGCCAATGATCATGTTCGGCACCATCTTAAACGACAGGAACAGTGGATACACACGGAACGTCTCAAGAACTGGAGACGAACAAATGGAAATAGAATTGCAAGGAGACCAGCTTACCAACACAGTTCATCGTCCGGACAAAAATCCGATGTGAACAGCGGCAATTCTGCTGACAGTCTTCATACACAGTCTTCATCATCGTCCGAACCTCATCATCCCGTCGTGGAGGAGATGGACGAGGAGCAGAGAGAGGCAATTGATAAATGTCTTCGATGGATGGAACATCTTCCAAAGAAGTTTTCCGGAATGCATATAATTGTTCCAGCACCGGAAAATACAGACCAATCTTGAGTGCTATGTTAAGCTTACGGAGAACTTGCATTGAACAAAAATACGTTGGAAAAGATTCCAACACAGATTTTGGCCATCTTTGGTGCTGACGGCGTTTTTGCTGGCTTCGACAGCAGAAGCTAGAACTGTTTTTGTGTCTTAAGCTGATTGAGAGACACAATTTGCATGAGTCTTCGTGACCATGCAATGCTGTATTCCGTAACAATACACTGCCTACACCAAATTCGAGATCAGATCTGGTGAAAACAGAACGTATAATGCTACAGATACGTCTACGGAACTTTTGCCAAATATGGAGCAATCAGGACTACGAACCTGCATGCTTAATACGAATATTAATATGTGTTAATAAAGACTTGAAGGACAAAGGACTTGATGTAAAGATGTGTTAAAAGAGGACATGGAGGATGCTAGACTAGCCGTGAATGCGTGTTAAAGAGGATTTTGATGATGAGGAACTATATGTAAATACGTGTTTAAGAGGAGAACGAGGGACTAACTTTATTTATATGTACCACAATGTGTTCATCATACTATCGATAAAACATTCCGCTGCCAACTAATGTGACTTCCTGTTTAGGAAGGACTGAACAAGTGGTGTGTTCCGCACGTGCCAAGACAGGTTGACCACGACGTAGGAGAACTGTCATAGCAATCAGTTTTCTGACAATGCTTCATTAACTATTTCCATTACGTTTGTACACTTAAACTATATGAAATTCTAATTTTCCGTAAAACGTAGATATTTCATTTTTAGAGATAATTTCTGCTTGATTCGAATTCAATACTTTGTCTTGAAATCTAAGCCTTAGAATAACAGGAAATATAATCTGTTGGAAAAAAATGCAAAAATGTCTAATTGAACTTCATTACTTATTTCTGATATTATAAACACTTATTTGTGATCAAATGTCATTGTCATTCATCAAACCTCGGTATGTGCTATTTATCTGTGATATACAAAGATACTGTGATATATGTTATTACCGTTGTATATTAAAACAATCTGGACTATATCAATTTGTGTTCGACTCCGTATCTTTACGCCTGGTGCCTCACGAGATCTAGGTTCATGATATCATGAACGGTCAAAACAAATTGCCTGTAATCTAAACAATGTATCAGCCGAACTCCAGTAGAACAAAACCACCGCTTATGTCAGTTATGTACTAATCACCGTAAAATGTTTAAAGTATCATATTATCATAAATGTATACAGTAGAAACAATCTTGATCTGAAATGAGTTTTTGGACAAATTGTGCGGGGTTGGAACGGGTATGGGAAACAATATTGATATAACCATGGGGAATTTCTACATTAATGATTTGTCTTTTATTGCGATTTGGTTCAAATGTCATAATTATGAGAGAAGGTGTATGATTCTTAGCGTTTGTATCAGGCCAAGTTTGTCATAAAAGTAATCAAACAAATTTGCCGATGAAAACAGCGAGTGACATTTTTGTTTATTATAACACAATCGGTAAGAAACGAACCGATACTACTTAAATAATGTCATTGTACATTTGTGTTGGTTTATCTTTAAAACAAAAATATGGATTACCAATTGAATGTTTTCTCCAAGTAGAGAAAATTACAGATAACACTGGACCAGAGATTCTATATATATAAATGTATCAACGTTAATAACATTCCAATGCTGTCTATAGTTAAGTGTTGGATCGAGGTGTATTACGTTACTGGAATATACATTTAAATTTACCTGTATGGAAAGGCCACAGGTATACCACGGTGTCTTACAACCGTGATTAACCCTTAGCGTCCGTCTGTTTGTAAACAAACAGAAGCCGCACATAAGGTGTCGCCACGGTCGATCGGTCAACGTCAAGGGTGGTAGAAATGTTTATTTGGGATGTCCATCTAGGTGTTAAGTGTTTCCATGGAAATATCGATTTTTGTGCATGTATACAAAAAAGCATTATCACAAGGCAAAATATACGACCAAACGTATGCAGACTACCACTTTTCTATCGAAAACGACAACATCTATTAACCTAGATATCGATCTGTATAAACCTATATATCGACCATCGAACGCTGAAGCGAGAAAACATATTAATCTTCAAAGAGATGAAAACATTGCAGCTCCCTGTGTTTATATAACCAAACAGTTGGACTTTGATAATAGCTTCGCAGTTCCGTATGCATAACTTGTAATTCTTCCTTTCGATTAAAAAAATCAATGTTCTAATGTGCTGTTTCTTCAACCTGGAACGTGGGATCTGTTATCAACTGTAATGATAACCTTTGGTATCACATTTCAAAACGGATTTTTTTCTTTTAATGAATTTTGATATCTGAAAACGCCATCTGAGATAAATTCATCTTTACTTTTTATGATTTTCATTATTATAAAAGGAGAATTATTTTGTACACCACAAAAAAAAAAAAAAAAACATTTCAACAGAATCATAATCGAAATTCACACTCAATAAGGCTTGGCAAAAATATGAATAAGGAAATGTTGACAAAGAGACTCCAGGAACGTGTCAGGAGATTCGAAAGCGTAAGCCACTCATCTTTCTCAATATCCACTGTTTAATACGTAAATCAATCAAACCCTAGCTTCTATTCCGACATTGGTATTTCTGCCCCAAATTCTAACATAAATAACTGTAATTCGTTGATAATAAAATTCTACTTCGGACAGATGTACAAGTAGACCACAGTATGATACTTAAGATCTGAAGAGTCAATGAAGAACATCCAGGTGAACGACATAGACCACTAATATTAAATGATATCTCTTCTTCCTTATTCCCACTGATAAGGTAAAGACACTCCAAATTTTAACAATAATACTTCAGATATATACGTTCACGGAATTTATACGTCTGTTGTATTTAAATCATGGGAATAAACTACAGAAGTGTATTCACGCTTAATTTGAACAAACGGGGAAAGGTGAAGAAAGGGGAACCAGGACATTTTTGTGTTATCATAAATATGTGGCTTTTATTGAGCACCATACATTACTAACTTCATATTAATATGGTTGGTCGGTACTCTTTGGATAAGGTGTAGAAGAGTAAGTCCTATATTTCCATCTATTCGCCCTAAATGTTTGAACATGAACAAATGCCTCTATAATCAACTTGTGGATCTGCTTGGTCTTTTTCGAACAACACAATTACAAAGAAACAGAAAAAGTGTGTTTTACATTCTTTGTTTTAATTGGTCTTGTAGTTTCAAATGAAACACCGTTTCAAAAACAACACAAACCTCTGTTTTATAATATCCAGTCTTTTGACAATGTAAAGGCCTGACACTAGAAAGGGCAGTAAAGAGTTATGCAGTGCGGTAAAGTGAACTGAGTCGTCTGTCGTCGTTAGGTAACCTTTCGTGAGATCGACAGATAATTACACCTATATATGTAGTGTGTTATGCGGTACATTAAGGCCAGCCGGCCTTGGTCCGGGTACAAATACCCGATACACCTGTTCCCGCGTATTCATGGAGCTTTCAGTCAACCAGTCATTGGCTTAATAACTTTCTATTGTCTACGGAAATAATGAGCTCTGATTAAAATGGAGAGAGACGGATAATAAAAGTATTTAAACGGCTCGTTTGTGACTTATCTAAATATCTGTTATTATTTCACTTCTATGCCTTACGAAGGTTTGATTTAATTGGCTGTGCTTGTTTCGTGAGAAGAGGTAACTAAAACTTAGGTAGAATTCCAATTCCATACAGTGTCTTGATATATTGCTATAATAAACCTTGTGTAACTTTGTACCAACCTGGTAGGTCCGAATTCGTATATATTGAACTTACTTATCGATGATTATGTTCAAAACGTTTGTTAAACAGCCTGTTATTTTCTGTAAACGATTTGAAAACTTTTTTCAATAACAACAATTAAATACAATCATTTTACCATAATCATAATCCAAACCTAACTTTATTTAAACTAGGGCAAAATATAAAGAAAAGAAAAAAAATCACATGGAGTATCTCGAAGGACAATGAGAATATAACCAAATGTTCAGAATGAGTAGTCGTCGTCTGCTTCATCGAACAGGCCCTTTAATATCGAATCAGCTGCAAACTGTTAATACCATAGGGTGAGGGTGCAGGAATGTTGCTTTCCAGAAATAGGAAATTCACAATAGGGTAATTGAAACCATTACGCTTATCATATAGCTTGGTGGAAAGCTGTCCATGTTCGTTTCATTCTAAATAAAAAAGACCGAGATAAGTGGCTGATGTAGAAGAGTCTGTTGAGTCCTTGACTTCCAGTTCTGGTAGATATATAGGATGAATGTAATCAATGAATCTCCTGTTATATAAAGACAAGACGTCATCAATATATCTGCAAGTGAAAAGTAAACGACTTGCACGATATTTGTTACCTGTTTAGATAATGTCTTCGATAAATTCAGCCTCGTATGAAAATAAAAACAAGTCAGCCAGCAGAGGGGCGCTGTTAGTTCCTATCAATAGTCTGTTGGAAGAACTCGATGAAGACGTTGTCAACCTGAAACTCGATCATTTTTTTATGATTTCATCCTCCGTATGTATTGGACGTATTTAGTACAGTCCGCAACCATGTAATTATACCTCCGTTCACCTTTCTTGGAAAAGGAAGTTCTTATCAATATCGAAATGTACTATCCATTTTGCAAGATTGTTTCAAATCAAATAGAAATAAACTGCAGTCACTGTACAAGGACAAAAATGAAGTACAATGTTGATTCGAAAGAACACAATATGGAGTAAGTAAACAGAAACTGACAACTGGTTAAGTGAAACAGTGCATTAAAGTCTATGAGTTATTACGTTGTCTAGAATATTTGACATCATAAATATAATAAAACTAGTTTTCCTGCCTCTATTAAGTAAAAAAATATTCTACTACTTAAGCCCGTGGCCGTTGAATGCTAGAGCCATAAGTATTGAAATATTCAATACAATGTGAAAATACAACGTTTCGACAATGCTCTCTTTATCATAAATAGGATACCACTTTTAGAAGTTCCACACCAGTGAATCAAACATTTCGTTGTTTTGAAATGATAATATTTATGTCTAGCGGAATGTTTGTATTTATTCACATGATCTCACACAAATGATCGTCTCAACATATTTTCCCATAAGAGGGCAGAGCTTTGCACTTGGTATATGTACCTTGACATGATAGCTAACCAATCGTATGAACGATCAACATTTGATGATATGGGTCTCACATCTTTCTCAGATTTGCTATTAACGGGATAAAACTACTTAAAACGCTACATAATACTGCCTTTACCCACAATTGATTGTGGACTGATTTTCACACGTTTAACATCTTTATCAAACAACAATAATACCATGGCCTTTAAATGTAGGCACAATATAACATTCAATACAACATAAATACCACAGATCGCTGTAGTTCACACGCTTTAGCGCCATCTACTAACACACTGCGCCACCTACCGTCATATATATCTCTCTTATATCGCCTGATTATATGCCATACGTGTTTATAGATTCCATGGACTGTATGTAACAGTATACCTGTTTGTAGCTGAAGTTTTAATGGGTTAACGGTCTGTTCATTACACCAGAAATTATCCACCATGATTTTTGTTTGACAAAGGAACAATACCAAGTTTGATCTGATGATGGTAGCAGATATAACTTGATGTTTTCAAACATACAAATCCAATTCTAACTTGTAAATTTGAAATTATTTAGCATTACTATATTTGGAGAGGGAATCACTGTGATAGGCACATACATAGACACTACTGGCTGTCTAGAACTGTCAATGTTAAAGTACGGAATGATAACGTCAAATCAAATGTGACTTTTTTTAATCCAGACGTTCTTAGGATGTATTACAACAGTACACCCTCTCGTTTTATAGAGATATTACAGCAGTATACCCTCTCGTTTTATAGATATATTACAACAGTATACCCACTCGTTTTATAGATATATTACCGCAGTATACCCTCTCGTTTTATAGATATATTACAACAGTATACTCTCTTGTTTAATAGATATATTACAAAAGTATACTCTCTTGTTTAATAGATATATTACAACAGTATAGACACTAATTTTATAGAGATATCACAACAGTATACCATCTCGTTTTATAGAGATATTACAACATTATACCCTGTTCTTTTATAGATATAATACAACATTATACCCACTCGTTTTATAGAGATATTACAGCAGTATACCCTCTCGTTTTATAGATATATTACAACAGTATAGACACTCGTTTTATAGATATATTACAACAGTATAGACACTAGTTTTATAGATATATTACAACAGCATACCCATTCGTTTTATAGAGATATTACAGCAGTATACCCTCTCGTTTTATAGATATATTACAACAGTATAGACACTCGTTTTATAGATATATTACAACAGTATAGACACTAGTTTTATAGATATATTACAACTGTATACTCACTCGTTTTATAGAGATATTACAGCAGTAAACCCTCTCGGTATATAGATATATTACAACAGTATACTCTCTTGTTTAATAGATATATTACAGCAGTATACCCACTCGTTTTATAGATATATTACAGCAGTATACCCACTCGTTTTATAGATATATTACAACAGTATAGACACTCGTTTTATAGATATATTACAACAGTATAGACACTAGTTTTATAGATATATTACAACCGTATACTCACTCGTTTTATAGATATGTTACAACAGTATACCCTCTCGTTTTATAGATATATTACAACAGTATACTCTCTTGTTTAATAGATATATTACAGCAGTATACCCACTCGTTTTATAGATATATTACAACAGTATACTCTCTTGTTTAATAGATATATTACAGCAGTATACCCACTCGTTTTATAGATATATTACAACAGTATAGACACTAGTTTTATAGATATATTACAACCGTAGACTCACTCGTTTTATAGATATGTTACAACAGTATACCCTCTCGTTTTATAGATATATTACAACAGTATACTCTCTTGTTTAATAGATATATTACAGCAGTATACCCACTCGTTTTATAGATATATTACAGCAGTATACCCACTCGTTTTATAGATATATTACAACAGTATAGTTTTACAACAGTATAGTAGTTTTATAGATATATTACAACAGTATAGACACTCGTTTTATAGATATATTACAACAGTATAGACACTCGTTTTATAGATATATTACAACACTATACTCTCTCGTTTTATAGATATATTACAACAGTATACCCTACGGTTTAGATATATTGTTACAGACTATAATTGTAACGTTGATAAACTTTCACATCAAAAGTTTTTGACAGATAATTTCTTCAAAAAAATAGTCTATGGTGCATCTATCATTGCTATTATTAAGGCAAGGACGACTCAGCATAACCAGGTAAACTATGGGATCTGTTCGGAATATAATCTAACACAAACTGTGGTTCATTTCACTGGCAGGTATATTTACACTTTTTTGGTCCGATAGGTTGGTATGTAATGAACAAGTACAGGTCATATATGGAAATATTTACAATATATGCAATATAAAAGACACAGAGCTCTTTCTTTCCATGTTTGTTCCCAGTGTGTGTTTTAGTCACATACGACATAAGTTATAAGTAAATACTAGATACTTTCATTTCGTAATCTGGTATGATATATAAATCAGATCACGTGCGTCATTGCATGTCATACCATGGAAACCTAGAGGTATGCACTTACTTTCACACCTGATGAAGGGATATTTCACATGGGCTGTCTTACATTTTGAACTTGTCCCATTAAAAAGCATATCACTTTGACAAACCGAAGACATCTCAGTATTCTAATTATCATCCATACTAGTGTTACCAAGAATCGTTCACCTAATCCAGATGGGAAAATGTCATTATCTATTCCTTCATCCAATAGTTCAGTTGTTTTGTATCAGATTACGTGTTATTTACATCTGTCGTATTGATCACATTTTATCCTTTTTATATATAATCCCATTAAAAGAAATATCACAAAATTCGTATATATAATTACATTTTACAATGCGTATTCCTTACAAAGACATGCTTCTACAAACCGAACAAACTCAAAATGTTTTAATCCTTTCATGTCATTTTTTTTCCTGTCTTCATTTCATCAAAGAATGTTTATACAGTTCTTACTGGAAGTTTAAATTGTCCCCATCTGTTCAAAAATATATTTTCTATTGAATAAGTAAAAAATGATAACAAAATATCGAGAACCCAATGCCTAATGACCGTCACGAATTTTGTTGAGTCACTGTTTCGTTAAGGTCAAACAAATTAATGAGATAAACGGTCCCGATTTTTTATGGTTTGTATAGAAAGGAAATTCACTACGTCAGTAGACAGTGCTAGTCTGACAGTTAACGTCCTATTCTGTTTGATAAAAGTCACTCCATACCATAATTCATCATCTTTTATGTAGTGAATAATGTCTATTCGACAGTATTATCAACAAAGATCTCTTAAACGATAAAAAATGGCTCTCTGTTGACATTCAAGTCTCCTAGTACAAAAATATTATATAAGTACTGTCATCGTGGATATTTTCGTCGGTATTTCTATCACGTTTTAATAATCAACGCCTGCTGCAGTTACGTACCAGAACAATAATACTAAAACAATGATAATGTAATCGGTAGGGTCAACAGTCAATATTTGACTCAAACCCATACTACATAACTACACAAATAAATCCACGAAATACTTTTGACCTCATTATTAAAACTATTTCAAAATTAAGTAAAGCCAATTTTGGAGTATGCTATGAAACATCGTGTTCAATAACTTACTATTACAATCGCCTTCTCCTCACCCTATACTGAGGATTATATTTATGAAATGCTTTTGTGATACAAATTATAAACTGATGATGATGAAATAGATTGTAATTACAAAGGAACATCTGGTCAGAAGATGACCTACATTTCAAAAGATATATGACAACGGGAAAAATTGACAAAAAAGTGTGTCATTCACGATACAATCAAATAATGCATTTATCAATATATATTTATATATATATATATATATATATTTGTTTTGTTATATATATATATAACGTAACAAATAAAATCAAAACAGACAAAAAAAAAACACAAAAAGACAACAAAACGACAACAACAAACACAAAACAAACAAAAAAAACATAAAAAAAGACATTAAAACGACAACAACAAACACAAAACAAACAAAAAAAGCAAACAAAAACACAGCAATAATAAAAACAAAACCAAAAAAAATCATATAAACATATCACCAAATGTAGCCCGAACTTTATGTTAATGAAATCTCGGTCAATTATATTTATATATCAATATATTTAAAAATGATATTTAAACTGCCACGTCTGTAATTTGTAACAAGACACCTGGTACAAGGAAAGCCTGAGAAGGCCTCATTATATGTCCCTTATTTTGCTCTGCGGGAGAATTTGCTACAATTATGACAAAAATTAAGTATATTACAATTCTATAGACATATATGGTTGGCTTTATAATGGAGAACTTGGGCCTATCTCCCTACATGTCGTCAGATAGTGTATATATGATATCTTGATTTTCGTTTAAACTCAATTCGTATTCATTGATTTAACCTTTGCAGCCATTCAAGGTTACCAGAACTATCATGATCCTACGTCCAATAGCGAAGGACAGAATGTAGACTGGTGGAGACACCAAATCGTGTTTACAGTGTATATAATTTAAAGTCACATTCTCTTTGGGGTAAATAATGCAAGCAAATACCCGCAAAACAAAATCACAATTCACACATACTTGTTTGTCATATCGCAACAGAATAGATCCAAATAGGGAAAATGTTTCTTGCTAAATGAAATTAGTAAACATCTATTGCTTTCTGATGCTGGTAATAGTCGACTGCTACATGATGGTGGTAATAGTCGATAGCTACATGATGGTGGTAATAGTAGATAGCTACATGATGGTGATAATAGTCGATAGCTACATGATGGTGGTAATAGTCGATAGCTACATGAAGGTGGTAATAGTCGATAGCTACATGATGGTAGTAATAGTAGATAGCTACATGATGGTGATAATAGTCGATAGCTACATGATGGTGGTAATAGTCGATAGCTACATGATGGTGGTAATAGTAGATAGCTACATGATGGTGGTAATAGTCGACTGCTACATGATGGTGATAATAGTCGATAGCTACATGATGGTGGTAATAGTAGATAGCTACATGATGGTGATAATAGTCGATAGCTACATGATGGTGGTAATAGTCGATAGCTAATAGTCGATAGCTACATGAAGGTGGTAATAGTCGATAGCTACATGATGGTGGTAATAGTAGATAGCTACATGATGGTGGTAATAGTCGACTGCTACATGATGGTGATAATAGTCGATAGCTACATGATGGTGGTAATAGTAGATAGCTACATGATGGTGATAATAGTCGATAGCTACATGATGGTGGTAATAGTCGATAGCTACATGAAGGTGGTAATAGTCGATAGCTACATGATGGTGGTAATAGTAGATAGCTACATGATGGTGGTAATAGTCGACTGCTACATGATGGTGATAATAGTCGATAGCTACATGATGGTGGTAATAGTAGATAGCTACATGATGGTGATAATAGTCGATAGCTACATGATGGTGGTAATAGTCGATAGCTACATGAAGGTGGTAATAGTCGATAGCTACATGATGGTGGTAATAGTAGATAGCTACATGATGGTGATAATAGTAGATAGCTACATGATGGTGGTAATTGTAGATAGCTACATGATGGTGATAATAGTAGATAGCTACATGAAGGTGATAATAGTAGATAGCTACATGAAGGTGGTAATAGTAGATAGCTACATGAAGGTGGTAATAGTAGATAGCTACATGATGGTGGTAATAGTAGATAGCTACATGAAGGTGGTAATAGTAGATAGCTACATGAAGGTGGTAATAGTAGATAGCTACATGATGGTGGTAATAGTCGATAGCCACATGATGGTGGTAATAGTAGATAGCTACATGATGGTGGTAATAGTAGATAGCTACATGATGGTGGTAATAGTAGATAGCTACATGATGGTGGTAATAGTAGATAGCTACATGATGGTGGTAATAGTCGATAGCTACATGATGGTGGATATAGTCGACTGCTACATGATTGTGGTAATAGTAGATAGCTACATGATGGTGGTAATAGTAGATAGCTACATGATGGTGGTAATAGTCGATAGCTACATGATGGTGGTAATAGTAGATAGCTACATGATGGTGATAATAGTAGATAGCTACATGATGGTGGTAATAGTCGATAGCTACATGATGGTGGTAATTGTCGACTGATGGATATGGAGGCGTGCTGATTATTTAAACGACCAAAATCAATGTTACAAGGGTATATGTGGTATTGTATAGCTGTGACGTTTGCCTACGAGTGATCAGTATAATATTCATCATTTAGACAGGTCACAAAAAAACAGTCTTTCTCTTTATTATATCATAAAAGCATTTGCACGTGCACCTACCAGTAATGACAACGTATATCATATTTACTTACTGGGTCATAAACCAGAACTAACATTTTTCAACACTACATCGTTAGCAGGGAAATAGATTACTGAAATATGACAAGGTTAATTGAGTGGGCGACTGCGTTTCGTCTGTGTCTATCGACCACGAGTTCGTGGGGGAGTATATTACTGGTGTTCGTGTGACGATAAAGTTCAAAATGTCATAGAAACAGACTATAGTCATTACAACAATAGCTAGACGGTCATATACAAGCAAAGAGAAGCAATTACATAGTGCAACTTAAATATCTCACATTCTACTGTTTTTAGAAAGTACAGTGATTATCATGATACTCAAAAGGGACGGAAGCAGGAAACACTTCTAGTTATAAATATAACATTAGTGACATTTACAACAGATCTTCAGAAAATAACTCATTTCTGTTGATAACTGTTGAAGGAAATCAATATCAAACAGCTGTGATTTTATCAGTCTGCCTCAACCCACCATTTCTACAATATTTACAGTAAGGATTTGTCTTATGAAGGAAATAAAATTAGAATTGTATGTTGTCTATTTAACATTTACGAAATTTAAAAAAATGAAACTTACATATGTCACTATTCGACGATATCGAAAGCATTCGTAGACAGAGTTTTTTTTAATGTAAAGGGTAATTTTTCGTCACGTATATGGAAAAGAAATTCAAACTATATGTCTTAAAGTAGTCTTGACATTGAACTTAATGAGTTTGAAATTGAACCGAGTTTAGCGGTACGCAGGTCATTATTTATTTTACAGGCTAGCTGTCAGCAATGATTAATCCCTTATAGACAAAATAACCACAATTTAAAAAATAAGTACTTTGTCTTATTTTAGAGCAAAAGTCTTCATATAGATAGGTGTATTAGTCAATGTCATCTCTTCCGGCTCAATCTGACCTTGAATGTCCTTGAACAGATCACGTGCAGTTCCCGTGCAGCTGAAGCAAAAGACCATCCTAATTTGACATATATCTTTCTTCCATGTGTATACACTTGAATCTTCATTATAACGTAAGAAAATTGATTTTATCAGCGGAATATCAACGTGATCGCGAAAATTGCTTTCTGGAATAACAGGACAAGTGTGATATTATCCGCGTTTTAAAGACTGTTATCAACACCGTCACTATACCACGTGACCACCTCCAGTTATCCAAGTGATTTCCGACAACTTTAACTGGTTGAACTTCGACCCGCGAAAATAATCGGTAATGTCTAAGGGTAGTAAGATTTTCACCCATTTTTCCTCGTTCGAGTTCGGACCAGTTCTGTTCAGGTATGCTACACGGAGTCTTGTCTCTTTATTTTTTTATCATAGTTAGCATTCAAAGGGAAAATACACATATGACATACAAGAATGATAGAAAGAAGTTTTAATACAAATTGTGAGAAATAGTTTCATATGCTTGTCACTTACAATGTAATTCCTATTGTATACAAACACAATATTATTATTCTATAATTGTACGAAAAACCAAACACAACACAAAGCGGGAGAGATAAATACCAATTAAACCAGTAGTTAATGTATTTCTCCATATAAAGATAAAACCAGTTCCTCATACTTGTGTTTCTCGTTCTAATGATAAATAACTTCTTCTGGAGGCAAGCTGTAGGAAGCTGGATCGATATTGATTCTTCTTGACCTGGTTCATGACAAAATTGCACAATAAAACAATTCATTGCCGAGTATGAATAATGTGTCTTTGATAACGAACACATCACACGCAACGGTAAGACAGGCTGTTTATATAGGTGTTAGAGTTTGTACAGTAACAAATATATTTTCTGTGATTTTTATAAAAAGGTCACAACTCTAAAACAAAACAATGACGTAAGATTTGGTACATCAAATAGGTTATAACTACAGCCAAGTATATCAATGTTTATCTTTTATTAAAAGGGAAAAGAACGTGTACATAGTTAAAGTTGTTTATTGTTTATTCATTGGCTTCTATTGTTGATTGTCTGTAAAACAATACAAACACATCAACAGTATGACATCGAAAACAAAAAAACATTCTAGCTCGTTATGTGTTGTAGAGAACCTACCAAGGCTTTGTGGCCGACATCAACCCGAATACCAGAAGATTGCTGTTTGTAATGGCGATGTATATGATAATGGTAGAGATATACTCTATAAAATGTCTTAACCAAAACCAGGAAATATCTGTAGTGTTTAATTGTAAATCGAACACAGCTGTGCATCATCCATTTAACCAGATCATATACTTTCCTGATGATAAGATGAAAACTTTATAAAACAGACGTTAACACCGTTATATACTAAATCACTTATTGTAATACCGTTATACCACCAGGTACCGACTATCCGTCCAAACAGGAAACGTCGCTATGTAAATTTCTCGTGCTTTTTCTTCCTTTGCTTTATCATTCCTGAAAGATTTGTCAGCTTAAGCAGGCTGTTCAACATAAAACCACTTTAATGAGACAATTTCATTTCAGAATATAATTTTTCATATATTTGAAAATCAATGTGAAATCAAATTAGAAAAACTGTTTTAATGATACAGCTAATGCAGCACGTGCTTTATCTATTCATAGCATTTATAAACAGTAAAGTTAAAATGTTCAAATGGAATCACGTTATCTTTACCATACCTTTTCACAGTAATGGTTATGGGCCTTTCAGATGGTCAATGAACCTCGGTTAGTCAATCGATCTAACCTACTTTCATCACAGGGCGAGTAATTATCTTCTAAAAATACAAACCAGAAATTATTCTTTATGTCTCTACCACAACAGGTGGGTGTTATCTAGCTTCAAAGGCATCAATTAATCATTCTAACAGTTGTATAAACATACATGTTATAGCACACGTGGTGCAACACTTTAACATGTTTTGATTGGCTGACACGGTGAACTTTGACCGTGGGTACAGAACAGGTCAATTCAACTTCAGAAAAACTTATTATTTATTGTGGTAGAATGAGGTCACACAAACTCGTGGTTGTAATATACGGCATTTTTCCACTCGTTTGTTCTTTTCCAAAATGTTACAAAAACACTCGCTAATGCTCTTTTGAAACTTTAACAAAAAATAACTTTAACATACCAAAACCACATGTGTGTAACCTCTTCGGCCATAAACCTAACGATTATTTTATGAAGAACATTTCATTTAACGATATCACAAAACCAGTTAAAAAAAACGTGTCCAGTTATTGTAAACAAATCCAATGTTATCTCATAGCTGTGTACCACCCTTTCCTTCAGGAGAGGTCGACCCCTGGAGAGTATCTATCATAAGAGATTGAAACTCCACGCGGTGTTTGGTGATCTTTTTGTTCGCATATAATACGAATCGATACATTTAAGTACATTAAATATGATACCTGTAATTACAGAGGTGAAGTTATAGATCTCTGTTAAAGGTAAACACTTCTTTGTGGCGCTATGTATCTATGACCCCACCAAATCGTACCCAGTGACATACTTACACAAGGTTAATCAGCGATGTTCAGCTATTTTGTCAGATCTTTAAATATCTCATACCTCGATCAATTTGCTATCACAATGCTATATTTTTTCTCGAAATATATATGCATGGCTCTCATATTTCGACTAAACGTGAACAGCATATGGAACAGCTTTCAGCAAAAATTCAAACTTCTAAACGGGTGTCATAAAAATGCCTGATAAAATCTGATAAAAAAATTACGATATTTTTTCATCACAAAACAAAGTTACAGATTGACAGGTTTTAATTTTGAAATGTGAAAGACAAAATCAAAGAAAGGCAGCGATTCCAACTCATGACGCAACGTCATTGTCCATATCATGACGTCATAATCAATTTCTGAATGGTAAAGCCAATCAAAATGATCGGGTTATTACATTAATATGCATAAATATCACTGCTAAATTATATACGTTATGAGGTTATAGCTGTAATGCAGTGTAGGAATGCACCCCTCCCTGACAGGTCCCTGATCATTACACAACTGTTACTTTCGACACACTCACGATTTCGGCGTGCTTCAACGTTTTTGGGGTAGTTCTATATATATTAAAACTCTGTGCCAAGGTAAATATGCACACTAGCTACAGGAGGATTATTAACGTTTGAAGATCTCTGTCAATATGTATATAAGTATATAATCTAGTATGATGTCGGGGTAGGTTGTCACTCACTGTTCTCGACACCAATATCCCCTCTCCATGAGAACGCCTCTTTGAAGGTGCGCACAATACATTGACAAGGATGTCTCTTTTTTCCCTTTCATATGAAAACAAATGTCAATCTCGATAAGCAAATGTTTATCTTTTAAGACACATTAGATAAGGTCATTTTAACACCTTTTCTTGTTTTAGTTGAGCACCTCGAAAATTGCATGTGTCACCTTCCTGGGTTACGTGGGCAATCTCAGGTTTGAGTACCGACTCAATGATAGATGTGACACCTTGTCAAGTAAATAAACTGAATTTCATTTAAAAAATCATAGAGTTCACTCCGAGTGTCCAGAAATGTTCTCGACGCATACCATTGTGTCGCGGACTTTGTACTATACGTTCAGAATCGCTTTATAATATAAGATAATGATGTTTAATTGTTTGCAGTCTTGGGCCATATGCTTGTGAACACTTAAATATATATGTATATATTTGCTTTGCATAGAAACATCCGTATGTCTAAAGGTAGTGAAGTTCACTTTTTGGGATTCTATCTGAAAGGTTAATTTCATCACTTCATAAACGATAATGTTTATATTTTAACGTTGACAATACATTAAGTTCTTGTGAAAACATTAAGATGTAGGAGGAAGGTACAGATAAGGTTTAAAGTACTCTTGTATATGTAGTATCTAATTCTTAATTTGGTTTTCCACGTTCCTCTCTTTTATAATACATATATGTATATACTCATATATACTGAGAGGAAAAAGAAACGCAATTAGCAGAAAGTTAATATTGTAAATTAAATCCTTGACGTAAACCCTTTAAACTTGATAAATGTGTGCATTTGAGTTAGGTCCCTATGGTACCGTATTAAAATCATTGTTGCATAACTAAACTGCGCACGCCGCTTGTACAAAAGAATAAGAGACAAAAGCACGATATCTCGAACCCAGTATAAAGGATTGATTCAAAATCTGTATGCGCGAATCTTCAGACATATCCGTCTTGATTTCCCGCATTTTAAGCATGTTTTTTCATAACTGCTGGACACAACAAAAAAATATTTTAGCTAATGATGACAACACGTACATATCCTGAGGAATTTTGAGTCTCATATGGAAACGGATTGATATAAGCTTTGAGATAGACATTGGGTTGGAGAATATTGTAAAAGACAATATTGTCAACTTCGTACTAAATGGTGGTGTCTGTATATTTCGAGAACCTTATTACAATTACCATTGTGTCAGTTATTCAGAAGTATTTTGTCATTAATCAGGAAATTACTTCATTATAATCAGATTGCTTAAATAGTTTTACACAATGTGAACATCCTTCCTTGCTTGTTAGAGTTGAGCAGATTTTCCTATTTGTGAGTAGGTAGATGCCAGCTTACCATCTGCTAAGGTTTTAGAGACTTTTGACAGTTGATTCTGTTAAAGAACATACAGATAAACATGCACTACTGATTTATTTTCTTCTATTACGAATTAAAACATTTCCGAAATTTGAATATGAGAATGAAATAAAGTGGCCGGGCTAGTTAAAGGTTCTTCCTGAGAAATATCTAACTGTTATGTCCTACTTGTAAGGTTCTTCTTGATGTTACTGATATATGATTACAATATATGATATAGTAAATGAGTTTCCCTTAGGTACATCTTTACTTCTCGTCAATTTTGTATTGCATATTGGTGAAAAAATGTTTTAAATTGAATATAGTTGATGTCTTTCTATGAATTGTGATTGGCAGTATTAGCAAACTAAATATGTCATCCCGATATATCTAAACTACCTCGTAAATAATCACATCATTAAAAGCTAATTATGGTTATATGACCTACATTGAATCACGTGAATGGAGGTCACGTGAATGAAGAACAGTTTTAACCTTGCATTGCACTTGAAAGATTAAATTTTGGAATGATATTATTACCCAACTGACCAATAATCTTGATACAACTACAGAGAAAACCAATCAGGGATGCTTACCAGATCCCTTTGTTGACAGTAGAATCGGCCTTACTGACTGGATCCTTCAAAAGAATATATTAAATCCCTCTGACGTCACGGAGTGTGTCACCAGCTGTTCTGGAGTATATCTATTGGTTGTTCTATAGCCATATCTTCGGCCTCATTGTTTAATATCCTGTGCTTTTTAATATACAACCTGACACAGATACAATGCTTGTGATTGGTTTTTACAGTACTCTCGACACTCAAACTTAACTTCAAATCTTTCAACCTCTCGATAATAGTATGTGCTATTTGATTTTGAACTTTAAACAAAGCATTTAAACATATAACCTGTGATGTGTTTTGTCTTTCATTTGATTTAGTTTTTCAGCCCATTTTAAGAAGTATGGTCAGCTATCCTATAAACCCGCTGAGCTAAAAACCTACGTAGAATCTACTAATATGTATAAGATAAGTTACCAGTTATCTAGTAACTCTTCGTCTATACTCATCAGCGGGGTATCTAGTACAGTTTACAGTGTTATTGATCTTTAGACTTTCGACTAATCAGCATAAAAAATACAATATATTATAGTACAATAGTGAGTGATTAGAGATACAAACATATTATGGATGATAAACAATAGGATTTGCATTGAAATTTGATCTAACCTAACAAGTAGCAACTTTTGCTAGAATACGTATCTTATTTCTTTATCACATTAGTGTAGACCAAGGGATCTAGTCACACATAGTATAGACCACGTGATCTAGTAACACATAGTATAGACCAAGTGATCTAGTAACAAATTGTATAGACCACGTGATCTAGTAACACATAGTATAGACCACTTGATCTAGTAACATGTGGTATAAACCAAGAGATCTAGTAACACATAGTATAAACCAAGTTATCTAGTAACATATTGTATAGACCACGTGATCTAGTAACACATAGTATAGACCAAGTGATCTAGTAACAAATTGTATAGACCACGTGATCTAGTAACACATAGTATAGACCACTTGATCTAGTAACACGTGGTATAGACTAAGTGATCTAGTAACACATAATATAGACCAAGTTATCTAGTAACATATTGTATAGACTAAGTGATCTAGTAACACATTGTATAGACCAAGTGATTTAGTAACACGTGGTATAGACCACGTGATCTAGTGTTTCAGGCCAACAAACCCAATGTACAAGTCAGACACATGAGAGACTGGTATGTGACATATTGAAAAATTAGTCATATCTTGTTTCTACAACATTTAATTAAGGTTTAGATTTTTTTTGTACATATGATTGTGTATCATTAACGTGTATTGTACCATGGTAACAAGCGTCTACATAAGATAACAAATACACATTAAGTAAGAATCATTAGTGTCTTGATGTCTTAATGAACTCCATCTGGTCGACTTGACATAATTTAAAATCCAATACATTTAATTTGAAAATGATTTTTAAAAAAAATAATAAAGGACTTAAATTGATAGTATTTGTAATTTTCATATTAAATGTGATCATTGGGTTATATTACAGTGACATAAGAATGAATGTGGTCCTTACACTGTTAATGTTATAAGATGTTTTATAAATAGATGCCGACTGGAACCATTGGCTTTCTGGTATACACTGAACTCCATCTAGTCGACTTGTCATAATTTATAATCCAATACCATTCCAATGTTTTCCGTGTACGAAAATTGGTAGATTGAAATGTTTGTTTAATCTCTTTATTGCTGTAAGTTTAAAGCGATAAAAATGATCTTCACCAGATTTCACAAGTTGATTCCTTTAATTATTTGGTTCTCTCCGCATATCGTATAATATTTTAACCCTTACAGACACATGTCTTATTTTCAGTAACATTGCGTTATCGTTTGCAAGTTCAAACGTTCAGTTTCTCGTAAAATATAACTTGTTCATCAATTTTGTACAGCAAAAATGAATCCAAACTTCATCAAAACTGTAACTCTTCAATTGGACGGCGTCAAGCAGCGAAATTCTCTATTGATTAAAATATCATTACTGTTTGTAATTTAAGTTGTTATGTGATGTGTACTCAGTAACATCCGTTATGTGATGTGTACTCTGTAACATCCGTTATGTGATGTGTACTCTGTAACAACCGTTATGTGATGTGTACTCTGTAACATCCGTTATGTGATGTGTACTCTGTAACATCCATTATGTGATGTGTACTCTGTAACATCCGTTATGTGATGTGTACTCTGTAACATCCGTTATGTGATGTGTACTCTGTAACATCACTCTGTAACATCCGTTATGTGATGTGTACTCTGTAACAACCGTTATGTGATGTGTTCTCTGTAGCATCCATTATGTGATGTGTACTCTGTAACATCCATTATGTGATGTGTACTCTGTAACATCCGTTATGTGATGTGTACGTTATAACAACCGTTATGTGATGTGTACTCTGTAACATCTGTTATGTGATGTGTACGTTATAACAACCGTTATGTGATGTGTACTCTGTAACATTTGTTATGTGATATGTACTCTGTAACATCCGTTATGTGATGTGTACTCTGTAACATCCGTTATGTGATGTGTACTCTGTAACATCCGTTATGTGATGTGTACTCTGTAACATCCGTTATGTGATGTGTACTCTGTAACATCCGTTATGTGATGTGTACTCTGTAACATCACTCTGTAACATCCGTTATGTGATGTGTACTCTGTAACATCCGTTATGTGATGTGTACTCTGTAACATCACTCTGTAACATCCGTTATGTGATGTGTACTCTGTAACAACCGTTATGTGATGTGTACTCTGTAACAACCGTTATGTGATTTAAAAAATGGACCATTTCGAGCTGTTATTGATTACTTAATAAGAAAAAGGTGAATCAAATGTACAAGAGGTGATTCAATCATCTATGGGATGCAATCGTGGCAGCTCGCTTTTTGTCTCGATGGTCAACTTTGGAATTTCGTCAATGAAATGCAGAGTAATCGTTCAGACACTTGACTTAAGACATCCACGTATACGGTCGCTCTCAAAGCCTATTGCCTTTGTGTCAGTCTATATATGGCACTACGAAGCACTGGAATAGAAAGAGCTTATAATAGATATCAAAATTGTCTCCGAGATGTATTCATTTCTCCATGATTATCTATTACGTAACAAGAGGAATGCCTTTCTTTCCTCCGATCTGAAGACATCTATATGTTGCTTAGAGTCTATGTTCACCCTCCAGTCATCAGACTGGGATATTATACCGATACAACCTGCTTAAACCAAAAATCACCTTTTGTGTTTGCTTTCTTTAATATCGTGAACACATTCATTGACCAGGTGCTAACCGTCAATATATGCGTTCTGTATTGAATTTCAAGGTGACTTCCGGTCGCTTGTCAGTTGCTAACTATAAAATGTTCAGTTAATGGCAGTCTTCCGGTCAGGGCTCCGTGTGTGTGAGTTCAGTATTTGTACCACAAGATGGCTTGAATCAGTGTTAGAGTCAGCATATAAGGATATAAAGACTCACTGATCCCAACTTATCTATTGACCTCCAAGGTCGTGTGTCTGGAAAATATTGATGGCCTTACTCTTTATTTAATAATAAGGTCATTGCGTGCACTCTGCTGCTACATGATTATACATATACTTAAGTACGTAATTACAGAAAAGGGGTAAACTACACCCTTAAGACATCACAAAGGTCTGCGGGACTTCCGCGGGTAGGTAGGAGGACCTTACAATGAAAGGTCTGCGGGACTTCCGCGGGATAGGAAGAAGGACCTTACAATGAAAGGTCTGCGGGACTTCCGCGGGATAGGAAGAAGGACCTTACAATGAAAGGTCTGCGGGACTTCCGCGGGATAGGAAGAAGGACCTTACAATAAAAGGTCTGCGGGACTTCCGCGGGATAGGAAGAAGGACCTTACAATAAAATGTCTGCGGGACTTCCGCAGGTAGGTAGGAGGACCTTACAATGAAAGGTCTGCGGGACTTCCGCGGGATAGGAAGAAGGACCTTACAATGAAAGGTCTGCGGGACTTCCGCAGGTAGGTAGGAGGACCTTACAATGAAAGATCTGCGGGACTTCCGCGGGTAGGTAGGAGGACCTTACAATGAAAGGTCTGCGGGACTTCCGCGGGATAGGAAGAAGGACCTTACAATGAAAGGTCTGCGGGACTTCCGCGGGATAGGAAGAAGGACCTTACAATGAAAGGTCTGCGGGACTTCCGCGGGATAGGAAGAAGGACCTTACAATGAAAGGTCTGCGGGACTTCCGCGGGATAGGAAGAAGGACCTTACAATGAAAGGTCTGCGGGACTTCCGCGGATAGGTAGAAGAAGAAAGGTCCGCGGGATAGGAAGAAGGACCTTACAATGAAAGGTCTGCGGGACTTCCGCGGGATAGGAAGAAGGACCTTACAATGAAAGGTCTGCGGGACTTCCGCGGATAGGTAGAAGGACCTTACAATGAAAGGTCTGCGGGACTTCCGCGGGATAGGAAGAAGGACCTTACAATGAAAGGTCTGCGGGACTTCCGCGGGATAGGAAGAAGGACCTTACAATGAAAAGTCTGCGGGACTTCCGCGGTTAGGTAGGAGGACCTTACAATGAAAGGTCTGCGGGACTTCCGCGGTTAGGTAGGAGGACCTTACAATGAAAGGTCTGCAGGACTTCCGCGGGTTAGGAAGAAGGACATTACAATGAAAGGTTTGCGGGACTTCCGCGGGATAGGTAGGAGGACCTTACAATGAAAGGTCTGCGGGACTTCCGCGGGAAAGGAAGTAGGACCTTACAATGAAAGGTCTGCGGGACTTCCGCGGGATAGGAAGAAGGACCTTACAGTGAAAGGTCTGAATAACATCCTACAAAAAAGAGATCTGAAATCTCATTAATCAATATGAATGCCCCGCGGCAGTCTGTATCTAGGATTTTATCAAACATTACAAGTATGTCCCGTTGTATGTTAATGGTTTCCTAACCAAATTTTGTTCCTTTTTGAACGTAACTGTTTCATTCATATGAACAGGATAATATCAGGATTATGAGTCAAATTCTCTAGCGCGATCTCATTAACACATTTTTATGAATCAGTCCGGAAATACAGTTCATAAAATAGATATTGAATCTTATCCCATTGAATTTATCAATGAAAAACTCGTTAAATTGATATATTCATTGAATTTGTTTCTATTGAGATGATATAGTTGGAGGAAGTGCGATGATTTGCTGGAGTAATGTGTTTAAAATGGTCCCATCCTCCAACCAGAAACGGAATGAAAATCGGCCGATCTCTCTACGTCCTTACAGCAACTTATCATTACTATATCGGTGTGATATTACACTAAATGATGCCTTACTGTAATACTGTACGTCCATACAGAGGAACACTTAGATTTAGGGGAGGTGAAACAAGAAATAACTATCTCACTACGTCAGCTATCCTCTCATTGCTAAATCTGAGGTATTTTTCTACGAAATACCCAGGGAAGAATTCTATACATAGCCCGGATATACCATCCTCTGTTCAGTGTATCCTCCTTCACCTTGACGTACTCAATCTTTGACATCCTCTGCTATAACGCGATAGACGCGGATTTCTTTTGATCAGATCTACATATATATACATTTTTACTCAAACATATCTGCATATTTTAACATACATTTGTTCTGTATGATTAGTTCTGCATAATACAGATTCATGCACTAATGAACTCCAAAAGACACCAATAAATATACAAACATTTCTATCTTATATGTGCAGATCCTGTTCAACAGGTAGTTCAGTTAAAGGAAACTTGAAAGATATACTTAGAATATGGTAGGGTACATGCCCAAAAGAAAAACCCAAAACACATTCCAGTTCTTTATCGTTAGTACAATGAGTGTACATATTAAAACATGCAAGTTATGTTAAAGATAATGAACCAATAGGAATTGGCCTATGTTACGCTTCACTACACACAACATAAAGCTGACCAGGAAGAGCCTGTTGTTTACAGTTGGTGAAACTTGAGACCATCAAAATGGTGAGAGAAAAGAGATTTTTCCTGAATGAGATATATGTATATATATGTTTGTTTAGAATATTGAATGAATAGATAAATAATTTAATGTGTTATACTCTTCTTTATATCTTAACAGGCATTTATGTATAAGAAAGACATTTAATTTGAATGATAAAGCCATTGTTATCATACGATAGGTTACCTTTCTTTCAGTGAATTAGTCTCGTTCAGTATGAATAGCTCGTGACCTAAATGGCGGGAAAATCTTAACAGAAACTTTCATGTCAGTTTACAAAATGTATTTTTGGTCAATCTTTCGTTCATCAATTTTACATAGAATGTTTAAAGTACCTACATTAATTGGTGTTATATTTTATCAGTTAATATCCTCGATATGTACGGAAGCCGGCAGGCAAATAGTCGTGATAAGACAATCTAGCTGTTAATCCTTGAAGTATGTTATGATAATGTTAATGAAATATTGATGCTAATAAGGAGCATTATTACTGAATTATTAAACCTAAAACTGACTAAATAACAATAACACAGATTTATCTCACATCAACCAATTTCATATACATAACTGATAATGGATCGATCAGATGTTATTTAAATAAAATGACGCTAGTAAGGCTACCAGAGGATATTTTGGGGATTTGAACATCTCACAAACGAGGAGATGTCTAGGAGGTTTGAACATCTCACAAACGAGGAGATGTTTAGGAGGTTTGAACATCTCACAAACGAGGAGATGTTTAGGAGGTTTGAACATCTCACAAACGAGGAGATGTTTAGGAGGTTTGAACATCTCACAAACGAGGAGATGTTTAGGAGGTTTGAACATCTCACAAACGAGGAGATGTCTAGGTTTGAACATCTCACAAACGAGGAGATGTTTAGGAGGTTTGAACATCTCACAAACGAGGAGATGTTTAGGAGGTTTGAACATCTCACAAACGAGGAGATGTCTAGGAGGTTTGAACATCTCACAAACGAGGAGATGTCTTGGAGGTTTGAACACCTTACAAACGAGGAGATGTCTTGGAGGTTTGAACATCTCACAAACGAGGAGATGTTTAGGAGGTTTGAACATCTCACAAACGAGGAGATGTCTAGTAGGTTTGAACATCTTACAAACGAGGAGATGTCTAGGTTTGAACATCTCACAAACGAGGAGATGTTTAGGAGGTTTGAACATCTCACAAACGAGGAGATGTCTAGGTTTGAACATCTCACAAACGAGGAGATGTATAGGAGGTTTGAACATCTCACAAACGAGGAGATGTCTAGGAGGTTTGAACATCTCACAAACGAGGAGATGTCTAGGAGGTTTGAACATCTCACAAACGAGGAGATGTCTAGTAGGTTTGAACATCTCACAAACGAGGAGATGTCTTGGAGGTTTGAACATCTCACAAACGAGGAGATGTCTAGGAGGTTTGAACATCTCACAAACGAGGAGATGTCTTGGAGGTTTGAACATCTCACAAACGAGGAGATGTCTAGGAGGTTTGAACATCTCACAAACGAGGAGATGTCTTGGAGGTTTGAACATCTCACAAACGAGATGTCTAGGAAGTTTGAGCATTTCGCTAAAAAAGAATCTCTCGATAATTTTTCTTTCACGTTTTCTTTCTCCTCGATTGACAAGCACATGTGTTTGTACAGGTTAGCGGTATACTCCCGTTATGGTTCCATGGAGCAGGTAGAAGATGTGAGACACTCCTCCATTGTCCTTCGATTGGACGCGAGGCGAAAAATATGTTATAGACACAAAGCTTTATCCTAACACTGGGTGCGAGGGGGGACACTATATTATAGATACAAAGCTGTATCCTAACACTGGGTGCGAGGGAGGACAATACATTATAGATACAAAGCTTTATCTTTCGAATGGACGCGAGGCGAACATTATGTTATAGACACAAAGCTTTATCCGAAGACTGGGTGCGAGAGGAACAATATGTTAAAGACACAAAGTTTTATCCTTCGAATGGACGCGGATACGGGGACAATGTGTTATAGACACAAAGCTTTATCCTAAGACTGGACATGGGTAAGGGGAATAATATGTTATAGATACAAAACTTTATCCTTCGACTGGGTGCGAGGGGGGACAATGTGTTATAGATACAAAGCTTTATCCTTCGACTTGGCGCGAGGGGGGACAATCTGTTATGGGTATAAAGCTTTATCCTTCGACTTGGCGCGAGGGGGGACAATCTGTTATGGGTATAAAGCTTTATCCTTCGACTTGGCGCGAGGGGGGACAATCTGTTATAGATACAAAACTTTATCCTTCGACTTGGCGCGAGGGGGGACAATCTGTTATAGATACAAAAATTTATCCTTCGACTTGGCGCGAGGGGGGACAATCTGTTATGCGTATAAAGCTTTATCCTTCGACTTGGCGCGAGGGGGGACAATCTGTTATGCGTATAAAGCTTTATCCTTCGACTTGACGCGAGGGGGGACAATCTGTTATGCGTATAAAGCTTTATCCTTCGACTTGGCGCGAGGGGGGACAATCTGTTATGCGTATAAAGGGGGGACAATCTGTTATCGGTATAAAGCTTTATCCTTCGACTTGGCGCGAGGGGGGACAATCTGTTATAGATACAAAACTTTATCCTTCGACTTGGCGCGAGGGGGGACAATCTGTTATGCGTATAAAGCTTTATCCTTCGACTTGGCGCGAGGGGGGACAATCTGTTATGCGTATAAAGCTTTATCCTTCGACTTGGCGCGAGGGGGGACAATCTGTTATGGGTATAAAGCTTTATCCTTTGACTTGGCGCGAGGGGGGACAATCTGTTATGGGTATAAAGCTACGTATATATTCTTTGAGTTTTATGGGATAAACTCCTAGCTCTAGTGATGTATGAAGTTTATAGACATTGATAAAATGATGCCACGTAAAATTAAAAGCAACACAATAAAAAACTTATACAAAGAGACTGTACAAAAATTCAAAGAGAACATATTTTACGACTTTTACCTTAGTTCATAACTCCTTACGACAACTGACAAATTCCGAACAAAATGTTATGATTTTCGTATACTTTTGTACTGAAATAGACTTTTCTATTTTACACAAAATTTGATTTTTCATCATTGTGTACCATAACACACTTATGCATGGTACAAAAAATATAAATTCACCTCTCTGTGTGTCATAATAAAAGTGTACCATTATATATTTAAGATATTTAAATTAAATCATTTTGTCAGTCTCTTGTCAGCCATTGTACATCAGACACAAAATGCTACACACATATTATAGCCCTTTCAGGGTTATAAATTACTCTCGTGTCGTATTGTGTTATTCAAATCCATTAGTATTTGGCAGTGTTAATCGTGCACATGTCATTAGACCTTTACATGCTAATGTCTCACAGCTTCAGCACAGTACATCAACCGAATCCAGGTGTTATTGACATGTTAATATTATTTATTCCGCATCACACCCTGCTGTCACGTGTCTGTCAATCACATAACGGGGTTTTCCCCCATCACAGGTTCCTTGTATACAAATGCAAATCTCCACTTAATCTCAATTCCATTAGCTATTCATTACCATATTACCCTGATAGGCTGTTACAGAAATACCCACGAATCTGATTCAAGATTTAAGAATTTACAATATAGATTTAACTTGAAGATGGTCTCCAATTAAGACATTTTAATTTTTAGCTCAACAGCTACGTGTCTCGATGATTAAGAATTACTTTCAAGGTGTCCATCTTAGCACCTTAACACTTTTAGTAGTTTTTGATTGAATAAAAAACGAGTCACGTCTTCCATTTCTGCAAGTGCTCAACATTCCTTCGAAAATATGTAGCAACCTTCAGATTGTTTAGACATTTAATTTGACCAATTTAGATCTTCCTGGATCGCTTCATAGGTTTCAATAGTTTAGAAGAACAAAGCAATTGCATAATGTTGTTTAATTCATTCTTATACAATACTGACTTAATTTATATTGAAAGGCGTTTGTTTGTTTGTTTTATGTTCAAACCTTTGAATATTCACAGAGGACTCCTCTCCACGAGAACAGTTTAATTAATGTTGATCGCGGTATAAGATCAGTAAAAACAGCATGCTATGTGTATGTATTGTCCAGAATTCCAATTATGTCTGCAACATTAGAGACAGAAAAGTTGTAGCCATTCAGTCGTTCTATATCGTTTCTTTATCTTCTGACACTATTTGAGGCCCGACATCACTGTCTCGTTAATCTATAAAAGCAAGATGGCTTACATTTACACATGTGCGGGGTATAGATACAAGATATTACATTTATACCTGTGCGGACTATAGAAACAAAATATCTTAAATTTGTACTTGTACGGACTATAGAAACACGATATTACACATTTGTACCTGTACGGACTATAGAAACACGATATTACACATTTGTACCTGTACGGATTACTGAAACACGATATTACACATTTGTACCTGTACGGATTTTGGAAACAGGATTTACATTTGTACCTGTGCGGACTATGGAAACAAGATGGCTGATATTTGTACCTGTGTAGACTATAAAATCAAGATGGCTGATATTTGTGCCTGTGTGGACAATAGAAACAAGATGGCTGACATTTGTACATGTGTGGACTACAGAAACAAGATGGCTGGCATTTGTACCTGTGTCGACTATAGAAACAAAATGGCTGACATTTCTGCTTGTGTGGACTATAAAAACAAGATGGCTGACATTTGTACCTGTGTGGACTATAGAAACAAAATGGCTGACATTTCTACTTGGGTGGACTATAAAAACAACATGGCTGACATTTCTACTTGTGTGGACTATAAAAACAAGATGGCTGACATTTCTACCTGTGTGGACTACAGAAACAAAATGGCTGACATTTCTAACTTTGTGGATAATACAAAACAAAACCGCTTACATTTGTTTATCTGAACTGTTTTTAAAATTTTGCATCTCCGAACCGAGCTGCATATTAGACCTGTCCGCTCTTTGGAATGAAGACAGCTCACATTCATATATCTGCACTGAATAATATAATTAACCTATTCGGACTCAGCGACAACGGTAAACATGTTTTTCTAATTTCGTGACTGGATTTAAAACCATAATTGGTTGGGTAGGACATTAAAATTTGTTATAATACTAATTAATCAGCTACATCTGTAGATAACTATTACACAAGGACGCCAGTTAATCACAGAATAATGCATTAACGCCGAACCAGGCCGAGCACGAGATGATCTGATGTATATTACACAATAGCGGGCAAACTTCTTCAAGGACAAATGAAAAAAATAATCCTTTGATTTTTTTGTTAAGCCCACGTGTGCCACAGTGTGATCAATGGAGCAAGGTTACGTGACGGTTAATGTGAAAGATTTAGCATCTCTCTAAAACTGTTATTGGAAACAATACAAACACGATATATCTGTCACTCAATTATTCGTTTTTTTTCAAAACTGTAAAAAAGAGAAAGTGTGTGTCGGTCTTCATCCCCTGAAGAACATTTTATACCTTTGAATCCAATGATTAATAAAGTTAAGCATTTTCATATCTACTATTTGCATTTTCAGATCATCCTCTCGAATCAACTTGGGACGTGTAGACTTCACATCAATGGAAATTTGATACGTTGCAGCTTAGGAAAAGAAGTGTTGTAAAACACATGTAGTCCGATTTGGTTTTGATTCTGATGGGACCACATTTTGAATTCCTGTGTAATTACATCGGAATGACATAGCACGAGACATTTTGCTAACACCGTTTTTTTTTAATATAAACTTCGCACTTTAAAAAAAGGACAAATCAACCAATGGTAACTTCTATACTATCACTAACGTTGGCACCTAGTTTGGTGTTTACTATAGAACCCGTTGGAGAAGCTTTTGCTGATGGTAAGATATCTCTCCTAGTCGTGTACCAACGCTGTTTATAATTACAGAATTAGTAACAGGTTACCTAGTGAATATCGAACTTACACGTGGTGTACTTTAAAGGGTCGACAATGCGTTTCAGGTGATCACTGTGCGCTTTGTCAAATCTTTCAGTGTTTTTAAAACTAATATTGATATTAATGAGAACTTATTCATTATATCATAATCGTATATAATTGTGTGTATCGATGTCTTTCGAACACGAATTTCGCTGATGTCACATTGATTGTCTAGAGTCTGACGAACGTTTTACACATACCTATTTGACAGAGCAAATCGACTTTATCCACCCCAAGTTGTTATTTTTTTGGAGCAAATATCATTTGGCGCAGTTAATGAAATCACCTTTGCCACCCTAAGTACCGATGTTGATTCAAGGGGCTGTGTACCTATACATTAGATAACTAGATGGGAGTATTCTACTTTCTTTTTACCCATCCTTTCTCGTCACTCTTCATAATGGGTCGATATTTAAATGTCACTCAGTGCCCTGTAAGAAAGGCCACTAAACGGTCACATTGTTAAACACTCTCATAATTCACCAAGACATTTAACTCAATTTCAATAAACGCATAATTGATTTTTGGGGGATGAATGAACTAAAATTCAAATGACTAAATGTGTGTTCGGTTTTGTATATCTGGGTCATTATTCATTCATTTATGGATGTATACAATCAGGTTGCTGTGTTAGTGATTAGCATTAACTTACCTGTACCTGTACATTTATTACCTGGTTAAAGTTTCGGACGTCATCACAGGTAAATACTAGGGTTCATCCAACGACCTCAAATGGTTATGGCTTACGTCATAAATTGAGTTTAACAAATTTTGGAAAAATAATCGAAGGAATTGAATACTTCAGACGGTATAACCTGTTTGTGACTCGTGCCGTGCTAGACTAATTCAATTATCTCGTATCCTTCTATTTTTGTGTCACAGAAACCAATCAACGACGCACACCCTGCCGTCACATATTGTCTCACTTGTCAGTTTGAAGTTAGCTAATGATTTCTCCGAACCCTTGAAAATTTAACAATAGTTTACAAACTAAAGGGCTTTAGATATTGCATGGGCATGAATTAAGCATGTTGGTATTTGATTAAATCGTTCCTGGATGCTTACGTCATCATAGATATTCAATGTTGTAGGTAGGAAGTCGCTTAACGATCATTTCACTAGATTTGTATGAATTTACGTCGCGTTAATCAGAAAGTAATAACTGGTCTCATGGAGAATTAAACCAGTAAAATAACCATTTCAGATGCTAATGGTTCAATTAAATGTCCAGGAACATTCTCGTTAGTTCATATGTGTGTAGGAAAGAAATACGATACTGGTATACGGACAATAGGTCACACAAAGGTTAAGCACAGACGATCAGGTCAGATAGAGGTGGATTTTTCTGCTGCATCAGATGTGTTAGAAAATACCGTAAACTTCACACACAACACACAAAACAATTTTCCATTAAAAGTCCTTCATACTTGCTTGCTATATCATTGGAAAGCCAGTGACCTTCTCAATATGCAACACCTGTTTTATTTGAATAATGTTGCCATGCGTTTTGTGTTAACAAACTTTGGTAAGTGTTGGAGAATTCGTATTCAAAATCATGAAAAAAAACAGTCCTTTAACATCATGATATTGTCATAGATTAAATATTAGTGATACTATCCAGTGGATGTTGTCTCCGATATTTCAAGCCATGACGCCATCCTTATTTTAGTCACCAACGTTGTACGACTTTCTCATATCACTTCACACCCTTTCACGCCCTCTATGGCAAATAGACGAACTATCTTGAAACTCCTTCCAATGAATGCTACTACAAAAGTGTTAAAACAGAAAAAAATGGACTTAAAATGTTTTATAAAATAAATTACATTCTGGAATGATAAAACACGTAATGTGCGTGTGAACGGTGTACAAATAAGAAATATTGATTTTTTTTCTGACACCTACTTCATAGATCAAAATTTGATGTTTCGTATGTTTTATTTTTCACTTAATATATATTTTTTATCTGTTTTATTGAAAATTAAATCTGGAAAAAAAAATTCAAAATTTGCCATCGAATAATACTTGATAGATATATGTGACAGAAGAAAATTGACAAGTTGATAAGTTGTTCTAGACACTAGAGTAAAAGCATCTTACTACGTTACGTTATGTGAAACTGTAGAATCAAACAAACTTACGGAATGACCTTTGGCAACTTTGAAATAATTCAAATGTTTATTGATTCCTATATGGCTTAACATAGCAGATCTCCGAATATGGATGTATATAGGTGTGAGACCCACCTTTGTCAATTTAAGGATTAAAGGTACATGGTCACACATATCGCATAGCACGTGCACCTTCGAAGTATGATTTCTCCCGCCACTTGAGGAATCTTGAGTAATCAGTAAGTAAACACCCTGATCCCTGAAGTGACAAGTTTAAGTCTGGTTTCGTAAGTATCAGTGTTTGGGGTGACAGGGTGCACTTCTGTCAGACACAGGGCGTAACCTAGGCAAAACAAAGGTACATGATGCATATTTATATACATAATGTATATTGTATACATGATAAAATACCAACATGGTCTCTTCCGCGATATGCCACCCCTTAAGACATCTGATGAAGTAAAACAATCAACATAACATTGAGAATCTGTCATGTAGACCACAGGTCGAAACCGTATCCATAGATTGATCGTTTCTAATCTGGAAAAGTCGGGCCTGAGAATACAGAATTATGGGATTTTTCTATCTCATATTGTTTCTAATTTTAGTACTTAATCTACTCGTCATAACTTAACTTGTATACGTACATTCCTGGTTGCTTCACATGCCTTGTTATGTTTCATTTCACAACAGCATATTTCTCTTAAAATTGCAGCTTAATATAAATAACCGATCTTAGTATAATAATTAATTATGAATATGTATAGGTCCGCGTTACCATCCCCAAAAGTGACAAACCCCCAAGTCTACTTAGAATTGAAAAGGGAGTGCGAAAATATAACAACATTGATAACAAACAAATGAAGCCTCTCCTAAAGATCTGTCATTTGGTCTCCTGTATTAAAGACCATCAGCATTTTAATAATGAACTGTTTACATGGAGTATAATGTATCAATTACACTGATCCGTACTTATCCGGACCGGCACCCGGTTCCAGCTGTTATCGTTGATGTAATATGAGAGATTACGTTATCTAATATTTGAAATGTTGACATGTACTTTTAGCTTTAAAACTCGCTTGTTTATGTGTTTAAAGGTAAATATTTTTATGTGCTTTATACCGTCCTTGGGATATATCCACAGCCATTTCCTCACTTAGTAAACACTTGGCTTGCAGATACTATTCTCTGATTGGTCAATTTTCATCGTTAAAAAGCAGGTAGAAAAAGCGACAGCTCCTTGTCCGGTTAAAATCCTATATATCGGATAACATTTTGCCACTCATAATCAATCGATAGATTACCAGTATTATATAGACATAAAACAAAAAGATTAAAAACAAAAAACCAACAAAAAAAACAACAACAAAAAACACGGAACTCTCACTTGCATTCTGGTGTCTCGTCCAATGGTTGTTCTGATGAACTTCCTGACGAGGAGTGTATTTAGACAAATCGGAAACTTCGGAACTAAAAGTAAATGGTATTTTTTGCTGTAGATTTTTAATCAATTAAAATAGCACATTACTCACATATGGACATGTTCGACCTAACTTAGTCACACGCTGATATTTTATAATACCACAAAGCCAAGACTGATCGTAGACAAAGTTCATTGTTGACAAATACATAAGGTTTGGTGGTATATCTGATAGTCTGCCTCTTAGAGAGATTGACTGCCTCATCCAGTCTGTGTCACGGTAACAGAATGCAACAACACGGTTTATTTCAAGCCAAATTTGCACAGTGGTGATTTGATCACATATTTTCTGTTACGTGTTTTTGCCAGTTGTCCTAACTTCTAAACCTTGTGGTTATTTCACACATTTGGCACTGATGTCGAAACACCGACATTGACACCAAGATCTGACAACCTTCCAGCTTGCTCGTGCCTATCTGTTCACAGTTCATTCCTAGCCTTGTTTACTGTGAACATTACATTTTATTTCTATTGCAATTACAGTTTAAAAAATTGCCCTGTGTACATGTTACACTTTATACATAAATACTGCCTTATTCACGGGTTATTTCCAGGAAACTGAAATACTCTTTATTAGGAAACAATGTGATATTGTGTGTTAAGCTATCAACACTTTTACGGTCCAAGTCAAGGTGCTGGCAGGTGATTTCATAGGTTCAGTGTTCTTGTCAAGACAAACGTCCTTGGATATATGACCCCATATGTAATGGTTCAACTTTATTAACAAGTTTTCCATTCGGTTACAGTCAGTTGACAAAGACTATGACATTTAAACATGCACCAATGATAATGCGATAGCGTGCAGTTTTGTAAGTAGGACATGACCCACAATGGACCAAAACAGCCTTAATTCAGCTTAATTGGATCTCTTTACATCGCTACACATTCTTTAAAAGTCGCTATTACCAGTATCAGTTATAAGTAATTTACTTTAATTAGGTGACGATATATAACTACACTGGTTGTCACGTCGACCTTAAAATAAAACTGTTATAGATATAATTATTTATATTGACTGGTGGCAAGGATCCAAACTTACGAGTTAGTGTGATCATAAGGCCGAAAACCTAAAGCTATATTGAAGATGTGATACTTCAACATTGTAACACTGTCATCAAAACACTGACCAAAGCATAGTCTTTCTGTCGATGTCAAGGTCGGAATCATTCACACGATACTCAAATGGTTCCAAACTATACTCAAGTAGTTCCTACAGTGGTAAACAACAATTAAATCGTCACTATACTCCAATGGTTCCTACAACGATAGAACGATAGAACCATCAAAACCTCACTATACTCAAATGGTTTCTACAACGATAGAACGATCAAATCCTCACTATACTCAAATGGTTCCTACAACGATAGAACCATCAAATCCTCACTATACTCAAATGGGTCTTACAACGATAGAACCATCAAATCTTCAATATGCTCAAAAAGATGTCGGTCAGTGGACGGCTGTGTGATGTCTCTATAGATGTCGGTCAGTGGACGGCTGTGTGATGTCTCTATAGATGTCGGTCAGTAGACAGCTGTGTGATGTCTCTGTAGATGTCGGTTAGTGGACGGCTGTGTGATGTCTCTATAGATGTCGGTCAGTGGACGGCTGTGTGATATCTCTATAGATGTCGGTCAGTAGACGGCTGTGTGATGTCTCTATAGATGTCGGTCAGTGGACGGCTGTGTGATATCTCCATAGATGTCGGTCAGTAGACAGCTGTGTGATGTCTCTATAGATGTCGGTCAGTGGATGTCTGTGTGATATCTCTATAGATGTCGGTCAGTGGATGTCTGTGTGATGTCTCCATAGATGTCGGTCAGTAGACAGCTGTGTGATGTCTCTGTAGATGTCGGTTAGTGGACGGCTGTGTGATGTCTCTATAGATGTCGGTCAGTGGACGGCTGTGTCATGTCTCTGTAGATGTCGGTCAGTGGACGGCTGTGTGATGTCTCTAGATGTCGGTCAGTGGACAGCTGTGTGATGTCTCTATAGATGATGGTCAGTAGACAGCTGTGTGATGTCTCTATAGATGTCGGTCAGTGGATGTCTGTGTGATATCTCTATAGATGTCGGTCAGTGGATGTCTGTGTGATGTCTCCATAGATGTCGGTCAGTAGACAGCTGTGTGATGTCTCTATAGATGTCGGTCAGTGGATGTCTGTGTGATATCTCTATAGATGTCGGTCAGTGGATGTCTGTGTGATGTCTCCATAGATGTCGGTCAGTAGACAGCTGTGTGATGTCTCTGTAGATGTCGGTTAGTGGACGGCTGTGTGATGTCTCTATAGATGTCGGTCAGTGGACGGCTGTGTCATGTCTCTATAGATGTCGGTCAGTGGACGGCTGTGTGATGTCTCTAGATGTCGGTCAGTGGACGGCTGTGTGATGTCTCTAGATGTCGGTCAGTGGATGTTTGTGTGATATCGATATAGATATCGATATAGATATCGATTGACGGAAGGATGTATGATGTCTCTGTGTGATGTCTGTGTGGTATCTCTGTGTAATGTCTCTGTGTGGTGTCTCTGTGCGATGTCTCTGTGTGGTGTCTCTGTGTGATGTCTCTGTGTGGTGTCTCTGTGTGATGTCTGTGTGGTGTCTCTGTGTGATGTCTCTGTGTGGTGTCTCTGTGTTATGTCTCTGTGTGGTGTCTCTGTGTGATGTCTGTGTGGTGTCTCTGTGTGGTGTCTCTATGTGATGTCTGTGTAGTGTCTCTGTGTGGTGTCTCTGTGTGACGTCTCTATGTGATGTTTTTGTGTGATGTCTGTGTAGTGTCTCTGTGTGATGTCTCTGTGTGGTGTCTCTGTGTTATGTCTCTGTGTGGTGTCTCTGTGTGATGTCTGTGTGGTGTCTCTGTGTGGTGTCTCTATGTGATGTCTGTGTAGTGTCTCTGTGTGGTGTCTCTGTGTGACGTCTCTATGTGATGTTTTTGTGTGATGTCTGTGTGGTGTCTCTGTGTGATGTCTGTGTGGTGTCTCTGTGTGATGTCTGTGTGGTGTCTCTGTGTGGTGTCTCTGTGTGGTGTCTCTGTGTGATGTCTGTGTAGTGTCTATGTGTGATGTATCTGTGTGGTGTCTCTGTGTGATGTATGTGTAGTGTCTCTGTGTGATGTCTGTGTGGTGTCTCTGTGTGGTGTCTCTGTGTGATGTCAGTGTAGTGTCTATGTGTGATGTATCTGTGTGGTGTCTCTGTGTGATGTATGTGTAGTGTCTCTGTGTGATGTCTCTGTGTGGTGTCTCTGTGTGATGTCTCTGTAATGCAATGTTTTTTCCACTACCATTGTCTTTAGATTACGTTTATGAAACACATTTATGAAGTTAGGCCGGGTGAACAGTTTAATCGGATGTAGTTAATGTTTAAACAACACCTTTATATTACTTTAAATCAACTATATGATATTTAAAGTACAAAATATTATTTTTTTAAAAGTGAAAATAGATTAAAAGTCAGACACATATTTACAGCCTGTTCATAGATACGTCATTCACTACTCCAGAATTTTTACCTGTAGAAACAGAAATCAATTTGTTGATATAAGAGTTAGGTATTAGTTATATTTCCACCAATGGGATACCGTGGGCTGATAATTTGATCTAAATCATCAGTTTCTAAAATTTATTCTGCCTTAATGTCGCTGATTTGTTGTGCTCAGTCTCGTCAACTTATATAATAGTATAATAATGACACGACGTGATAACGTCCAGTCTCGTCAACTTATATAATAGTATCATAATGACACGACGTGATAACGTCCAGTCTCGTCAACTTCGATAATAGTAACATAATGACACGACGTGATAACGTCCAGTCTCGTCAACTTCGATAATAGTATCATAATGACACGACGTGATAACGTCCAGTCTCGTCAACTTATATAATAGTATCATAATGACACGACGTGATAACGTCCAGTCTCATCAACTTCGATAATAGTAACATAATGACACGACGTGATAACGTCCAGTCTCGTCCACTTATATAACAGTATCATAATGACACGACGTGATAACGTCCAATCTCGTCAACTTATATAATAGTACCGTAATGATACGACGTGATAACGTCCAGTCTCATCAACGCCAATGCTAGTTTGATGTAATGAAGGACTCAGATTCTGAAAAATAATGACCTATTTTTTTCTCCGTTGTTGAAACCTCTACACGTTTAAATACTTTTGACATTCATCCATATCTGTACACTAAAAATGATACTGATAATTATGTTCTCATCCTTAACTTCGTCCAGTGTTAATGTAATAGCGTCTATACTGGTCCTTTGTGGCAGTATCATAATATAGTATCTACCAGCAGAGCTCTTACATATATGTGGGTTGTGTCATATTCTGGTTTATAAATGGTATTTCATAGGCGCATAGATGTGTCACAGTTAGTCACCAATGTTTTATACTGGACTGAAAAGAGCGAATACATTAGGAAGGGATCTACGTCTTAAATTCATCATCAAAATGGCGTGAAATTCACCGTATCCTCGACACCTTTTTGATGTGGAGACTCAGAGGAATTTTTGTGGGTACGTATTTATTGTTGCAATAATAAGGACGGGCACCTGTATATCAGTGATATAATAAACGCTATACAGGCTACCAACAACATATTTGTGATAATCGTCCAATCTCCAAAAGTACACACCGGTAACGAGATCGGTATTCGTACGACTTATCCGTCGTATCAAGTTGTGTATTGGACATTACTGAAGGGCTATTGAGAAGACATTTAACGGACTGGTAGCCAAACTCAATCATCATGTCAGTCCTTATGATGCGTGACCATCAGACATATCAATCAAACAGATAATCAATACTAAAATCAATATTAGTTTTTTTCCGAATTGATACTTACATTATGAGCTGTGTATTACAAAATATTGCATACTTTAAATTTTATTTATCAATTGAAATGATTTAAGATTGCTTTGAAGCTTATCAATACTTGTTTAATTCAACATGATAATTAATTTAAGGGATAAAACAAAATCATCCATCATTACACTGTCTGGTTACTAGGTACATGTCCAGATAGGCAGGGTGGTCTGAACGAGGAACCGTGGAATAATCTTATACTAATCCGTGTATTGCTGTAATCCGTGTACTGCTGTAATCCATGTACTGCTGTAAACCATGTACTGCTCTATTCTGTGAACTGCTGTATTCTGTGAACTGCTGTAATCCGAGTACTGCTGTAATCTGTGTAGTGTTGTAATCTGTGTACTGCTGTAATCTGTGTACTGTTGTAATCAGTGTACTGCTGTAATCCGTGTACTGCTGTAAACCGTGAACTGCTGTAATATGCTTACCGCTGTAATCCGTGTACTGCTGTAATCAGTGTACTGCTGTAATCTGTGTACTGCTGTAATCTGTGTACTGTTGTAATCTGTGTACCGCTGTAATCCATGTACTGCTGTAATCAGTGTAGTGTTGTAATCTGTGTACTGCTGTAATCTGTGTACTGTTGTAATCAGTGTACTGCTGTAATCCGTGTACTGCTGTAAACCGTGAACTGCTGTAATATGCTTACCGCTGTAATCCGTGTACTGCTGTAATCTGTGTACTGTTGTAATCTGTGTACTGCTGTAATCTGTGTACCGCTGTAACCCATGTACTGCTGTAATCAGTGTACTGCTGTAATCTGTGTACTGTTGTAATCTGTGTACTGCTGTAATCTGTGTACTGTTGTAATATGTGTACTGCTGTAATCTGTGTACTGTTGTAATCTGTGTACCGCTGTAATCCATGTACTGCTGTAATCTGTGTACTGCTGTAATCTGTGTACTGCTGTAATCTGTGTACTGTTGTAATCTGTGTACTGCTGTAATCAGTGTACTGCTGTAATCTGTGTACTGTTGTAATCTGTGTACTGCTGTAATCTGTGTACTGTTGTAATCTGTGTACTGCTGTAATCTGTGTACCGCTGTAACCCATGTACTGCTGTAATCAGTGTACTGCTGTAATCTGTGTACTGTAATCTGTGTACTGTGTAATCTGTGTACTGTGTAATCTGTGTACTGCTGTAAATCTGTGTACTGTAATCTGTAATCTGTGTACTGCTGTAATCTGTGTACTGCTGTAATCTGTGTACTGCTGTAATCTGTGTACTGTTGTAATCTGTGTACTGCTGTAATCTGTGTACTGCTGTAATCTGTGTACTGCTGTAATCTGTGTACTGTTGTAATCTGTGTACCGCTGTAATCCATGTACTGCTGTAATCTGTGTACTTCTGTAATCTGTGTACTGTTGTAATCTGTGTACTGTTGTAATCTGTGTACTGCTGTAATCAGTGTACTTCTGTAATCTGTGTACTGTTGTAATCTGTGTACTGTTGTAATCTGTGTACTGCTGTAATCTGTGTACTGCTGTAATCTGTGTACTGCTGTAATCTGTGTACTGTTGTAATCTGTGTACTGTTGTAATCTGTGTACTGTTGTAATATGTGTACTGCTGTAATCAGTGTACTGCTGTAATCTGTGTACTGTTGTAATCTGTGTACTGTTGTAATATGTGTACTGTTGTAATCTGTGTACTGTTGTAATCTGTGTACTGTTGTAATCTGTGTACTGTTGTAATCTGTGTACTGCTGTAATCTGTGTACTGCTGTAATCTGTGTACTGCTGTAATCTGTGTACTGTTGTAATCTGTGTACTGCTGTAATCTGTGTACTGTTGTAATATGTGTACTGCTGTAATCTGTGTACTGCTGTAATTTGTGTACTGTTGTAATCTGTGTACTGCTGTAATAGGTTTACCGCTGTTATCCGTGTATTGTTACATCCGTATGTCGCAATGATCATTATACCGCTGTATTCCGTGTACCGCTGTAATCCGTTTAATGAATTTGGAACCAAGAAGCGCATCTGCGGTCCACTTTATAATCCGGACACGTTGTCACATACAAATTCATTGTAGATCCCCAAATCCTGTAATAATAGAATATTACATAACATCAATTCGACTTTGTAATTTCTCAAGTCAATTAGCTGTGGGGATGAATAATAGCAAAATCTGTATATATGTTTGACGTCGTATGCACGTGTAATAACACCATTATAGTAACGTCACCACCCGTTGTAACCATTATAGTAACGTCACCACCCGTTGTAACCATTATAATAACGTCAACACCTGTTGTAACACAGACTCCTATGTTTTTAGGGAATTACAAAAAACAAACAAATATAGCATTAAGATACACTGTTAAAATGTAAATATGATAATGAAATATAGTTTCTTATATAGTTATCTTACTACACCGTGTCAATCTGTGTATACCTTAACCTTCCCTCTACACCAACTAACATGTTACCGCCACTTAATATAGCACACTTCATAACATGAAATGGAAACTCACTTTAATTATTTACAAACACCCTTTCTTTATGTGTTAATGCTCTTTATTTCTTCGCGAACTTTATTTATTTGCAAGCTATCCATTTAATTATTTGCTAACTCCCTTTATTTATTTGCAAGCTATCCATTTAATTATTTGCTAACTCCCTTTATCTATTTGTTGTTTTAAGGTCATTATTCTTGACCTTCTTGTATTAATCCATCTATTTGACTGTCTTCTGTACTTTATACGAGAACTTGACCTCCATGTAATAATAATTAGAGATATAATCTTCCATTTTATTGGCTATCTGAAAACATATCTCAAGACTATTCTGATACAGCTGGTAATCATTCTCAAACTCGCAGCAGATTCCTTTAATTAATCGCTGTATTTATTTCTAAACTTACAATAAAGTATTTCAAGTGGAGAACCGATGAAATACGTTTTATGTAATCAGTGTTATAAATACATATAGGAGAATGTTGACTTAGACAAAGTATCAGTCTATTATGATATTTATCTCATTTATCTTAAATAGTGAATCAAAGCTGATAGATCACTGAGATTTACCATCACGTAATATTTCATATTTCTTACAAGATCTGCTTACACAATACATCAATGTGTAAAATTCCATTTGTAGTTATGAGGAAATTTACAATGTACACAGTATCTGTAATAATTCCATTAAGAAATATAGGCCTAATGTTTTTGTAATTAACCCAAAGTTGATAAGCCGACTGACTACGTGATTAAAACACGTGCTTTATAAAGTAAATATTGTACAAATATTCAATATAGATAAGTTTGATGACACGAGTGCTTTGTTATGTTATCATTAGGATCAGAGACCTTGGTTTGTCAACTGATTTAAACGGTTTATTAGTCAGGACATATGCATTGTTTTTGTAGAATACTAATTGTTAACGAGGTGCTAGTCTACGTATGTAAGTATTCTATACGTGACTTATCCACGTCAGTTGTAGACTAGCACACAACGGGTAATGCGTTTTTCTAGGGAGCATTGCGTGTTTGATGGATATGGAACATAAACAAAAACATATTTTGAATGTAAACTGCATTTCTGATAGATGAAATATATGTAAACAAACATGAAAACATACTTATATATCACGTATACCGAAGGGTACGTGCATATCATCATTTACAATGTATTGTATATCTGGCTATGCCTGAGTAGTGTTTATAATGTTTGCAGCAAAACAGTATTTATTGTGTAAATCGTGTTCAATCCAAATGATAAATTACAGGTTGAAGTATTCGTCATTCACGTAGTTGTTTATCAGTCTGCCTTCTAAATTTTTATTTTGAAATTGAAATATTTCGCCTACATTATAACCATCTCCATTAATTATATTATATCTTAACAATAAAAGACACGTTTGATGATAAGTAAGCCTTTTTTGTTTACGTACTATATACTTTAAACGAACAAAACATATTTTGCACATGCTCACAATAAACGTAGATGACAGGCGGTGTTGTTCTGAAAGAGAAAGTTTAGCTTTACTTGTGCCGATCTGCCCCTGTTTTAATAAACTACACAGATTACAGTTACATTCTTATTTTAATAAACTACACAAATTATAATACTAAAAGTTTAGTTTTACTTGTGCCGTATATCTGTCCCTGTTTTAATAAACTACACAGATTACAATTACTCAATAAACTACACAAATTATAATACTAAAAGTTTAGTTTTACTTGTGCCGATCTGAACCTGTTTTAATAAACTACACAGATTACAGTTACTCAAAGTTCTGCCCCTGTTTTAATAAACTACACAAATTATAATACTAAAAGTTTAGTTTTACTTGTGCCGATCTGAACCTGTTTTAATAAACTACACAGATTACAGTTACTCAAAGTTCTGCCCCTGTTTTAATAAACTACACAGATCACAGTTACTCAAAGTTCTGCCCCTGTTTTAATAAACTACACAAATTATAATACTAAAAGTTTAGTTTTACTTGTGCCCCTGTTTTAATTAACTACACAGATTACAATTACTCAAAGTTCTGCCCCTGTTTTAATAAACTACACAAATTATAATACTAAAAGTTTAGCTTTACTTGTGCCGATCTGCCCCTGTTTTAATAAACTACACAAATTATAATACTAAAAGTTTAGTTTTACTTGTGCCGATTTGAACCTGTTTTAATTAACTACACAGATTACAATTACTCAAAGTTCTGCCCCTGTTTTAATAAACTACACAAATTATAATACTAAAAGTTTAGCTTTACTTGTGCCGATCTGCTACACAGATCACAGTGTTTTAATAATACTACACAAATTATAATAATAAAATACTTAAAAGTTTAGTTTTACTTGTGCCGATTTGAACCTGTTTTAATTAACTACACAGATTACAGTTACTCAAAGTTCTGCCCCTGTTTTAATAAACTACACAAATTATAATACTAAAAGTTTAGTTTTACTTGTGCCGATCTGCCCCTGTTTTAATAAACTACACAAATTATAATACTAAAAGTTTAGTTTTACTTGTGCCGATTTGAACCTGTTTTAATAAACTACACAGATTAAAATCACTCAAAGTTTAGCTTTACTTGTGACGATAATATTCAGAGGAAAACTATTCTGAGTATACTTTAACAAAACAAACTATACTGATATCTTCAAACATTTTCCCAAGAAATCGGGAGAAAACTGTGATGATATTAAAATTGTTTTCACGTGCAGTCTAGTGTTAGTATTGATACACGATCCATGTTTTGGAGCTAAAACATTTTTTTTAATCATTTGCACGTTACATGTGTCACAAAGCATTATTGTAATTACCAAAAGTTTTGTCCATTTTGACACAAGTTATATTCAGGTTTTTATTCTCACTTTTTCTGTCAGAGACGGACGCGCCAGATAAGCACGGATGGTAGCAGTTCAGATGAGGCATGGTAGATGATTTTGTTTGAAAGTAGACACGTTTCTGGTATTTTGTTTGAAAATGTCTTGGTCAACCCCTCTGATTGAGAGAAGACGCTTTTGACGAACGTGTATTATATTTCGAAGTAAGAAGTCGTGGCCCATGTGATTTGCTAAGGGTTCGATTTCATTTAGAATGCGCAAAGTGCAGAAGAAATTCGCCGACGACTGGTAGAGGCTAACAGTGACAAAACGGTCGGACGAGTTTTAGTTTGGCTGTATAAGAGGATGATACATGTCGGCCTGGTGATGACAACTCGGAAAAAAGTATCACTTCTGTAGATAATACCATGCCAACAGCAGTATTACGGTGGAGGACTTATGAAATTTCCCAACGATATTACTGCACGGAAATCCCCGAACGTATTAGGATGGCAATAGTATCTGCAAGAGGCTAATTAAGTCTTAATGTTATGGAAAACGCTGAAGTGAAGTCAGGAGTCTATCATTTACCTGAGTATAACGACAACCGCGTGATGCTATTTTTTTCTTAACAATGAGAGCATTCCCGCCACCATCAAACAACACTTGAACCCAACCATCAACGTCATAACCACTATTCTGGGTATCTTAAGGGTCGGTAACTGACAATAAACCTGGGTATCTTATGGGTTGGTTACTGATAATTAACCTGGGTATCTTATGGGTTGGTAACTGATAATAAACCTGATTCAAGCCCTACGGTGACTTGTGAATTTTTGTGCGGATTTGATAATAAAGCTGGGAGAAGTCATTAAAATGGGAAGCGATCAGTAACGCTGTACAATGTCTATCTTCATGGTAAGTCTCTTGTGCACGTGTTACGGATTTTACAGGTTAATCAGGCAAATGACTTCTCCTCCCTCAGTTCAGATTCGGTCCCCTGTAACTATTGCCTCTTCAGATGTTATTTTTTATATTTTGACGAATCAGAGTTGCCGACGACGATGACGATGATGATGATGATGATGATGATGATGATGATGATGATGATGACGACGACGACGACGACGACGACGATGACGATGATGATGATGATGACGACGACGACGACAATGATGATGATGATGATGATGATGATGATAGACTCAAGGCTATCTAGACGCATGGTTTGAAGACCAAGTTCAAGACTCCTATTCAGAGGTATAACCAATCTCAGTAAGAAGAGAGCGAGGCGAAATCAAATGTCCACAAAAAAATAGCAAACATTGAGCACTAGGAAAGTAAATTATTTCAAAATATGAATAACTGAACCTTCCCCGGTAACTGGAGAGTTGGTTTCATGTGGTAGCACAAGACAGCTTGAATCACTATTGCTAGAAATCTATATACAACCTATAGGTAAATTCTTCTCGTACAGATGACGCTGTAAATCTCGACAAAATCCATCTGACACTCAAATTTAGTATAATTAACCTGCCAAAGTATCGGTACGGGTCACGCTAGAATCAGGTTACAGTTAATTAAATATTTAATAAGAAACCTCGTGCCATTTAAAACCTAATTGGAACAGGAGTGTAAGATTTAATTATAAGAATTTTAAAAGTAATACACACTGGTCCGTCAAAGATTTTCCTGATACTGTCACACCCCCGTTATTGTCACAACACTACCTACCTCTCTGTACACATGTTATAACTGTTATTGGTATGAATATTGACTCGTTTAACTGTGCGAAATTAAAATGGAAGAAACAAACTGAAAGTAAAAGAATATGAAATCTAAACGCCGTCAACATGCCACGTTAGTAAACAATTCTACAAAAAACAAACTATCATGCCATTTGTTCATCCTTTATGACGCGCCAAAAATAAACTGAAAGTAAAAGAATATGAAATCTAAACGCCCTCAACATGCCAAGTTAGTAAACAATTCTACAAAAAACAAACTATCATGCCATTTGTTCATCCTTTATGACGCGCCAATGATACTAGGAGCCAAAAATTGAAATCTAGGAGGTAACTTCCATGAAAAATAAAACTGGACAAATTAAATGATTATTTCTAGATGCGTTCTGTGTTGGAAGGTTGTCTGTACCGTCACTTTCGTGGTGCGTTCTGTGTTGGAATGTTGTCTGTACTGTCACGTCAAAGCGTCCTAACGCACTCCGATGCTACATATGTACAACATTGCCTCTACCAAATGAACTTAAGCTTGTATTTTTCCATTAATGCGCCAATTAAATATATTGATAAAATAATTTCTCTGTTTTATATCCGTCACACAGGTAGGGGGTAGAAATGGAGATATGGTATATGTGTAACGTGAAAATCGTTAGCATTAAAAGGCATGTGAAAGCTTAAAGCACACGAGAGAGCAGATTAGAATTAATTTAGTTCAATAAAAGGATGCGCTGTACACCTCTCAATCGACTCCATTACATACCAATATATCTTGATAGAAATTACTGTACAAGTGATCGATGTCACCAATTAACTATTCAGTCATAAACACACGCTGGGTGTCATTAACAATCGTTTGGACTTTTAAAGAACACTTGATGTTATGACATTTCCATTCGAAGTGGAGCTGTTTTTAAAGTGAGTCTATACTGTAGTATAATATTGAAGTATGTTGTATATTATCTGTTTATATTGTCCGCAAGAACAAGTACTGTTACTAACGGAGATTGTCTATTTTGTTTTATTTGACAACTTAAACATAAGTTCATCTGAAATTGAACAAGTAGGTATAAGGTTGGTTTTATCATTAAACAATGAGCAGCTACCAGCATTTCTAATGGCTATTTTTAGTACGTTTGTCTACAGGAGTATTCTGTCCTGACTTTCCCTAAAACAAATCGAAAGAGGTTTATATGACCATTGAATAAGAGATACTAGTAATGGAGTAAGCCTAGCCGGAAAAACACGAAGAATAGTTGGAAATGATGAACTCTGTACCAGTGAACCGGATGCAATGCATCTGTGTCGGTTAGGCACCAGTCCATCCTTTGGTCTGACAGTGGTCTGTCACGTGACAAAATATTAATAGATATAAGCGTTTATCACTAACGCAAAATTATCATGGATAAACTTCCTGATCAAAGGACTCAAAGAAATGAAAAATTCATTTACAACATAATGGACAGTAGTTACGATGAAAATGAAATTTGCTAGAACATTGTTTTCTTTAGTCTTCATAAACTGTAGAAAAGCAGGCCAATACGGGCCCATCTGGCCTCTTGGCCTATTCTGAGAAACTATAGAAATCGCACTCAAATACAAAATCGATATTAAAAGCAAAAATCAAAATAAGAGGATTGCATTAATAAACATTTGCCTTTATTCTGTATACCTGAAAATCTACTCGCCGTTATCTTATGCAATAACTTCACAGTATGTTACCCATTAACCTGAGACATTGAGCAGCCATGATATAGCAATATAATACCCTACTCCCGTCGGGTTAAAACCTCAGTTTTAATTAATTTTCTATTGCCGTCATATAAGAGTGACAATAAGTGTTTTTAAATTATTAACTATTAAATACATTTCCTGACTAGGCTTTGGATGCCGATTAAGACGAGGGCATATATCAAAACATCTACATTTTTACATGGATGTCAGCGACACGGGAATTCAAATGTTTTTGAATTTATAAAATGTCTTCTAGTATTGGTTTTGTTGTCCAGTTTTGGCGATGCCCGACAATGACAGTGCTAACAAACACTATATATCCACACTAATTCATTCTTTTCCTTGAGGGTACTTGATTGAGGATTGACAAGGATGAATTCATGGTCAACTTTGGAGTCAAAGAATACAGCAAAAACTGCTCAGACCAGTGGCATGCACATTAGCGTGTTTCTCTGTGACACTTATAGTGCAGTACACTAGTTTCAAGGTGACATCGAAACAAATCTTGTCTGCGATTTCCGTCTGTAAAAAGTGACACGTTTTCTTTAAATCGCTTAAAATAAAACTGATTGATTTTATGTAACCTACACATTAAAAATCTATTGTCATTTCACTTCTGTTGATTCAATACCATCTTTATTCATTTAGGGGATTTGTATTTAGGACACGTAAGTACTTCTTACCCTTTAAATAAAACCTGCCGGTGTTAACATCTAATTGCTTGGTGTCAGTGTGGCTCTGAAAGGCTTCAAACCTGGACCCAGAATCGTTTAACAGAGATTTCACCACTGTTCACGTCGTCAGACATAGTTTAAAACGCTTCATTTTCATCATTTTTTCAAACCCGTTATAACTTATATATTTCATACTGTGATGGTTCCGGTTAGGAAAATATTTAATGTATATTCTGAAATCGCGCGTGATTTTAGGTCACCTGTTTACAATCATTTACTAAGAGTGTCACTCACCTCGGTCACTTTTGTTATCGTGACCGACACGGTCCATTAAGATGTCCGAACGTCCTGACACGGTCAATGTCCTGTAAATATGATATGGACATATTGATTATCAACAAGTCTTTTATGCGACTGTCATATTTGGTTTTCAATGGTGTTATTGTTGATAATGTTGTGATTGTATCAATGTCAGTGTCATTAATTATCTGGTGTTCGTGTACCACCACAATAAAACACCACATAGACAATGTGAGGTGTAGGGTACCTGCAACAGATATCCCAAACATTTCACGAGGTGGCGAATAGGAGTAAAACAACTGTGAACGGTTATCGATGTTTGTAACGGTCTGACGTCAACAATAGGTCATTGTTTTCTCTTCCTCCCTTGCATGTTTGTAAACACTTGTGGTAAAAATCAGGGTACAGAAAGCACTTAGTGTAACTGTAGAAATAAAGGGGAGACATACAAAACCAGGGTACAGAAGGCAATATTGTAATTGTAGAAATAACGGGGAGACATACAAAACCAGGGTACAGAAGGCAATAGTGTAACTGTAGAAATAACGGGGAGACATACAAAACCAGGGTACAGAAGGCAATAGTGTAATTGTAGAAATAACGGGGAGACATACAAAGTCTAGATACAGAAGGCAATAGTGTAACTATAGGAATAACGGGGAGACATACAAAATCAGGGTACAGAAGGCAATAGTGTAACTGTAGAAATAACGGGGAGACATACAAAACCAGGGTACAGAAGGCAATAGTGTAATTGTAGAAATAACGGGGAGACATACAAAGTCTAGATACAGAAGGCAATAGTGTAACTATAGGAATAACGGGGAGACATACAAAATCAGGGTACAGAAGGCAATAGTGTAACTGTAGAAATAACGGGGAGACATACAAAACCAGAGTACAGAAGGCAATAATGTAATTGTAGAAATAACGGGGAGACATACAAAGTCTAGATACAGAAGGCAATAGTGTAATTGTAGAAATAACGGGGAGACATACAAAACCAGGGTACAGAAGGCAATAGTGTAACTGTAGAAATAACGGGGAGACATACAAAACCAGAGTACAGAAGGCAATAATGTAATTGTAGAAATAACGGGGAGACATACAAAGTCTAGATACAGAAGGCAATAGTGTAACTGTAGAAATAACGGGGAGACATACAAAACCAGGGTACAGAAGGCAATAGTGTAACTGTAGAAATAACGGGGAGACATACAAAGCCAGGGTACAGAAGGCAATAGTGTAATTGTAGAAATAACGGGGAGACATACAAAGTCTAGATACAGAAGGCAATAGTGTAATTGTAGAAATAACGGGGAGACATACAAAATCAGGGTACAGAAGGCAATAGTGTAACTGTAGAAATAACGGGGAGACATACAAAACCAGGGTACAGAAGGCAATAGTGTAATTGTAGAAATAACGGGGAGACATACAAAGTCTAGATACAGAAGGCAATAGTGTAACTATAGGAATAACGGGGAGACATACAAAATCAGGGTACAGAAGGCAATAGTGTAACTGTAGAAATAACGGGGAGACATACAAAACCAGAGTACAGAAGGCAATAATGTAATTGTAGAAATAACGGGGAGACATACAAAGTCAGATACAGAAGGCAATAGTGTAATTGTAGAAATAACGGGGAGACATACAAAACCAGGGTACAGAAGGCAATACTGTAGAAATAACGGGGAGACATACAAAACCAGAGTACAGAAGGCAATAATGTAATTGTAGAAATAACGGGGAGACATACAAAGTCTAGATACAGAAGGATATAGTGTAACTGTAGAAATAACGGGGAGACATACAAAACCAGGGTACAGAAGGCAATAGTGTAACTGTAGAAATAACGGGGAGACATACAAAGCCAGGGTACAGAAGGCAATAGTGTAATTGTAGAAATAACGGGGAGACATACAAAGTCTAGATACAGAAGGCAATAGTGTAATTGTAGAAATAACGGGGAGACATACAAAATCAGGGTACAGAAGGCAATAGTGTAACTGTAGAAATAACGGGGAGACATACAAAATCAGGGACGAGAAGGCAATAGTGTTACTGTAGAAATAACGGGGAGACATACAATATCAGGGTACAGAGGGCAATAGTGTAATTGTAGAAATAACGGGGAGACATACAAAGTCTAGATACAGAAGGCAATAGTGTAATTGTAGAAATAACGGGGAGACATACAAAATCAGGGTACAGAAGGCAATAGTGTAACTGTAGAAATAACGGGGAGACATACAAAATCAGGGACGAGAAGGCAATAGTGTTACTGTAGAAATAACGGGGAGACATACAATATCAGGGTACAGAGGGCAATAGTGTAATTGTAGAAATAACGGGGAGACATACAAAGTCTAGATACAGAAGGCAATAGTGTAACTGTAGAAATAACGGGGAGACATACAAAATCAGGGTACAGAAGGCAATAGTGTAACTGTAGAAATAACGGGGAGACATACAAAATCAGGGACGAGAAGGCAATAGTGTTACTGTAGAAATAACGGGGAGACATACAAAATCAGGGTACAGAAGGCAATAGTGTAACTGTAGAAATAACGGGGAGACATACAAAATCAGGGACGAGAAGGCAATAGTGTTACTGTAGAAATAACGGGGAGACATACAATATCAGGGTACAGAAGGCAATAGTGTAATTGTAGAAATAACGGGGAGACATACAAAATCAGGGTACAGAAGGCAATAGTGTAACTGTAGAAATAACGGGGAGACATACAAAATCAGGGACGAGAAGGCAATAGTGTTACTGTAGAAATAACGGGGAGACATACAATATCAGGGTACAGAGGGCAATAGTGTAACTGTAGAAATAACGGGGAGACATACAAAATCAGGGACGAGAAGGCAATAGTGTTACTGTAGAAATAACGGGGAGACATACAATATCAGAGTACAGAAGGCAATAGTGTAATTGTAGAAATAACGGGGAGACATACAAAATCAGGGACGAGAAGGCAATAGTGTAACTGTAGAAATAACGGGGAGACATACAATATCAGGGTACAGAAGGCAATAGTGTAATTGTAGAAATAACGGGGAGACATACAAAATCAGGGACGAGAAGGCAATAGTGTAACTGTAGAAATAACGGGGAGACATACAAAACCAGGGTACAGAAGGCAATAGTGTAATTGTAGAAATAACGGGGAGACATACAATATCAGGGTACAGAGGGCAATAGTGTAATTGTAGAAATAACGGGGAGACATACAAAATCAGGGTACAGAAGGCAATAGTGTAATTGTAGAAATAACGGGGAGACATACAATATCAGGGTACAGAGGGCAATAGTGTAATTGTAGAAATAACGGGGAGACATACAAAATCAGGGTACAGAGGGCAATAGTGTAATTGTAGAAATAACGGGGAGACATACAATATCAGGGTACAGAGGGCAATAGTGTAATTGTAGAAATAACGGGGAGACATACAATATCAGGGTACAGAGGGCAATAGTGTAATTGTAGAAATAACGGGGAGACATACAAAATCTTCACACATGTAATAACAAGGATCTTGGCCTCACTTGTCCTAAACCTGAAAACTAATTCAATGAAACTAGAAATAGAAATATTACGGGTCATATGTAAATAAACAGGTCATATGTAAATAAACAGGTCATATGTAGGCGTGCATGCAGTTTTTTAATAAAAGAAATGATTGAATTGTGTAGCTTATCATAGCCTATATTTTCCATCTCATGTGTTTCCGCATTGTTGTTACTAAGCAAAATTATGTGTTGGTATGTGTATGTGTTTGTATGTGTTTGTGTTGGTATATGATTGTGTTGGTATGTGTTTGTGTTGGTATGTGTTTGTGTTGGTATTTCCTTGTGTTTGTATGTGTTTGTGTTGTTATGTGTTTGTGTTGGTATGTGTTTGTGTTGGCATGTGTTGGTATGTGTTTGTGTTGGTATGTGATTGTGTTGATATGTGTTTGTGCTGGCATGTGTTGGTATGTGTTTGTGTTGGTATTTCCTTGTGTTTGTATGTGTTTGTGTTGGTATGTGTTTGTGTTGGTATGTGATTGTGTTGGCATGTGTTGGTATGTGTTTGTGTTGGTATTTCCTTGTGTTGGTATGTGTTTGTGTTGGTATGTGTTTGTGTTGGCATGTGTTGGTATGTGTTTGCGTTGGTATGTGTTTATGTTGGTATGTGTTGGTATGTGTTTGTGTTGATATTTGTTGGTATGTGTTTGTGTTGGCATGTGTTGGTATATGTTTGTGTATATGTTTGTTTGTATTCGTGTTGACTTTAAATTCCTATGTCAGTTTTTATTTACATGTACATCTTCCACTTGTTGAACTACACAGCAACAACTGTGATTCGAAATGACACAGTTCTGTTGTATCCATTGGCATGACCTTGAAGACATATGAATATTTAAAATGTCTTAAAAAATATATTGTATTGTAATAAGTATCTCCTTCCGTTTCAGATTTCTCATAAAAAATCACGATCGGTATCTACCGGGCGTATTGGTGTATTTGTTAACGCATGTCATCTAGTCTTTCTTATTTCATAAATAAAATTAACAAATTACTATTACTGCTGCAAACTATGAGCAGATTTCCAAATATAATCTTAGGTGGAGTTAAACAATCAACGTAAGAGTTTTACAGTCTCATTTGCGTCATAACATTGAGACTTGCGGTCAAATGAGTGATTCGGCTGTGAAGGACTTCTTCCTTAAATATTACTTCCATTTATGTCGAAACTTCTTATTCCCAGTATGACAAATTTCATGTATTGCTGATCTGCATAATCTTGATGTTAATTACATTCCCCAAAACTAGAAAATACATCGAAATCATCTTAAGTTTTTATGAGGCAAACGATGTATCATAAAACAGTTCTGTTTATTTTTGGAGGGCACCTGAAAGGTATTAGATATTAAAATCACTAGCCTACAGCGTGTATATCATTATAATTACTTTTTAAAAGATAAAACAGAATATTGTATGAAAATTACCAGAGATACTGTTGGTCCCGTTTAAATCCCGTCTTATTTTTAACATTACCATATAAGGATTTTCGATGTGACAACGATAGCAGTACACATCGGTCAATCATTCTACAGCTTTCCGCTACAGAAATGATTCGATTTAATACACAACAGTAACTCTATTGTAAGTGAATAAGGCTCGTTTTCATCTTTTAATGGACAACATTCGCCCATTGGGTAGATATTCATGTCTCCATTTTCAGTGCTTCAGTCATTTGTCCGACGAAGATGACACTGTAGTCATTGAAACGTCAAACATGACTTTCCGACTGTAAAATATCTACATTGGTAATAATGACTGTAACAGTACATTTTCCTTGCTCTAAAACCTGCCTTGCAATGACTTGTTCTGAAATTATCCCGCTCTGAATCATGTCTCGCTCTGAAACATGTTTCGCTCTGAATCATGCTTTTTGGCAAAGAATCCAATTAAACAAGAATATTGTAAGGGTTAACTAATGTCTTAATCATTCTCAATATCACTAAACATATACTGATGACATACATATTGTATTTAATAGCATGACCTAGTTACATTATCTACAAAGAAACGACGTACTTCCTAATGCTGTCGAACTGTTATTAAGACGAGAAGAATAGAGAGCAAGGCGACCCAACATCTATCATAACCAACGATCTTATTCAAATGAACGAAATAAAATGTATGAGAAATGTGGATAAGTAACATGCAATGCACGAACTTGTCATACTGGCTCCTTATCAGTTTCCAATTACCAACATGTTTTACGACGAAGATTGAAGTGCGTTTGATTAGCATTTTTAACAAAAACATTTGCATAATTTTTCATACATTTGCATATTGAATTCTTAGTTTGAAATTTTCCATGTCGTGTTAGTTTCCTCGATAATAGATCAGAATATGTGATACCATCTCCGTTCAAATAGGTACAAACATATAGAAATCACCTTGCAAATAGGCAACGTCTTTGTATGCCATGAAAAGAAAGTCATAATTTTTTTTCGTAAAAAAATAATCAAACTGGGCACCAGTTTTATCACTCCTCTGTTCTATCATCCCTCAGTCATAGCATCTCTCTTTTTATCACCTTCTGTCATATCACACCTCTTTTATATCCCTCCTTTGTTCCACCGCCCCTCTGCTATATCAGCCCTCTTTTGTATCTTTCCTGTGTTATAGCGCCCCTCTATTGAATCACCCTCTGTCATATCACCCGTCATCTGTTATATTATCCCTCAGTCATATCACTCCTTCATTTATTCACCTTTCTTTTGTATAGCTCCTTTATCATCTCGCCCCTTTGTTGTATCAACCTCTGTCATCTCGCCCCTCTGTTGTATCACCCTCTGTCTTATCGCCCCTGTTTTGTGTCCCTCCTATATTATATAACCCCTCTGTTGTATCCCTCCTTTGTCATATCGCCCCTCTTTTGTATCAACCTCTGTCATATCACGCCTCTTTTGTATCCCTCCTTTGTTATATCTCCCATCTGCTATATCAACCTCTCTCACGTAACCGCTCTGTTGTAGCATCCTCTGTTACATCACCCTCTGTTATATCAACCTCTGTCACGTAACCGCTCTGTTGTAGCATCCTCTGTTACATCACCCTCTGTTATATCAGCCCTTTGTTGTACCCACCTTCTATTACGTCATCCTCTGTCATTTATCCCCTCTGTCATATCATCCCTCTTTTGTATCCCTCCTTTGTTATATCACCCCTCTGCTATATCAACCTCTGTCACGTAACCGCTCTGTTGTAGCATCATCTGTTACATCACCCTCTGTTATATCAGCCCTTTGTTGTACCCACCTTCTATTACGTCATCCTCTGTCATTTATACCCTCTGTTGTATCGCCTTCTGTTGATATCAACCTACGGTTACACTAACCTTCTTTTATGTTTACACTGTGTTATATCACAATCTTATACCCTGTGCTGTATTACCCTCTGTCATCTCAGCCCTCTTTTGTATCCCTCCTTTGTTATACTGCCCCTCTGTTGTATCAACCTCTGTCATATCACCCATTTTTCTGTATCCCTCCTTTGTTATACTGCCCCTCTGTTGTATCAACCTCTGTCATATCACCCATTTTTCTGTATCCCTCCTTTGTTATACCGCCCCTCTGTTGTATCAACCTCTGTCATATCACCCATTTTTCTGTATCCCTCTTTTGTTATACCGCCCCTCTGTTGTATCAACCTCTGTCATATCACCCATTTTTTTGTATCCCTCCTTTGTTATACCGCCCCTCTGTTGTATCAACCTCTGTCATATCACCCATTTTTTTGTATCCCTCCTTTGTTATACCGCCCCTCTGTTGTATCAACCTCTGTCATATCACCCATTTTTTTTGTATCCCTCCTTTGTTATACCGCCCCTCTGTTATATCAACCTCTGTCATATCACCCATTTTTCTGTATCCCTCCTTTGTTATACCGCCCCTCTGTTGTATCAACCTCTGTCATATCACCCATTTTTTTGTATCCCTCCTTTGATATGAAGGTCATCTGTTATATCATCCCTCTGTCATATCACCCTTATGTTATATCATCCTATATTATACTTCCTTCTGTCATATACATTCTGTTGTATCAACCACTGTCATATCACTCTTATGCTGTATCATCCTATATCATAGCACCCCATGACATATATCCTCTGTTGTAGCAACCACTGTCATATCACCCCTCTTTTGTATCCCTTCTTTGTTATAGAGCCCATTTGTTATATCACCCCTCTGTCATTACATCCATCTGTTGTATCAGCCCTCAGTTGTATCCCTCCTCGGTTACATCACCCTCTGTCATTTACCCTCTGACTTGTATCACTCTCTGTCACACCAGCCCTTTATCATCTTATTTTCATTTATGACATTGTTGTGAATCTTCCTCAGACTTTCTGAAAGAACTGACATTGCAGTAGCCAATGAAAACTTATTATTTTTACTGATTTGGAAATGACTGAAGCATGCATCTTTGTTTTTCAATATTTCGAAAGCTTTAATACTATAAGTTTTTTTGCTCAAAAAATATGCCCTACGATATCTAAATCTTGCTTATTTTTCAAAGATCGGTTTAACGAAACCTTTTTATTGGAATAATGTATCGTCGTCAGAAATATAAATGATGTACCCGATATCTTGCGGTTGATTATGGCCATCTCGCTTTGTCGTCTTGACACCCCCGTCAACGCGACAAAATCGAAGACGGTGAGAAAGTTTGCGTTCAACTTTTTAACGATGGAAGGGCAGTAACTCATACATACAAAAGGTTGTTTTGTTTGCACTTTGCTCTAAAATAAGATTTATGCAAACCCATTGTGGCAACCAAATTTCCCATAAGGTTTCGTATCTTTTATGAAAACACCTGGATATATTGGCTATCTGACGTAATAATTAATGTCGCAATGTACTGTAACCCATAGATATATATGCTGTAATCGTAGTATAGCATGTCATTGGAATGTTACTGTGTGTCGAGAGTTATCTCCCCATGAGCACCTAGCACTTCCTTTTCAAGACGCCATATTTTAGGTGATTATCGGCGTGAAAGATTGAATGAGAAAATCGCTTGACATCGAAGAATTTAGCCATCAATAAACACCATTACCGACAATTTTCAAATATTCGATAAATTGTTATTGCATTTTTATATATATTATATTTATATCCCGAATAGCTTTCGATAAAATGTAATTTTTAAAACTGAAAGCATCATCTAAATGTGTTCTTCCGACGTACAACGTATATGTACTTAACAGGAAAGTATAAAGGAACCTAGTATAACTGACGTGATCAGTTGAAGATCTGTTGTTACAGTATTCCATAGAAAATCGTCAAGTTTGTTGTATAAAAAATGTATAGGTTCCAGTGGTAATCCATGGGATTTTTCTTCAAGCAAAACGTAAACATGCATTAGGTACAGAACATTGCTCTAAAACTCAACCGGCATTATCCCGGTACTACTAGTAATATTTGAGTGCCGGTATACTGTACTATACTATACATAGCTGTTACTTCTCGCATATGCTTGTATATGGCGGTCGCAATTTTAAGTTCCCATAGTAATACAGTTGAAAATGTTTTGACGTCTATGCATTGTTTCAGTCGAAATGGCACCCCGCAAAGGAGCTGGTAAAGGGGACAAGAAGAAACAGACGATCAACGAGGTCATTACAAAGGAATGCACTATCAACGTCCACAAGAGGATTCATGGAATGTATGTAAAATATTCGTTGTGCAATAACATTTGTGTGTCTTGAACGTCATTAAACAATTACCTTTTCTGATTGAAATTGACACCATTAATAGATGATTTCAACAAATGTGTATGAAAATGTCCACCTCATTTGGTGTGTCTACTTATGGGAAGGTGATCGGTTAACTTGTGATCAATAGCATTTTTCATTTCTGAATTAATACATAGGGAAACAAAATAAAACCGTTGTGGATTCTGGATAGTAAATTTGCATGTTATGGTAAATGGATTCAGGTTAGGTTGCTATTGTCCAGTACCCTTGTCAGAAATTTTGTACTTTAGGCAGCCCTAATATGTCGTAAACATACTTGGGTTTTGTGCAATGAAATGTCTCGCATTACCACATTTTGGTGTAGCCCAATACCTTAAGTGCAAAAAGAACTGAAATAAGAGTACCACTAAAATATGTATGTAAATTTGTAGATTAAATCACAGCTGATCAAACAAAAATGCTGTGGGCTTGTCTATCAAGGAAACGGGGTTGGAAAATAGATTAAAAATTTGTGCTTTGTAAGTTCATAACATCTTTGTTGCCATTTGAGGAATTTTGTGTTGTGGAAGTTAGGGACTGAAAAAAATGGTCTTTTTACGTTTTTAAAATACTGTTCTTGTAAGTATAAATTTCACAACATTGGGTACTGATGTGACAAAGTTTGATATTCTTTGTTTTTTTGCAGTGGCTTCAAGAAGAGGGCTCCCCGTGCCATCAAAGCTGTGCGTAAATTCGCAGAGAAAATGATGGGAACTCCAGATGTCAGGATAGACACAAGGCTTAACAAGCATGTGTGGTCACAGGGTGTCAGGTAATTAAGAAAACATTGAAAACTGGCTACAATATTCAAATCTTGGATATTTATATATTATTTGCCTGTCAGAGACAGTTGTCCAATAACAGATCTTTTTGATAACTTATTCACGTTGAGTAAATAACACTGGAAACTGCAATGTCACTTTGCACATTTTCAAAAAATGGCATACCTGGAGCAAGTTTGGTTTGAGGATGAGGGGAAGGAGGAAATTTTCAAAATTTTCAGCTATTATATAGAAATGGCTGTTATGCATTACAGTGAATAGTCCCATGAGGTAGGACAATTATATCATTGCTCTTTAGCTTGGAAAAAAAAACCAAAAGAACTTTGGTAACAAGTGCTGAAAATGATAAAACAAGAATACCCAATGATTCTTTTGCGCTATTAGTGATAAAAATCCTTTCAACAATAGGAGACTTTTAAAAGGGATAAATTGTTGTGTTTGTGTGGTAGTCAACATAACTAGGGATATAGATAATAACTTTGGTTAGTCTGAGAAGCTTTCCACCAATTCTAACAGGATAACTGAAGAATTCCTTCCAATTGTGTGTAACTGTCAAACACCTCAAACAAATGTTCATTTAATTAACTGACTTGACCTGATAAGAAGTATCACATTAACTAGAATGCATTTAAATTGTCCATTACAAAATCTAATCCTAAAAACTTTGTACAATTTACATTCAGTCTTGTGAAAGGAGATCGGTTTCTGTTCATGAGTAAATTTGAGATATTGTTATCCTGAAGACAAACTCTAGTGGTTATCTGATCAGATCGTGCAACGTGAAGTTACGATGTAAGTTGTGTAACAAAGGTATTTTTTTTTGGACAGGAACGTTCCCTACAGAGTACGTGTACGACTAGCTCGTAAGAGGAACGACGATGAAGACTCCACTAACAGATTTTACACGCTTGTTACATATGTACCATGTGCATCCTTTAAAGGTAAATTCAGTGTTGTTTTAAATTTCTTGTTTTTGTAAAATTAATCTTGAATTAAATGCCATTACTACAGTGAAACCGTACAACTGACTTTTAATCCGATCTAGAAATAGATGTGTTTTCCACTCCTTTTTGATAAGTGAATGAATAACCATAGTCGGTTGAATAGCACTGCTCAACACATACATCATAAGCAAAGTACATCATGCTGATAATTTAAATGTGACAAAAATGGTTGGTTATTTACCATTTCTTTTATTCAATTTCAGGTACACAGACGATTAACGTGGACAATGAATAAATTATGTGTACAAATCTGGTAATAAAAAGAAAAAATATCAATACTTGAATTTGTAATTTATCAATTGAAATAAACTTCAAAGAAATACTCTTTTTTTAATGTCCCACAAAAAGGTTGCTGTTCCTTTACTATAAACTAACAATAGACTTCAGTACAACTTTTAATAGAAAGAATTAAAAGATTCATCAAAAGTTGAATTGCTTCAGTTACCTGGATTCTGGAGCATTATTGGTGTTTCATGAATGGTTTGTTTGTTGAGTTAACACCTGATGAACAGCCAGGGTCATTTTGAGACTGTCTCTCCTTGTAGTAGGAGGTGGCTACCTCATTGAATAACATATGGGAGGCCCACCACAAGCCATTCATTGTAATTACGGTAAAACGTCTAGCCCAAAGACAACCATGTCAACACCGACCAGTCGATTTCTCAACTTCCAGAGAAACAAACCATCATGGGTAAAGGGCATCAAACCAAGCACCATGGATCTTAACCAAGATTACGTCGGTCAATCTGAGCTAATACAGCCACTTTCATGAATGGACTGAACATTTGGTATACCAATAAACATCTACATCTTCTATGTAGATACACTACCAGGCATCTTCTTTTCCATACTAAGAAGTTTTCCCCAAATAGAGGTATAGCTGGTTATGAAAAAATAAGGTGAAATACTGAGGTCCATTGGGTCCCTTGTTTGTAGAAAAAGATTGATAACTCTAATTGTTCTGTTGAATAAGGAATAACAATGAAAAGTAAATTATTTGAAATAATTTAATGGATCTATTTCTTGGACACAAAAAAAGGTCTACAAAATTGAAAGTTGTACACCTGAACCAAATCACATTTTCAAGTGTATAAAACCAATTGGTAAGGAGAATTTATCATTTACACATGTCTTCATTGGCTTTGTAGAAAATATGTACAAGATAATGTTCTCTAGATACACGTTTGCTTACAGCAATTTCTCTTTGTTTACATGCGATTCTGTTTGTCTAATCTTGATGAACAGAACCAGTAATAACATTCCTTGGAGAGTTCCAATAAACATAAGTAGTAGGGAATGTTTATAATCAATTTCAATGGGAGAAGATTTATCAAGTGTCGTGAGATAAATCTATGTTAAGAAGATGATTGCTGGCCAGGTCAGTGTGCAGACAATTATTAAGGTACACTTTGTTTTGCCATTTGCAAGAGTTCTTGAAATAATTTATGCATAAAAAATAAACCTGTTAAATTCAGATATAGAACTTCAAATAAATGTACTCACAATTTGTTATTACATTATGAAGGAATGTTCTTTTCAGCTGTACCATTCCCTGACTGTTTAAGACTGTGTACCTGAAGACTGGTGTCAATTCGTCCATTTTATGTCAAAGAAGAAGTACTTTAAAATAAACAAGGCAAGTGACTTTTGCAAAATGGATAAAGTTGCTGAAAGAGCAGTGTTTAATATTTGCATAAGAAAGATCTAGCACCTAAGGATAGCCATATTGATGTGGTAGCAACACTGGGGAATGATTCCCCTTCATATACTGTACTGAAAAGGTGGGTGGCAGAATTTAAGTATGGCAGACAGAGCCTTGGGGATGACGCCCATCCTGGAAGGCCCATCACTGTTGTAACCCCAGAAACCGTCATTGAAATCCTTGATATTGTCTTCACTGACGGGCAAGTTATAGAAAGATACATAGCCAGTACAGCTGGGATTTCGCATAAGAAAGTACATTCCAATCTTGCAGAAGATCTTGCAATGAGAAAGCTCTCAATCCGTTGGGTACCATGATCAGAAGCACACCAGGTGGACTTTGTCACATGCTGATATGTACCTTTTAGAGACCGATCCTGTAAACTTTCTGCGGAGGTTTTTGACTGGATCAAACATGGGTCCATCATTTCAACCAGAGGCCAAACACCAGTCTAAACAATGGAAGCACCCTGGTTTATTCCACCAAAGAAGGCAAAGATTGTTCCATCAGCTGGAACAGTAATGGCCTCGGTTTTCTGGGATGCTGATGGTATTCTAATGGTAAGTTATCTGCAAAAGGGACAAACAATCAATGGCACATATTATGCCTCACTTTTTAGGCAGTTAAGAGAAGCACTGCAGAAAACTCCATAAATGTGTTTTGTTCCACCAGGACAATGTCCCAGTCCACAAGTCTGTCACTAATGACTGTGGCTTTGAATTGATTGAGCATCCACCTTATTCCCCTGATTTTACTCCATCAGATTTAAATCTATTTCCAAAACTGAAAAAAGGCTTGTTTCCAGTTCCCACTTTCAGGTCCAGAAAAGTTCTTTAAAAGCAGCATTGAGGACCTTAAACATCGCTGGCAAAAGTGTATAGATACTGAAGAGAATTATGTTGAAAAATAATGCAATATCTCTGCCAAAGTCACACCCTTAAATATGCAGCTCACCACTTATCAATCAGCCCTCGTACAATATGAATTGAACAAATATAAATCCTTATTATGCCACAAAAGAAAATCTTCGCAGACAAGAAAGCCTAAGGGAAGTCTATAGAAGGACCCCTCACCCACACTCAAAATCAGAAGGAACACCTTTTACTCTTCTGTAAGGTATGGTATGCTTCCCATATCAAATTTTGTTTGATATGCAGATGTACGAATTAATTACATATAACCATAGGAACTGATTACAAAATATAAATAACGGACCCCTTTCACCTTCTTTTGTATACGGGGGAACATTCACACAGCTAGGTTATAACATTTCTATTTTACCCTTCAACTTTAAGGCTTGTGGTTTTGATTTGATTGAGCATCCCCCTTATGCGCCTGATCTTACTCTATCAGACTTTATTTCCATAAATGAAAAAGGCCATTTCCAGTATCCACTTTCAGTCAGATGACCACATCACACATGCAGCAGAGGACTTTCTGAACAGTCACAGTTCAGAAAATAAATGTACTTGACGCTATTCTAAAATTATCTGATGTATGAAAATTAAGAAATTTATCTAATTGTGGGGCTGCTGCACCTCCACGTCTAGATTTTGACCTTTCTTTTGATCACTTTGGATTTTCCTTAGTAGCCTCCTTGGCTTCAAATGTTTGGCCCTTAGCATCACTGGTGAGTCCTAGAAGGATGAAATAGCGGTATAATGCACTTTAATTCATTGTTTGGCTCTACTGCTACTCACCTGTGTGTTTCTTGTACAATCTTTGATCCCTTGTAAATCTAAACTGGACTTTCTCTGTAAACAGTATCTTTGGCCATATTCCCAGTCATACTTCATCTCAATGAGTCGGTTAAATAGATAGAATGTTACAGTATGTAAACATTGTTTAAAACAATAAACAACAGCTCGAATTTCTGACACCAAGAACTATTAACAACTGGAAATTTGTTACTATTTATTGTAATGTTTGCATTTACCAGAAAATACATTTACAGAGGTACAATTTGCACACATTATCAGATCTATGACAGGTCTTGGCACTCGCCCCCCAAGCTATATTCAGTGGTTCCATATACTAGATGAAGTAAGTTTGTTCTGTGCTCTGTATGACTCTACATTCATTATCACCATAATATATAAAATCTTATGGTCTGCTGAGACCGTCTTACAGTGACCTATTTCCATCGCCTTTTGCGGTAAACTTTTAAAATTCTGACTTCTGAAAAAAACCCTAAACTGACATCTATCAAATTGTGAAGAAATATTCCCTAGTCAAAGATGAACCCAAAATATGGAATCATATGGTCCCCCCACCCCTCAGGGGCCTGATGGGCACAGCCAAAAGAAGTCTAACCAACTAAATTTAAGAACTCTTCAACACCAAGATATGGTGGATTCAAATGCTTTTCATGAATGAAAGAGTCTTCAGGTGATTTACCAAAATTGTGATTTTCAAGACCCAAGGGTCTCAGATTTTCCCCTGTAGAGGTGGTAAATTTAACTATAGTAAAAGTACATTTCGGAGCCCGCTTGATTTCCTTTTCATGGCACTAATAGGCCTCTTGTATTATCTTGACAAATTAACAATGCAGTGTTGAACAATGTTCATTTGTACTTTGAAAGGTAGTTTTACCTATAATGAACAATCTCAGCTTCCACCGGTTATATAATATTTATTCTCTGTTGTTTTACCCTTTTACTTCCTGGAACCTTTTGTAGTCCTGAAGAAATATACACTGTAAGCACTGCTAAATTAATTTCAAAATGATGGCCATTAGCACAGAACTTGGCATACATAACATTAACTTGGACACCCACAGTTATCACACTTATTCATATATATATAGAGTATGTTTAATTAAAAGTCTGTACTAACTAATCGTTCATGTTTCCTGAAAAATCTTCATTGAAATGGTTGAATCTTATTATGATCACCAGGAGATTAAAATTTCATAGCAAGGTTAAATCTCTACAACAGTTTTTATCCTGTGCTGGTAGCCATCTCAATTTTTTTTATCAGTACATGTTGTAACAGGCAATTTATTGTGGTGCCTTCTGTTTAGGAGACATCTGAGAGCCCAAGTGCATTCCACTCTAAGTTCAGAAGGTGATAGAATCAGTGACAATGAAGAGACCAAAACAGACCTGCCACTACAACAATTGGGATCTTAGTAATTTCCTTTGTGTCTGTTTTTAATATCAATTGTTCAATACATATCTACGGACCAACTGAGAATAGGAACACATGAACATTGAGAATGATCCATTTTGTACTCTGAAAATTGGTGAAGATCAACAGATACTACCAAAATCGGAGAACATGGCTGCATTATGGCCATTGTGTTCTTTTAATTTCAAAATCAAATATACACAATGGACCATATCGATATAGAAATATATGAAAAATATATTTAACTTATCAAATTAAACAACAGCTGCAGAATTAAAATAAAGATATGTATATAAATTTAGTACATTGTCATTATCATAAACAATATCAAATCTAGAGCAGGCTACATGATTCAGTTTGTCATAAAATATTGCATGTTTTTAGTAAAATGGTTTCTATTTTTTTTCTGAAAAATCCCTATAAACATGAAATGAGCAAAAACTATCATAGGTTCTCCTTGACCAACAAATCTTAATATGTGTTCATTTTCAGGGAAAGTCCATAAAGTCTAAATAGGAAAAATTGTGAGTTTACTCAACTGATTTATTTATAGACTTAAATATGATTAATATATGTCTAAGTCAGAAGAAAAATAATGTAAGAAAGGACAAAGATCATTACTATTTCTCTGATTATGAAACAATATACAAAGAAAGGATTCAAATGTACCAAAGAAGTATTCCAGTATAATGACTGAAAACAAAATGACTATAAAAAGTAAATTATGAAATTTGACTAGGGAAACTAACTTATTCTAATGAGGAACTACAATTGAAAACATTTCATGGCTTTAACTATATCCATTAGCATCAAACAAAGATATGAAAAATCTAAAATAAATCAAATTCATTAATGTGCCAAATATTTCAATTAAGTGATTAATCATAAAATTTTTGTCATTATAAAAAAACATCCTGGGATACACACCATAGTTTAGAGAGATTTACCTGTTAGAAAACTCTTCGCAGAGCCTTTCAACATTTATATTTAGTGTTATCACATTCAAGTCACAATCTATACAATAGGCAATGCTATATCATGTTATATCGTCTGACACAAGACTAATAAGACCTCCATCCTTGAGGATGCAAGATCTCGTGACTGGCTCAATGTCATGTTGTTGCTAGGAGAGGCAGGTAAAACCTAATCAGGTCAGATAGCAGGATGTCTTATTCTCTCATCAGTTTGTGTCAGTGACAAAGCTAGGAACCAGAAAAAGTTATCACTGTTAACAGCATAAAAATATCTTTCCTAAAGTCAGTTTGGACAGGTGATATTGACTGAAATATCCCGTGTCGATATAAAATTAGATTGTCTGAATACAGTACAGTGGGTTATCTGAACCTCAGTCAATGACTTGATCAACTTTTAATCTCTGTTGGTATCAAAATTGTGCTGCTTTGTTTGGCTTATTTATCATAGATTAAAGAATATACGCAAATATTTAACACTGTTTCACTAATTTAAAGTGCACCTGTTGTAGCTAAATCATGGTGGAGCTAATGTTTGGAAATGGATTAAGCTACATGTAGCAGGACATAAGAAAAATGATAAGAAAACCTAACTTTTACAGTATATCCCATTTATGTTTTTCACATGTATCTGGAAATATGATTGGTGACCATGAGTCAAGATCACTTTCACACAACTTTTCAGTCATAAGAGTCTAGTTTGGATAATCAGAAGAAATTTTAAGAGGTTCTTGAAATATTTGACAGAGGATTTTGAAAAATTTGACCCCTGTCACCTTGTTCACAAATTTTGTTGAACTTAACCAAGAGAGCTACCAGTCAAATATGAAGACTCCAGGAATATATTGGTCCTTTGGTTATTGAGGAAAGTTGTTTAAAGGGAAAAGTTCAAGCAATACAGACAATGTAGCATGGTATAAATCACAATGCTTCTGTTATCATATATAAATAAGTGATATGTCTTATAGAAACCTTCCGCAACACAAATGAATAATAAATAGACGATAATTTAGTTCAATTTTTTTTTAGACAGAAATTAATTGATCTATGGGTTAAATCACAAATCAATCCCAATACTTCCTATAACAAACTATATGTATGAGTTGTTTTCATAAACTTGAAGAAGAATAAATTACCATGTACATTTATGTAATTTCAAATACAACAAATATGTTATTACACATTCTTTTCACAACCATGTCATACCATCATCTATTTCTGAACTGCTCATTTCAAGGGGATCAATCCCAAGTTGTGATGGCATAATTTTAACACCATGCATCTTCAGCATGTGTCTTTGTTTACTGTCTGCCCGTGAGTAAAACTTGCCACACACTGAACATTCAAACGTATGATTTCCACAAGTAAACTTTTCATGCCTCATTTTCGACTTTCTGGAGGCAAACCCAGTGCCACATTTTTCACAAAAGAACTGTTTAGATTCTCCCCTAACAATAGTATCTCCATCCTCAAAACTCTGATTTGCTGAAGAATAACTCATTGGACTAGAAATATTCGTTGATGAGTTATCTATGCCAGAGATCCTTAGGGGAGATAACCCTGAACTTGCTTCCATGACAGCTGATTTGTGAAGAAGGGACACAAGTTTGGGTTCTGTAATTTTCCTCTTCTTTGTACGTCTCAGTACTGCTGGCTCCCTTGTTGATGTGCTAAGTGGTGTATCACAGCCACTTGACTGAGACATACCATCATCATCCGACCTCTCCTCACCTAATAAAGAGTAACCTTTCACATTCTTCCAGTCGCTACTACAACTTGCAGAAAAGTCAATTACAGATGTTGATGGACTTGCATAATGTTGTTCCATATTATTGTCTGTGGGATATTTGGAAACCTGAGAATTTCTTTCACTGTCAAGGAACATTGAGGACATTTTGATTTCTTTATCATCGCTTGTCTTTATCAGACAATTTCTCAGAAGAGACACTTGATTTGTGTTTTTGCCCATCTCAAATGTTGTATTTCCTTGAACAGATTGTATAACTATGGGCAGGTTTTCAGGTCTGTTGTATTCTGGATCTTCTGGTTCAGTTTTCACAACAAATGTTTCATGGGAATGTTCAGTATAATCCTGAGCTTTTGATGCCTCCTTCCCATCATCACTCAGGTCTTGGTCATCGTGTTCATCAGTAGATTGGGATTCAGGAGGTTCTGTCTCCACCGTTCCTAGTTCCTTGTTGTAAATCATAAATTTGCCTCTAGGTTCTCTTTGCTCAGTAAAGAAGGATGATGTAATTTCCTGGGAATCTGAATCACTTTTTCCAATTGTAATCTCAGAAAGATTTCCCTTTTTGTCTATGTGTCCTAAACCAATACTGTCATTGTCCCCATAAGCATCATCAATTGGTTCTTCTTTGATGGCAACTTTTTCCTCTATTGAGGAATTGGAGCTGTCTTGATGTCCATCCTCCTCCTCTGGATTATTCTCCTTGTTTCCTGAGATGGATTGGTCAGCATGAGATGTAGGTTGTTTTGTAGGGAGCTGACTGACTCTCAACAAGTGTCCTTGTTTGTCTCTGGTAACAAACAAGGTATTCTCAGTATTGTCTGTGTCACAGTGGTCCATGGACATTGAAGGAGATTCAGTTTGGCTCCAGGGTGGATACTGTGTCACAGAACTCTTTTTCATCTTTCTCCTACTAGAACTTGGTTTATTTGTTTCACCATCTTTCAGCAGACTGCTTGGCGCTGTGTCTGTCTTGACAGCATTTAGTTTTATCCTGAAGTTATGTTTTTGTCTGCACATAAGACGCTTTCGCTTCTTAATTTGCATCTGAATTCCTCTGGCAATACCTAAACTACTTTCGACCTTGGAGGCATGGATTCCATTAGTTGAAGTATTTTTGAAATTTTCCCTAGGCACGACTTGGTGTATTTTTACAATGTTTTGTTGTGAAGAGTTAATAGCAGACAAACAGATAATAGCATCTACTTCCATATCTGCCAATGCTGTGTAGTGGTTTCGACAGATCTCCAACAGGGACTGGCGCAACATTCGACAGACCTCATTATTACGAGATAAAGCCTCCTCATCCATGTTTTGGGCAACAATTCTCTGCACAGAGACCTTAAAGTAATCCAATCAAAATTATTTGTTTCATTATGAAAATTTGACTCATACTTCAATGCTTTATATATATACTGATGATATTTCTGCAATATTCTTATATTCACAACATGTATATTTCTCAAATGGCCTTTAACAGGGGCAAGTCATTTCGGTCTCAGATTGCTTCGGTAATTCAAAAATTGGTTGTTTTGGTACTTTTAAAATGTTTTGATTTATGTATATAATTCAGGGTTTAAAGTGTTTTGTCATTCACAAATATTGTTCATGCCGTTACTGAAAAAAACTTCACTCAAAATGCCACCCTTGCAATGTAAACCATTTATGTACCAAAACGACTTTATTAAGTATCGAAACAACTGGATGCCAAAACGACTTGGCACCGAAATGACTAGAATTCCCTTTTACTATTTATAATAATCCAACTTGTGCGAATATTTTCACTGTACCATGCTTCGTTACCATAATTATCAATACATATGTGGCATTATTATTATTATTACGGCTTTATAACATGTTTACATGCTCTCACAAGCTAATTTTGTGCCGATTATAATTATCATGTTTCTCTTGGAAATCCATTTAGTGTTGAGAAATATGTCATTTTAACGATCACAACTTACCCTTATAATGACCAAAACATAATAATGATGATACGAGCACCTTGTCAATGTACATGTACACTTCCGCAAAGATAGGATGCAAGAATTAGATACGAAACGCATTTGTAGCAAAATAATCTGAAAATGCCATAAATGCATATTTTAATTGATAAAGAAATAAACATTGGAAAACGGTATCAGAAATATAAAGCAAAATAAGTTTAATTAATAAATATAAGAAATATATAATATTGAGATAATATATGTTCGTTTTAATTGTGTAATATGTAGAAATTTGTAGTTACCACAATGGATGCGTTCCAACAAAGACGGTGAAGCGGAACTACAGCACATTATATATGTTTTCTTTGTACAAAAGGGTTTTCTATTCAATAGGTATGCTTAAGTTTGCTTAATAGTAGCTTTTGTTTCTATAGGCATCGAAATCTGAAAATAATTTTGCAAACCTGAAGAGTAAACGACAATTGATTCGCAAGTTACGCGGTGCCTCGTTCTGACCATTCACACAGCTTGAGCAGGTGGATCATTGAAATAATTTGTATTGTGCACGGGCACTGTGTATTGTTGTCTAGTGCCAATCATTAGGTCTTATTTAGACATTTTGCTTGCTATAATTACTTATAAGATGGAATCTATTTAAGGTTGCATAACCCTACCCTGATGATATGAACTGTCTGAAGCCATGGTCCATGTGACCTATATATTCATTCTACATTTTGTATAGAGCTACCGCTGAGTAGGTCTGCGTTTTAGGGAAGCCTAGAAACATAATAGTTAAGAAGTTTTCAAATAGCATAGACAGCATTATAATGAAATGGTTGATTTATATCGATTCAAACAAATTTGGTTATTTATCTACGATTTTCTTTTGTCTTGACCACGGTCGATCGTCAAAATTCCGTCATGTACATGAACTATAAACAATCCTTAGTTGTTTGATTTGATTTAATTTCCATCAAGCTTGCAATTGATTGGTCATTTAGAAAAATATAACATTTTCTACTAACCTATGTCGGACAAGTGAATCAGTAACAAAAATTTTTTTTGGCAACCAAAAATTAAAGCACAATTTGGTAATGGCCATTGATCCCAGATTTAAATTTTGTTCGGTTTATAAAGATATATCTTGATTGAATCAGTTGTAGCATAAAATTTTAGGTGGGGGATGAAATGACCAGTGATGGGACAATATTAAGATATAGTTAACCTCAACTGATGTTTTTCCATAAAATATAATTGGTACCTCTGTAACCCTGGTAAATTACTAGCCGCAATACACCACTCGGCTAGGGAGAACTTCTCTTTAGCTCGATTGGTTGAGCGTAAGACTAGTAAGCCAGGGGTCCCGGGTTCGATTCCTAGCGGAGGCATTGAGATGAAAAATGACCTCTGTTACATTGGCGCCCATGTAGGGACCCGGGAATAGTACTTAGCCATGCCCCACCGGCGTCGCTGTAACCCCTGGAAACTCGAGGACGAGTTATTTCCTGGAGGGGGAGTATGTAACCCTGGTAAAATACTAGCCGCAATATACCTCTCGGCTAGGGAGAACTCTTTAGCTCGATTGGTTGAGCATCAGACTAGTAAGCCAGGGGTCCCGGGTTCGATTCCTAGTGGAGGCATTGAGATGAAAAATGACCTCTTGTTACACCTCAATACAGTGTTTTAGTGAAAACAAATTACATTTTACTTATGATAAAGATGCCAATTGCCAATACATTTCAGTTTTATGGATATTCTAAGTGAGGGCAGCATTTTTGGTTGAAGTTTGAAGAATTGTCAATTTCCTATCACTACTGTTCTTAACTACCAACAGCCAGATGATTGTAAGCTTGATTTTGATGTATTGTGTGGTGAAGTTGATAGATTATTGATACTGCTAAATGTTCAGTCCATTTTCAGAATGTCACCACTTTGGTTTGAATGGTGTAAATAAAAATTCCTTTAAATAAAAATGTAATGTAGACTTGCCAGAAAGACATTTTGCTGTTATGTTGATTATAATTTGATTTCAAAAAAAATCTTTATTAGTTATATTTACATCTACAACATTTTCGGTAATGTCAGTTGTCTTCAGCAGTAATCTAGTGAATAATGTCATCTTATACAACCAAGTTCATCAAGTGATGAGAACAGCTGAAACTTGGAATGTCTCACAAGAGCATCACATTGATGCCACAAAACGACTAGGACCAGTTGCAGTTTTAGTGTTATCAAGTACATTGGGCATCTGCTACCATTGAAATTGAACAGCAGCTAGGAATTTAATGCAGATATTTTACAATGATTTAGAATGTTGATTTCAAGTAGCTGTCTCTCTTCTTGTTATTATTTCTGATGAAAATAATCATGTTTTTATAAAAAAAAAATTTCTTTTTTTATAGGAGAGAAATGAAGATGAGGTCTTCAGGTGGAAAAGTTCAGGAGAGTTCCTTCTGTGATATACTTCACAATGCTGTTCTGCAGGTATGCAGGGAGAAATACTGGGCAGATTCACCTGACTGGGAGGTTGATGGAGTCATTTGTGTCTCTGTACCTCACTCACAGGAACAACATGTAGTTAAAATCCATCAAAAATTTCCTTCAAACTCTAGCAAACACTTTGACAATAGATGTTATGAATGTGAAAGAAAACCAAAAGATGCATTATCTACAAACGAAACTTCAGACAGACACTTCAGTGAGAGTGTAGAGGAAGATGATTCTAGTTATCGCAATGTGTCTGTTATTGACTTGGAACATGCTAGTACGCAGCCTAACCCAGCACAGACATGTGGTCAGGGAACAATTCCTCCAAGTATGCCTAGCCCGGTCAGGGACCATGACCAGAACTCGCACAACTTCTATGCTAGTCCTGATCTTAGTGGTTTTGGGCCCAATGTGCACAGACAGAAAAATGAACAGTTGAAAAATTCTAGTGGTCAGTCGCATTCTAAATCAAACAGTCGTACCAAAGATCAAGAACATTCCTCATCCATAACCACAAGTCATCCAAGAGAAACAACTCCACCAAGGAAAAAATCGAAAACTGATCAAGAAGAATATGTTGTTGTGAAGGCCGAGCCTGATGATGATGAGGATTTTGCTCTTCATATGGAGTGCATTGACGAGAAAGAAAGTGACAATATAGTAGAAATCAAAGATGAGAATACACATCGTGATTTGGCAGCAGAGACACAGGAAGACATAAACTTTTTGTTGAATGTGGAAGGTCCAGGTGCTTCTCATCAATATAATTCAGGAGATAGGTCTTGGCCTCCACGCCTCCCAACTAACACCGTTACAAGTCAAATGGACACAAATTTATCTTCCATAGCTGGTCAAGGATCTCAGGGCTTTAGTAACCTGAATCTCCTTACCCATGGAGTAGACATAGAGGATGGCACAATGAGGCTGACCACCAGGGTCCAGCATCCCTCATTTATTGCTGGTCAAACTGACTCTAACACACCAGAACAGAGAACTATTCCAAGGCCAAGTGGGCAGGACTCAGCCGCGGCTTCCAATACAATAGGTAAGATCAACCAAAGTTTGTCCTTTTTTCAGAATACTTTCACAGATACACCTAGGGCTGAAGGAAATGTTGAGATGGCAGTTGAGGGGACCACCAGTTCTGGTCCCATATTTAACCCTAGGTCTGCTGGAAATGTTGAGATGGCAGTCAGGGGAACCACCAGTACTGGTTCTGTTCCAGCCAAGAACGTTCAGGCTATTGCCAGGAAAAGACTGCAACTCAATAGGGCCCGAATAGGTCTTGGAATTAAATCAACTGCAGGATTACTTCTTGACAAAAAATTCTTCTGCAAATTTTGTGGCCTTGGTTTTACAAATTGTGGCAACAAGAATCGCCATGAGCGCACCACTTGCGGTGCCACCGTGTACAAATGTAACATGTGCTCCTCCGTGTTCAGCCGGACCGATAGCAGAGCGCGCCACATGTTAGCCCATCATGGTGTGTCCATCAGGGGATAACTTGCAGGTAATTGTCAAATCCAACATTACCTTCACTTAGGTATGTGTACATACAGGGTTTCATCAGGTGTCACACTACCGTATTCTACCTAGTAATCACAGTCACAACGGACTGCACAGGTGTTTTTCAAGAAAATTACAATATATTGATTGAAAATCATTGATGTCAATTCAATTAACTGTTATTTCAAAATTTTTACTTAAAAGTAATTAACTATCTTATTTGGAAATTGTGGTTATTAAGTCCAATACGGTATCTTAAGTTACCAATCAAAAGTTGAAATATATCAACTTGCAGCTTATGAATTCATCACAGAATTAATATTCATGTGTGGGAATTTTCACAATTTCAAAGGGTAATGTTTTCTTAAGGGGTGGAAATTACACCTTCATTACTTTTAATAGAATTTCCAAAATTTTTCTTATACATTATTTTCTTCATCTTAAATGGTTTTTAAGTTGGAATTAAGAAAATGTAAGTTTCATCAAAAAATATTTCTTGCAAATGGCGCCTTATATCCATTAAAGTACTTAGGACAAAGGATTTGTTCAGAAGGAACATAATTGATAGATTGATTGCTGATAAAACCCTGTACCTTTGATTATATGTGTCTACAGATGTTTATAATTATAAGTAAACCCAGATATATCAACACTTTAAAAGAATCAGAGCCACTTTAGGAATACACTGAGGAAATAACTCACTCGATACATAGGTAAATTTCAAACATTTTTTGATGAACATTGCCAAATGTTCTTTCTGCAGGCTGCATCAGCGTAAAATAGCAACATATATTTCCTCTATTTGCTAAATAAAATAATTGACACATCAAGACTAGAACAGAATAGAGGTGGTACGAGAGGGCCACTTAGTGGTACTTATAAAGTTGAGTTATTCCCCCGACTTCGCATATGCAATACAGTGTACATTGTAAGTAAGTTGCAAGAACTTTTGCATAACCCCCCAGCTTATTCTAGCAAGATGTTCTATTCAAAATGTGCGAAGATTTCATCAATACTTACAGAGATACAGTCCTAATATTTATGGAGTGTATTACTATTAGATATGTGCATGGAACATAATGCAGTACACAAGGAGATTAATGCATTGCACAGCTATGAAAAGATCTAGAATGTTGCCCCAAGAAAAATTGAAATATTTCACATGGTGCTTTTAATAAATTCTAGAGGAATTTGAATATGTTGTCAGTAGCATGTTGATCACATCATACATGTATAGGTTAAAGATTTTAATTTGATTGACTGGGACCATTTTTTATAACAAATGGCAATATCAACCTCTATTTGTCACTGCTATATGATTACCCTGTTATCAAGTTTACTTCACAGCTTATCTGTTAAGACTAATTTTCTCAGTCATATATTTGCAGCTTGTGTACACTATGCTATGCTATAAAAGGTTTTCTTGTTTGCTTTTAATTAAACCTTTTCTTTATGATTGTCGAACATGACAGTATGATTTTCCTTTAACATTTTCGTTATTTCAACTGAAATATTAAATTGATTTTAGAAGCTTTTGAAAACTTGCACATGTTTCTGCAAGAGGTTGTGTTCTTTACCATTCAATTTGGTTACCAATTGGAAGGTTCTGTCAACATGCATGGCAAACATCATAATTAGATGTAAAGAAAGAAAAGAAATAAACTTGCTTTATTTGAGGAATGATGCAGTATGAACATGAACACTTAAGTGAAATTTGTGAACCTGAACATGTTTCACTGGTATTTCATTTAGTTTGATATGTTTGTCTTAAGGAAACAGGTTACCCATTTCCCAAGCTGAAGAGAAAAAAATAGTTAACATATATTACTTTAGCTTCTTTATTTTGATATCCTTGAAATAGTTTAAGAATTATGAAACTAATGAAAAAATACTTCTTTTCATCTCCACTTTCTCTACCATATTTCAGCTTCTGATCAGTGTCACAATTGTTTTGAATATAGTTTCTATACTAAGTTCCCATTAATTGATGTGGATTTTGATTGATCACTTTTGAAGCTTACTGCTATCAAGACTAATTTGTATTGATC